>NC_080584.1:33301552-33628802 GCF_029962835.1 Magnolia sinica
ATAAACATTGGAAATAAATATACAATGTAACACTCTATATTTGGTCAACATTTGGTTGGCCTGGAGTGCATTTCTAGAATTCCATTCCGAGTCCATGTTGCACAATTTGCGAGTCTAGAATCATTTTTCCGATTTAGTTATATTCTCAGCTAAAATCGGTAAAGGTATACCGTCGTCATTGACATTGACATCTAGTAGGTCGGCAATAATAAATCAATCAACTTTATATAAACCTTTTCTAAATGTAATTGTGAAGGTTAGTTTTTCAATCGAGACATCGCTTATACAAGTGAACATGGCCAGTGTAATGGAGTGGTATGCAGGTTCGCCCCAATTCAAAATATTTTCCCATCCTACAGCAACAAGGAGAGAAATAATTTAAAATTGAGCAAGATGATTTGCATTTACAGGCTGCTCAACGATGACGTCTCTTTAATGAAAATCCCGCACATATTCGGGATCATCGCCCGGAGGCTGTAGGGTTCTCACCCTAACTGGAGTGGTTCGAGAAGATGATGCTCTAGTTTTCTTCAGACGGCCTTCCATAGCAAGATTAATCAAGAAAATCTAACAAAGAAAGCAAGGGTTTCAAACCCAACAGATTTTACTCTAAAAGACCCAATAAACTACAAGGAAAGATGAAATAAAAGCAAGATTCAAGCAAAGCGAGACTCAAGGATCCTAAATCCAAAAGGAAATTGAAAATGGAGCACTTACTTGCATGAATCGAAGATGAGTTCGATGAGTCGGAGAAGGGACGAGTGAGGAAGATGAGATATTTAGAGAAAAATGAGTTTTTCTCACTAAAAAGTGGTTTTCGCCCGAGCACCACGACTGGTCGAGTACATGCTCGACTAGTCATGCCACGACTGGTCGAGTATGTGCTCGACCAGTTGTGCAAGCACAAAAATTACATATTTTGACAATTTTAATTCAAAAATAAATTATAAAAAATTATACAAAAATACAAGCATGTAAACATGATAATCTTAGTTTGAATTGCACATACCAATATCCATTTTTAATTTGGAAAACCTATTTCTGTCAAGTGGTTTAGTGAATATGTCCACAAGTTAATTTTCTATCTGCACATAGTCCAATGAAATAACTTTTTCTTCTACTAATTCCTGAATATAATGATACCGAATGTCAATATGTTTGGTATGGGAATGCTAGATGGGATTCTTAGAAATATTGATTGCGTTAGAGTTATCGCAATACAGAATCATTGTATCTTGCACAATATCATAATAATTTAACATTCTTTTCATCCACACAAGCTGAGTACAAGCATTTTTGGCTGATATATATTCAGCCTTAGCTGTAAATAGGGATACAGAACTTTGTTTCTTGCTATGCCAAGAAACTAAACAGTTCCTAACATAAAAGCAACCACCGCTTGTGGATTTTTTATCATCTATATTCCCAGCCCAGTCATCATCTGAATAACCAGCTAACTGAACATTAGTATCATGTCGATACCATAGGCCTAAATTAACCGAACTTGCGACATACCTAATAATCCTCTTGATAGCAATCAGGTGAGATTCCTTATGATCTGATTGATATTTAGCACAGATACATACACTAATGTTATATCAGGTCGACTCGCAGTTAAATATAACAAACTACCAATCATACTGCGATACAATCGAGGATCTACACTCTTACTTGTTGCATCTTTAGAAAGCTTAAAAGTTGTACTCATAGGAGTATCAAAGTTCTTACCACTCTCAAATCCAAACTTCTTAACCAAGTTTAGAGCATACTTGGTTTGAGAGATGAAAATACCGTCTTTAAGTTGTTTCACTTGTAGACCTATGAAGTAATTCAGTTCTCCCACCATGCTTATTTTGAACTTAGATTTCATCAACTCTGGAAACTTAGTAGACAAGTTAGAACATGTAAAGCCATAGATAATATCATCAACATATATCTGTACTATAAGTATGTGTTCATTATTTTTCTTAACAAACGAAGTTTTATCAATACTCCTCATAGCAAAGTCATGACTTAGTAAAAACTTAGTCAGTTTCTCGTACCATGCCTTGGGAGCTTGTTTCAAACCATAAAGTGCCTTTTTCAGGCGATACACATGATTAGAGTGTTTAGGGTCTTCAAAACTCTTAGGTTGTTCAACATAAACCTCTTCATGTAAATCACCATTCAAAAAAGCACTCTTAACATCCATTTGATAAATTTTAAAGTTTTTGAAACATGCAATGGATATGAATAATCTGATGGATTCAAGACGAGCTACTAGGGCAAAGGTTTCATCATAATTGATTCCTTCTATCTGTGTGTACCCTTGTACAACCAGTCTTGCTTTGTTTCTTATTATATTCCCTAACTCGTTAGACTTATTTTTTAAGATCCACTTGGTTCCTATGATATGTTTATCAGATGGTCTTGAAACCAAATATCATACATCATTTTGAATGAATTGATTCAGTTCATCTTGCATAGCTACTAACCAGTTTTCATCAGTAAGTGCCTCTTTTACATTGGCTGACTTAAGTTAGGAAGTAAAACACACATAATTACATATGTTTTCTAATTATTTTTAAGTACGCACACCAGTGAGAGGGTTACCAAGAATTTGATCGGTAGGATGGTCTTTAACTGATCGTAGTTCAGTGTTGATTTGATTAGATGAGGAGTCAGGTTTGTCAATTATATTGACTTCATCATCTTCTGAACTAGTAGTCAGTGTATTTAGGTGATCATCAATAAGCACATTTATGGACTCCTGAATGACACTAGTTGTCTTGTTGAGAACTCGATACACTCGACTATTTAGAGCATACCCTAGGAAGATCCCTTCGTCACTTTTAGTGTCGAACTTCCCTAAATTTTCACGGTCATGCAAAATATAACACTTACTTCTAAAACCTCAAAAGTATTTAATTGTGGGCTTCTTGTTAAACCACAGTCCATAAGCTATTTTATCTTTCAATTTTTTTTATATAAACTCGGTTTATTATATAGCATGTAGTGTTAATAGCTTCAGCCCATAGATTTTTAAGTAACTTCATGTATTCAACATAATATTAGCCATTTCTTGAAGCACTCAATTTTTCCTTTCAATAACCCCATTTTATTGAGGTGTCTTAGGTGCAGAAAACTCATGCGATATTTCGTGATCGCTACAGAACTTCTCAAAATTGCTATTTTCAAACTCCGATCCATGGTCACTACAGATCTTAGCAATATTCGATTCTTTTTTAGTTTGGATACGCTTAAGTATCTTTTTCACTTCATCAAGAGTTTCAGACTTTTCTCTCATGAAATCTACCCATGTAAATCTGGTAAAGTCATCCACAATTACCAGAAAGTATTTCTTCCCATCTCGACTCTCTGTTCTAGTTGGTCCAACAAGATCCATGTGGAGTTCAAGAGGTTTAGATGTGGCGAAGGAGTTCACTTTCTTGTGACTACTCCTTGATTGTTTCCCGATTTGACATTCACCACAAATTTTATCCATTTTCTTCAATTTGGGTAGACCTCTTATTAGATCGGCCTTGCTCAGTCTATATAAATTTTTGTAGTTTACATGTCCAAGGCGTTTGTGCCATAACTCGGTCTCATTGGTTTGGACCATGTAACAAGATAATTTAGACGAGCTAGAATCACTTACAATATAGTAATTTTCAAATGTTCTTCGACCATTCAATATCACACAACCTTTCTCATTTGAGATCTCGCATCCTTGATTAGTGAATTTAACACTATGCTTATTATTGCAGATTTGAGAATTACTTAAAAGATTGTGCTTAAAACCTTCTACAAATAAAACATTTTCAAAAGGAGGAAGGTTGAAAAGTTGAACCGTACCTTGCCCAATTATTTTGCAGTTGCTTCCATCACCAAATGTGACTGACACATCAGTCATTTCTTTGTAGTTGGTGAACAAATCTCTGTCACCTATCATGTGTCAAGAGCAACCACTGTCTAGGTACCACTTTGATTAACTTGAAGCCTTGAAGGCGGTGTGGGCAACCAGACATGTAACCTTAGGAACCCATTTCATTATCATTTTGGGTTTTGGAGCACTGTTAGTTTTCCTTCGCTTATAATTGTTATTAACTCTCACATTCGAGTTAGATTTCAGAAGCTCCTTGAGTAAGTCCACAATCTTCTCAGCTAAAGGGTTATAATTTTGATTTCTAAGATTGATATGGTTGGCATTAACTTTGGGAGCTTGAAAAGTTTTAGAATTTTTAAAGCAATTTTGATTCAAGCTTTTCCCTTTTGAGTTGGTGGACTCTCCTTTAACAAACTTAGGAGTTATATTCTTATTTTTTAAAGGCATGTTTTTACCATAGCCCATAGCCGATCTATCTCCACATTTTCTAGATGCGGTTAGTAATTTTTCATGTTTAGGGTCTCCCTAGGCGTACCTCCATGTATCCTTTGAACTCAAGAGCGAAGAAACTTCAAGTTTTAGTTTCTCATTTTCTGATCTTAGTTTTTCGAGTTCAGATGTTTTAAAATTCAAGTCACATTTAGCTTTTTCCAAAAAATTAGAAATATGTGACTTTTCTAAAACTAAGTTTTCAAAATCCTCTTTTAATTTTAGAAATTTTTCTTTTTAAAGTTTAAGCATGACAGCAATCTTACAACTCTCCCTATATAGAGCATCGTAGGCATCCTGAAGATCGTCTTCATTTTCAGGGTCACTTGTCAGATTTTCATATTCAAATGTATCACAACTATCTATAGAAGTGATTCTAGCTAGAGTCATTAAGGCCTCGACCTCACTTGTAGATTCGAATTCTGAATCATTCGACTTAGAAGAAGCCTCAGAGGAGGACGATTCATCCCATGTGGCCAACATGCCTTTTCTCTTTGGTTTGTCCCTTTTTGGACACTTATTTGCTAAACCCATATTCATGGTAGTTGAAGCACTGACTGTCTTTTAATGATTTCCAATTTTTAGTTTTACCCTTTTTCTTCTCAGAGGGTTTTTGAAAATCAACTCTCCTTTTACTTTTAAAAATCTTATAAAACTTTTTAGCTAATAAGGCCGTATCATCCTCTAAGTTTTCACAATCAGAATTACCATCTTGAGAAATACATTTGGATGATTTAAGGGCTATAGACTTACCTTTTGGAGCTTTGAAATTCAACTTGTAGGTTTGAAGTGAACCAACAAGTTCTTCCACCCTCATATTATCAATGTCTTTAAGTTTCGAAATGGCAGTCACCTTGGAATTGAATCTCTCAAGAAGTGATCGCAGTATTTTTACACAAACTTTGCTTTCTAGGATGTTATCTCCAAGACCCCACATTGAGTTGACTATGTCATTCAGTTTTGTATAGAAGTCCATGAATGATTCATTTTCTTCCATACGTATTTCCTCAAACCTAGTGGTGAGGATCTGAAGTTTTAACTTTTTGACAATAGTCATACCCTTGTGTGTCATTTCTAAGATATCCCAAGTTTGTTTTGCAGTATCACAAGATATAATTCTTTTGAACTCATCAAGTGATAGTGCACAAGTGATTGCATTTAAAGCTTTGGCATTAGCACTACTCTCATTTTTCTAAGGAGTGGTCCATAAGTAATAAGGCGATACTTGCATGGGCTTGGTTCCATCACTGCCTAGAACTTTAGTTATTAATGGTTTCCATTTGGTAACCATTGCTTGCCACACACTTTCATCAATGGATCTAAAACAGATCCTCATTCTGGCTTTCCAATAAGCATAGTTGAAGCCAAGGAATGGTGGTGGCCTAGTAATAGATAGGCTATCAAAATTTAACATATTGAAAGCTCGAGATCGATTAGCTCTGGAAATAAATCCAATGGAATGAGCTATTAAGCTCCAATACCACTTAAAAAGGGCGAGCTCTTAGTCCTAGAGGGGGGGTGAATAGGACTATGCCAAATAAAAATAAATACGAAAAATAAATGCATATAGTAGAAATAAATAGCAACCTCAAATGCTCTCATCTTGAGAGGTTGATACGAATGTTGTTCTAAGGACAACCTTACACCAAAAACCAAGCTTTATTGTAGGACAACCTGATTTCTAGAACTTTGGTAAGTATCAAAAACTCAAACTGATACAGAGGTAAAAGAAACAAATCTAGCTATTACAACATTCACCACAAGCACATAAAAGAGATACAAGCATTCAAACACAAATAACAAATATAACATCCACCACAACTCTAAAAATTATAGTGGTTCGTGTGTGTACACCAACTGTTCGCAAACAGCCACACAACTACTCCACTCCCAATATCCACACCCACGGGAATTGGCTTTCACTAAGAAATAAGGTTTTCCAAGGTTCACCTTAAAACCTTTACAGATCTGTTTTTCGGTGGGCTTACACAATAAAAATCCCACGCTGAGATTTTCCTAGTTGATCTCAGTCAAAACCACAAATAGAGATTTTTCTGGCTAAATCTCACAAACCAAATATAGAAAACTGAAAAACAATACTTATCTGAAGAATGTTCTTCAATGTAGCCGGTAGAACTGCTTCTTTATAGATGAAGATGTTCAATGTTCAATCTCACAAATGGATGGATTCTAGGTCTAGATGAATTTTAAATTAAATCCAACCTTTGGCTACTTGGATTCAATTTCTTGGATCTCAAAAAGGGTTAAAGCAAAATCCCCTTTTATATCAAGTAGAATAAAATCAAGAGATCGAGAAATTAAGAAACTAAAAAGCTATATAAAATAAATTTTAAATACCTCACAATAGCTTTACAATAGTGGGGAGTAATCTCTCAGAGTGGTGGCTTGAATTGGCTTGGAATGAATGATAAAATCTGAGAAATGTTGTTTATTTATAGGCTGCAATTCGGTTCCCTTGACTGGTCTAAGGTTCGGCTCGACTGGTCCTAGTAGAACCAATTTTCAAGTTTTCTGGCATGATCGGATTAAACAGGCCCCCGACTGGTCGAGTGGCTAGTTCGACTGGTCGAGCACAGCACTCGAGTAGTCGAGTGGGAAAAATTTGCATTGCTGGAGTTCGAGTCGAGTCCTACTCGACTAGTCGAGCCAATCTCCATGACCGGTCAAGCAGGGTACTCGACTGGTCAAAGACCTAACAACCTTATCCGATTTTCTCAGTAAAACCCTGGATTAGTCGAGAAAAACCCTGGACTAGTCAAGCCAGTGCCTGGACTAGTTGAACAATGACTAGGACTAGTCGAAACAGAGCCTAAATTAAGTATTATGACCCAAATTAAATATGCAATATTAATGACCTAAACCTAAGGTCTTTCTAGGGTCATGTATACCTTAAATGTGAGTATTAAACTTATAACATTAGTCGTTTTGGTAGATCAGTTACTTTGAAGTACATGAAGCTTGACCTCATATACTTGAACTTACATCTCGAACTTGTGTCTTGAACTTGTGTTCTTGAGACTTAAGCTTGAGCTAGTGTATTTGAAATTGAGCTTGAACTTTAACTTAAGTTTGAGCTTGAGATGCACTTGAACTTGAGTACTTGGACTTGAACACTTCGACTTGGTGAACTTGAACTTGATCTTGAAGTTGAACATGCACACTTACTTGAAGTAGTCGTAGCATTTGATGTTGATGTAGATGACTTGAAACTTATCTTCGAATGAAAGTGAACTTTCCATCTATTGAACTTGAAGGTGAACTCTCTATCTATCAAAACAAGTCAATCACTCCAAAGTGGTTTGGCACTACAAAATTTGACAATATAGGGTGCTAGATTTACAACATAGCACTTACACATCTATGTGAGGCCCACTTAATATACATGTGCATGCATGAGAGGAGCTCATAGTGGCGAAACTTCTCCCACCACCACCACCTTCTCTCTCTGTCTCTCTCTCTCTCTCTCTTCTCTCTCTCTCTCTCTCTCTCTCTCTCTCTCTTTCTCTCTCTTTCTATGGGGACAATGATGTGTGTGGCCCACCAAATGTATCCAGCAAATCCAGACTATCCAGATTTTTTCTGGACATCCAGCTAAATCAGATGAGCTGGACATCTAGTTAGTGGATCTCACCTTGCTGTCCATTTCAGGCCAGCATGGATGAGAGGAAAAACACAAATATCGGCGTGATTCTGGGGCCGTGTGGCCCACCCTTATGGACCCTACTGTGATGTATGTATTTTACATCCACGTCGTTCGCTTGTCGGCCCACCTTACTACACTTTCCATCGGACGGGCTTGCTGCCTGTCCGTTTGGACAGGCCTAGATGAAGGAAATCACAAATATCAGTTTGATCCAAAACTTGGTGGGCCACCACATGGACCCATCTTGATGTATATGATGTATATCCACACCATCCAGTCCCTGGACGGTGGGAACCCTCCATTATTTATGTGTATATCCACACTGGACGGTGGGACCCACATGATGTAAGTGTTGTATTCACACCATCCAGCATTCTGGTCGGTGGAAGCCACCCACGTGTGGGGCCACCTTGATGAATGTGTTGTATCCCCACCATCCAGTCCCTGGACGTGGGGCCTGCCTTGATGATGTGTGGATCATCCACGCCATCCAACCAAGTGGACAGTAGGACCCACATGATGTATGTGTTTCATCCCACGTCATCTGTCCGTTTGCTGGACATGCAGGGTCCACCTACTGTACACACAAAGCCCACCTACTGTATGTGCATGGCCCACCTTGTTGCATGTATTCCATCCACATTGTCTGTTTAGTGGGGCCCATCTGCACTGTACAGGCCCGCCATGATGTGTGTGTTGAATCTAGCCAAGAGGCCCACCATGTTGTATGTGTTCTATATGCATGTTGTCCATCTATCTTGCTGGACCATAGGGGCTGACCCAAGGGACCCACCATGATGTATGTGATTATATTCATGTTGTCCATTTATTTTCTAAATCATGGGCTGCCCCATAAGGCCCACTATATTGTATGTGTTACACACATTATCCATCCATTGTGGCTAGATCATGGGCTGTTTCATGAGGCGACGTATGTGAGGCCCATGGGATGTGGCCCAATGTGATGTATATGAGGCCCATGTGATGAGGCCCAATGAGATGTATGTGAAGCCCATGTGATGAGGCCCAATGAGATGTATGTGAGGCCCATGGGATGTGGCCCAATATGATGTATGTGAGGCCCTTATATGAGGCCCAATGTGATGTACGTGAGGCCCTTGTATGAGGCCCATTATGATATATGTGAGGCCCTTGTATGAGGCTTATGGTGATGTATATGAGGCCCGTGTGTGAGGCCCATGGTGATGTACATGAGGTCCTTGTGTGAGGCCCATTGTAATATGAATGAGGCCCTTGTGATGAGGCCCATTGTGGTGCATGTGAGGCCTATGTGATGAGGCCTAATTGTGATGTATGATTCCACGATGATGTATATGTTTATGATGCCCATCCATTTTCCTAGTTAGTATAAAGACCATGGACTCCATTATCGGATAAGTTCTAAATGGGCCACGCCTTGGGAGCAATGATGGTTAAATTTCTACATTGTAAGAGCAATGATGGTTAAATGTCCACATTATAATCCTCCCTAAGACCCGCTGTTAGGTCCATTCTCATCTCCTTTAGTAGGCTAACCCAAATCGTTGGCCCCCCACTGTTATTAGTATGACCCATCTCACTTTATTGGGCTAACCCAAACTGTTGGGCCCCCATTATGGATCATGTTTCCACCTTACATTGTAGGGCCACCTTGTGTTTATCGGGCCCCTTAGGAACCCAGTTTACTATGGTATGGAGCGGGTGAGGAAGCTCATCCCTTATTGTTAGGCCCGTACTTGTTATGAGTAGGCCATCTAGGCCCATCCTTATCATGAGGAGAGTACATCATTACCATACATAGAAGAATCTATGGTATCAGATTTGATATATCCACTGTTGAGGACTGATCTTGATATTATAACTGTTAATCATGCTAGTGTACTTGAGTTAGTAGGACATACTGAGTATAGGCTAGCATAATATCATGTTACATGCCCATGCCCACCATATGTATGCTTGATATTAGGAGTGACTGATCATAGCATATGCCATTGGGCGGATTGTTTATGGGACTCCTTGAGAGACGGAGTTACCCTACATGAGCGTGTGGTACACGTAGGATTGATGCATGACTAGATAGCGTGATTCATGTACCTCACATTTGTGTGACATGATTATTGTACGCCCTATCGACATCAGGGTCGTAGCGTTCCACATGCATATCATGGATAGCAGGATTGGATACTGAAAATTCTTGATTCCAGCACTGAGGCGCCATAGATGTCCCTGGGTGAAAGTCCCTAAACCCTTATGGTACTAAGAGGATGCTCCAACCTCGAGACCGAGTGGATGTAAGAGCGCACGAGTGCCGAGTGGATGCTCCCATTGTGTTGTGGTCGACTGGAAGGAGGTGTGGACTTATCCACCCGAGGGTAGGGGACAATGCTAGGCTGAGTTTAACCAGCTCGCAAATAGGTCCGCTACTAATGTGTTGGGTAGATATTGGCCGACTACTAGCCAAGCAAGTAGTGAGGTCTCTTCCAATTATATGGTTGTGCGTCCAGATGGGGCGATGATCTAGTGTATAGTGTACTAGACCCCGGTGATTTTTCAGAGATGAGCTGTATTGATATGTGGATTCAGATGAGGATTGGTATGCTTGAGTTGCATCATCGCATATGACATTGGCCATGTAGGCCTTACATCGCATAACCTTGGTACGGCTGATAGCATTACCAGCATGATTCTGCATTACTCTGATATTGTATTCTTGGCATATACCTGTGCACACACTTACACCACTATTTAAGCTTTCTGTAAGGTCTATGCCAAATTAAAATGATAACAGCGAAATTTAAACAATTAAAGGAAAGATAGCATTATAAACAATCCACAATACGGAAATGAAAAGCAACCTCAAAATTCTAGTATTGAGAGGTTGATATAAATGTTGTTCTAAGGATAACCTTACACCATAAAAACCAAGGGTTTATGGCAGGACAACCTTACTAGAATGATTTGTGTATCAAAAACTCAAACTAAAGAGGAATAAAAATAGGAAATAGCAAGAAAGGAAATCTAAGTTATTACAACATTCCCCACAATGCTAAAATGTAAAGATTACAACATTCACATCCACAAATACATCCCACAATCTTGAATGATAAAAGATATAGAAAATAAATCACAAATCTACAAAACACAGAATTATAGTGGTTCGCCTATATGTACACCAACTGTTAAACAACAGCCACACAGCTACTCCACTCCTAACATCCTCACATAGTGGATATTAGCATTCACTATGAAAATAGGTTTTTCCAAGTTCACCTAAAACCCTCACAATTGTGTCTTTCATGTGGGCTTACACAATTCAAAAATCCCACCCTTTGAGTTTTTTGGATCTCCTCAGATAACCAAAAGAATGAGATTTTTCTGGCTCAATCTCAAAAGAAACTAAAACAAAGGAAATTACAATAATGTAAAATACCTAGATATTCTCCTTTTGTTGCAGCCCGTAAGAACCAAGTTGGAGTAGAAATTCAAATATAGAAGTTCAATGTCCACACTCACTTATGAAATGGTTCTAGGTTCTAAATTGATTTTAATTTAAATCAAGTTGGGCTAGCTCTATTTGATTTTGATTCCAAGAAGTGGGAATATTTCAATCACTCTTTCAAATTAGATTGGAATGCAGAATACAAAATTAAATATAAAAATCTAATAAAAGAGAATATTAAATATACACAATATAGCTTAAGAAGTTTACAAACTTATCTCTCAGAGTGATGCCTTGATTCTAGTTAAATTGAATGAAATACTCTGAAAATCGTGCTTTATTTATAGGTGAAGAAATCACGTTCATGATTGGTCTTGTGTATACCATGACTGGTTGTAAGACCAACGGATTTTTGAAATTCTGAGCGCGATAAGATAAAGCCATTCCACGAATGGTCGTAGGCTCTTCACGACTAGTCGTGGGACCTCCGCGACTGGTCGTGACCTGTCCACAACTGGTCATGTGGAACCAGAAACAGTTGTTGAAATTTGAGTCGTAGCTGCAGGACTGGTCGTGAACGAGTCATGTACTGTTCACACGACCGGTCGAACAATCTCCAGGACTGGTCATGGCTTAACAAAAAATTTCAAAATTTTTCAATAAACTTAGGACTGGTCTTGGAATTTCTTGGACTGGTCGAGGAAGTGCTAAGACTAGTCAAATAGGGTCCATGACTAGTTGAAGAACGGTCTAAACATTTATAAAGTGATCCAATTTGAATTATGTATTCAAAATGACCTACCCTAAGGTCAATCTAAGATCTTTCATACCTTAACCATGACATATGAACATTGACCCTTTTTTTCTTCAGATGATAGATGATCTTTGAAGTTTATAAAGCTTGAGATCTCGACACATGATGAAGCTTGTACTTGAGATCTTTTGAAGCTTGAATTTGTAGTACATGAGTTGTACTTCACCTTGAGTCTTGATTATGAACAATTGACTTGTCTTTCGATGTTGCTTTAAAACATTGATCTTTGAAGCTTAAAGGAGTGAATAATGTACTTAATCTTGCATTTCTTGAAGTAGATATTTATTCTTGACTTGAAGCATTGTCTTTGTACATGTGATGTATTGCCTTGAACAGATATAGCAATGTGCTACACAAGACACGGATTGTGGTTTTGGCACTACAAAATTTGACAATTAAATGAGCAAGAAACCATAGCACTAACAATCCTCTGACTCTCTAAAGACGTGCCTGACCCACTCTCATGATTTAGATGATGATATGATTAGGGAGATAGGAACCATGCTTAATACTATGCTGGTATTTGAAGTTAACCGATGGAGGCCACAATTTAAAAAATTACCCCAAACTGATATAGTGCCTCTATCGTCTAACCTCAAGGCACCGAAGCTTGACCTAAAACCTTTACCCTCTGATTTGAAATATGTTTATTTAGGTCAATATGAGACATACTCAGTGGTGATTTCTTCCCAGCTTGAGCAAGAGCAAGAGAGTATGCTTATCTCTACTCTTATTAAGCACAAAGGAGCCCTTGGATGGTCGATTGCAGACCTCAAGGGAATTGACCCTTTGATTTGTACTCGCCGCATTTATCTAGAGGATAATGCAAAGACCTCCCAACAACCACAATGTAGGTTAAATCCAAACGTGAAGGAAGTGGTTAAGGTCAAGGTACATAAGTTATTAGGTGTGAGTATCATATACTCGATATCCGATAGTCAATGGGTGAGTCCAACTCAGGTGGTTCCTAAGAAGTCCGGAATCACCATCGTAGCCAATGCCAACAATGAACTCATGCCAACTAGAGTTACTACTGGTTGGAGAATGTGCATTGACTACAGGAAGTTGAATACCGTCACAAGGAAGGACCACTTTCCTTTGCCCTTCATTGATCAAATCTTGGAAAGACTAGCTGGTCACTCACACTATTGCTTCCTTGACGGGTATTTGGGCTACAACCAGATAGAGATAGCCCCTAAAGATCAGGAAAAGACCACATTCACATGTCCCTTTGACACCTTTGTTTACTAAAGGATGCCATTCGTACTGTGTAATGCCCCCACCACTTTTTAGCGATGCTTGATGAGTATTTTTTCTGACATGGTGGGGCAATATTTAGAGGTCTTCATGAACGACTTCTCTATCTTTGGTCCATCCTTCAGTGATTGTTTGGAGAATCTTAAATGTGTGCTGAAGAATGTGAGGAAAAATTTTGGTACTAAATTGGGAGAAGTGTCATTTCATAGTTCGTAAGGAAATTTTCCTTAGACATACCATCTCGTCCAAAGGAATTGAGGTAGATAAGGCTAAGATTGATCTTATCTCTAACTTACCTCCACCCAAGAACATACGAGACGTGCGACCCTTCTTAGGACATGCTGGATTTTACATAAGATTCATAAAGGACTTTATTCACCTCTCTCATCCTTTATGCAATTTACTTCAAAAGGATGTACCATACGAGTGGACTGAGCAATGTCAGGAAGTTTTTTCTAAGCTTAAGGGCGTGTTAACCACCACACCTATCATGCAGCCACCCAATTGGAACCTTCCTTCTGAAAGTATGTGTGATGCATCTAACTATGCTCTTGGGATGGTCTTAGGCTAGAGAAAAGAGAAGAAACCCTACGTTATTCATTACGCAAGTAGAACTCTAAATCCGGCCCAAGTGAATTACTCAACTACGGAGAAGGAACTCTTAGCCATAGTGTTCGCTTTGGACAAATTTAAGTCCTACTTAATCAGATCTAAGATCATTATCTACACAGATAATGCAGCAATCAAGTATCTTCTCTCTAAGAATGATGTTAAGCCCTGCCTGATAAGACATATCCTCCTACTCCAAGAATTTGATTTGGAAATAAAACATAAAAAGGAAGTAGAGAACGTAATGGCTCACCATCTTTCCCACTTTGATCTCTCTAATTCCTTTGAGACGACACATATAAATGACACGTTCCCTAACGAAAAATTGTTTAAAGTCTCCCGTTCACCTTGGTTTGTGGATATTGCTAATTATCTTGCTACAGGTTTCATGCCAACACATTGGACTGTGCAAGATAAGAAAAAATTCTTTACTGAGGTACGCAAATTCTTTTAGGATGATCCATATTTATTTAAATACTGCCCAGACCAAATCTTAAGGAGATGTGTGCCAGATAATGAATACAAAGTGTCATCTCCTTCTATCATTCTTAAGATTGTGGTGGTCACTTTTTTGCTAAAAAGTCTATGGCCAAAATTCTGCAGTGTGGCTTTTATTGGCCCACTATGTTCAAGGACACTTATGAGTTTTGCAAAGCTTGTGAGAATTGTCAGAAATTGGGAGCATTGTCCCATCGAAATATGATGCCTTTGAACCTCATTCTAATCATTGAAGCATTTGATTGTTGGGGAATGATTTCATGGGACCATTCCCCCAATCTTTTAGAAATTTGTATATCTTGCTAGCAGTAGACTATGTCACTAAATGGATCGAAGCGATCCCGTGTCGGAACAATGATCATCAACCGGTTATTAAATTCTTAAAAGAGAATATCTTTTACCGGTTCAGAACGCCTCGAGCCATCATTAGTGATGGAGGTCACATTTCTATAATAAGCCATTTGCAAACTTAAAGAAGAAATATGGCATCTCTCATAAGGTGAGCATTCCATACCACCCACAAACAAGTGAGTAAGATGAGATTTCCAATAGGGAAATTAAACACATCTTGAAAAAGATTGTTAACACTGGCTATAAGGATTAGTCAATCCACTTGACCGATGCTTTATGGGCTTACTGTACTGCATTGAAGACCCCTATTGGAATGTCTCCCTTTAGACTTGTCGATGGAAAGGCTTGCCACTTGCCTGTGGAGTTGGAACATAGGGCCTACTGGGCTATTAAAAATCTGAACTTCAATTTGTACAACGCTGGCTCGCTACACAAACTTCAATTGAATGAACTTCAAGAGATCCGAAATGATACATATGAGAACTCGAGAATTTACAAGGACAGGATGAAGGTGTTTCATGACCAATACATTTTTTGAAAATCATTCACACTAAGTCAAAAGGTCCTTTTGTATAATTCTTTGTTACATCTCTTTCCGGATAAACTCTGATCCTGTTGGACCAGCCCTTTCACTATTACTAATGTCTATCCTCATAGGGCTGTCAAGATTCAGAATCCAAACAATGGCAATATATCAAAGTGAATGGACATCGATTAAAGCCATTTGTTGAGAAATTTGATTCAGAGGACATATCCATACTTCTGATTGATCCTGTTTACCAGGATTGACCTCCTAGTCTGACGGAGGTATAGTTAGGTTTATTGCTTTCATATATGTTAGGATTAGGATAGTTTGCTTTCTATTAGTTTAATTCTTGTGCTAACCCATCTTCACACTGAAATCATTAAAAGAAAAAGCCTCAGAATTTCTTCTTCAGGTATTACCTTTCCATCACTTCCCTTTTCTTTTCATTGTCTCTTTTACATTTCATGCTTATTTCTTTTACATTGAGGATAATATAGATTTTTCGGTTGGGGATGGGGGATTAGGTAAACTAACCAATGTTTTCTAAGTTTTGAGGAAAAGTTTTAAAAATTTTCAATGTTTCAAGTTGAAATCTGTTTAGAAAGCGATGGATTATGTACTTAAGAATACTTTGAGTATGATAAGATAGAGATTGAATTTTGGATTGTCGGAGTTTAATCATCTAAGAAATCTATCACCTAAGTTCTTGAGCTCAATTGATTAACAAGTTTGAATATCATGTAAATCTAAAACACAAGACACATTCAATTTATCTTCTATAAGATATACTAGAAGTTCTGATAGTTAGTATGTGAATCATTGATAGATGGTGAGAATCAAGTGTGGAAAATTTTATCCACCTTATGAGAAGAAAAGAACCGGTTAAAAAATAGGAGATCAACAGAAAGAGGTCATGAAAAATAATGAAAAGACTGGAAAAGAATATAAAAATAAAGAATGAAAATTAACTGTCGATATAAAATCAAAAAATGGAAAAAGAAGGATAAGGGGATAAGTTTGGAATCAGTACTTGAGTTTCAAACCAATATTGAAGTGATGAGCATGGTTAGTATGATGAAAAGATGGTATTCGTATGGAATGTAAGTTGATTTTCACTGAGCACATTAAAAAACTTGATATGCAAATTATGCTTCAATTTAATGGACAAAGAATTTACTTGATTGGTTGCTTATGTGATTCGGCTCTAGGTTTTTAAAATATCACTTGTGTATCTTATTTCTACCCTTTTATACTTGAGTGCACAAAAGATTGTTTTCTGAACGAGGTTTTGGACATTAAGTATTGAAGTTTATTTCATGCATACTTTGCTCAGGACTAGTAAATTGTTGGTTGGGGATTGTGTTAAGGGTCTAATATTGCATATTATCCCCCATTTATATCTTGGTTTTATGAACATGATACTGCCTAATGTCCTATTTTACTCATGTTTGTGTTTCAAGGTGAATTTAAGTGCTTGGATTGGAAAAGGTGTTAAAAGCATGGATTTGACACTCAAAAATTACCAAGGCAAAGAATGGATCTTAGGAGACAAAGATTGAAGATTTCAAGGTCCCAGGATTCATGAAAACTAAGTGGAGAAGGAAAGAAGTCAAAAGAACAAGTGCAATATTCACATTGACTATGTCATCAATGACATCAAACACGAGGCTACCATTTGATAACCTTGAGGCGACCATTCGATGACATCGAACACGGGTCGATGACATTGAATTTATGAGGAAAAATCAAGTTAGTTGTTGGACAAATTGAAGACATTTTTTGATGACTCGAGAACTTGTTTGATGACTCGAAGCCTTGCTCGATGACATCGAAGCCAGTTCGATGACATCGAATTTTCTGTGGATTTTCGGTAAAGCTCGCTGGACACATTGGGCACAATGTTCGATTACTCGAATGCCTCCTCGATGATATCGAAGACTTGCTTAATGTCATCGAAGGCCTCTTCAATGACATCAAATTTATTGAAGAAATTGAATTAATTCGCGGACTGTTTTGGATGCATTATCGATTCCTCGAACAACGCTGAATGACATCGAAGGTAGGTTTAATGACATAGAAGATTAGGTAGTTCAGAAAAAGTTACGCAGCATGGAAAAAGCACGTATAAGAGTTACCTTCGATGACATCGAAGATAGTTCGATGTCATCGAACCACTTATACGCGGAGTGTGTAAATTTGAGGCGATTTTTAAATTTTTCCAAGGGAGTGTGAAAGGAGGTGTTGCACAACTATAAATAGGAGTCCCCAAGGCATCCTTGGGCATCTATCTAGGGTTTGGAGGAGCGAAGCACAAAGGCAGAGAGTCGTCGCCAAGCGTTTTTCTTCTTTCTTCCTTAGTGTTTCATGTTTTTTTCTAGGGTTCTAAATCCAATCATGTCTATGGTTAGCTAAACCTCTTAGCTAGGGCTAAGAGGTGAATCTTGTTGCATGATGAGATGTTTTCTATTACTTTGATTCATGTCTATGTTGAATTCTCTTTGATTCTAGTTTAATAATTAAGGAATACTTTCAGTTCATAATGGTTTGTTGTGACTCAAATTACAATAAATCTGCAATAGCTTTGAGTATGTTCTTTTCATGTTTGAGGTTGTGAAATTAGGAAATCCTTTTGTTCACCATTGTCCCTTAGGCATGGTTGGGTGATGGAGTCCCTTCTAACCTTCATAATTCTCCTATGTTTAATTATGGAATTAGTATATCCTGCTGTTTACCATTATCTCCTGGGCATGGCTAGGTGATGGAATCACTTCCAGTTCTCACAACTCTCATCCGTTGAGAATTAGGTTAAAGGAAGTTCAGATTTGGTTTTATTAAGATATCTTTCAACTAGATAAGATAGGATTTCGATTCCAATTGTGTCCTTGAATCAAGTAATAAATCTCCCTGATTACTATACGTGGATTCTTAGAAACCCTAGTTCCCACCTTTAAATTCTTAAGTTTCTAATTAAATCCCTCATAATTACACCCTTTATTTCCATATTTAAATTTACATCTTCTTCTAGTTCTACTTCTAGTTACTTTCAGAATATACACGAGTTAGTCCTTGTGGATTCGACTGTTGAGGGTCAAATATTACATATTAGACCCCAATTATTACTTGGTTTTATGAACCTGAAAATGCTTAATGTCCTATTTTAATCATGTTTTTGTTGCAACATGAATTTAAGAGCTTGGACTGAAAAGGGTATTAAAAGCATGGATTTAACGCTCAAGAATCACCAAAGCAAGGGGCGAATCTTAGGTGACCGAGATTGAAGAATTCACACGCTAAAGATCTGATAAAATCAAGTGATTGAAGATGAAGAGGCCTAAAAATCATCCTAAATGCAAGATCATAGGGTTCCCACCATCCGTTTGGGTTGAAACTTTATATCTGGCCTGAGGATCATAAAGTAATCATACACATAAAATATTAATCGTTGGATCTCTGTGGAAGTGGCCCAATGGACAGATCAGCCACTAAATCACTGACTTGGGGCCCACCTGATCTCTGGATATGCCTCACTTTTGGTCTCAGCCCCTTTAAAATTAGGTGGAGAAATGAATGGGCGGTGTAGATTTTCCAAGAAAACACAAAAAATGGGCCCCACTTGTAAGAGCGTGTGCACGTGTACTGTGCACTAGCGACACACCGAACGAGCAAAGTCGGTCAGTGTGGGCTGACCCGATTCCCGCTTAAATTCAAATCCCTCTTGCGTAAACGGACAGTGACTTATGGACGGATTCGGGTGGGATACCATCATCATACATTTCGATGATCCACACCGTTCATTGAATTCAAGAGGTCAAACTCACCGTACCCTGATCTACGACCTGATTTCCTCAGATGTTAAATGTACTTGAAGGATCCAAATGGAGGACGGACAGTAAAGTAAAAATCCTAATGGGCCACACCGAATTTGAGCCATACCATGTCATTTCCGATTGGTTTTTCGAGAGGAATCTAATGGACGGAATGGATTTCCTGGCCAGCTTCGATCATGGGCTCCACCCATCATCAATGCAAGAAGAAGCTGCACAAACTCTATTTTGTGAATAGAACTGGCGATCCAAGTGTGTCACTCTGATTGTCCGGAAGGATGATCTGAGCCATCCATTGGGATCGTAGGGCAAAACTATCATGCCCCAAACCCAGAAATCGGGTTCACAAAATTTTCGATCACCGAATCCGGTGCCAACAGCCTCCGTAGTACCCCATTCTTGGCTCCAGTGCGCATATACTAGATTCCGATCCTGGGATCTTACAAGGAGGATTTTCCAACATACATTTGTCTCGTAATAAGCATAACTACAAGTTTACCCAAATCACAAAGGCAACATCAACATCACATATCCACTAATATAAACATTTGAATATAGTGCTGAGAGGGAAATACATATATCGAAATCGAAGCTCCAGAAGACCGCTGCACACTCCATGCTCAATGCTGCTGCAACCTAACGCCACATGCACGCATCTATCGTGCATAAGCTTATAGAAAGCTTAGAGGGTGGTGAAAGTGTGTGCATAAGATAAGTGCCAAGTATTTAATACAATACAATGTTAGAAATATTGGCAAGATCATGAATCATACGATAATAGAGTAAGCGAAAATACTGACAAGTCCATGAGTCATATAATATCAGAGTACGTAATACCAATCAGCTATGCAAATGAGGAGTCATAGAGAGCCAAATATCAGATGTCGAGGGTACAATGCAATATTTAAGTCCTGTTAAGTCCGTCTAGGCCATATAAGTAGAGAAAACATAATAACCCAAAATGTCATATGCCTGCGGATGCAATATGCGATGCGAATGAAATGACCAAGCCGGAGTGTGAGGTCGGGATGACATTACATAGTATCACATGCTACGGGGGTCCATCACAAGGGACTTCTATCCAAACCAGTCTCATACCTAAATTTGGATAGTCATACTCAATGTGGTAAACTCTTGATCTCAGGTTAGTCGCGCGCCTAACCGAAATCCTGGCCATGCGAAGGTACATGTAATAAATAGTTGCGCACCACCAGCCCGAGTGGATAGTGAATGAACGAATGAATGAGTATGCAATTCCTGCTCAATAAGTCTATATATCAGTACGGTTCCTCTCTGGGAAATCACCGGGGTCTAGTACACTCCACACTGACTGCCGCCTCCCTAGCCGCACAGTCCAGCGAGTGGAATAGACCACACTATCTGCCTGACCAGTAGTCTGCCAATACCTACCCGGCTCATCGATAGCAGACTCATTTGCGAGCTGGTCAAACTCAGCCTAGCTTACAGCCTCCTCACTCAGGTGGATAAGGCCACACCCCCTCCCAACCGACCACGACATAGTGGGAGATGCAGTCTACTGGTATTCAGCACTCGGGCGCTCATGTTCCACTTGGTCTAGACGTTGGAGCATCTCTTGGCCTCAGAGGTTTAGGGACTTTCACCCACGGACATCCAAAGTGCCCAAATGCTCAAACCAAACATTTTCGGTGTCCCATCAGGCCATCCACGACATGCCTATGGAGGCCATAGCCATGATGTCGCTAGCGCGTATAATGATCATGTCACACATATGTGAGATGCATGAGTCACACCGTCCAGTCATGCAACAATCATGAGCGTACCGTGCAATAATGTGGGGCACTCCATTTCATAAGGAGTCCCGTGAATGGTCTGCCCAATGGTATATGCTATGATCAGTCACTACTCATATCAAGCATACATATGATGTGTATGGGCATGAATCATGGACTTATAGTAAGCACGTTAAATAGTGATGAACTATCCTCACAACTAAGATGGGCCTAGCCAGCCTACACAAAACAAGTATGGGCCTATTAATGGGCCCTAAGGAGAGTCATAATGCGGACATTTAACCAACATTATTCTTACAATGTGGACGTCAAACCATCATTGCTCCTAAGGCATGGCCCGCCATAAACATCATTAAATAAACCATGGTGGAATCACACATTACAATGAACCTTATATACATCTCATTGGGCCTCAACCCATGGGCCTCAAATATATCAAATGGGCCGTATCACATGGGCTTCATATATATCAAGCTGGGCCTCAACAACGGGCCTCATACACAGCAAGGTGGGCCTCAACAATGGCCTCATATATATCAAGGTGGGCCTTAACAACGGGCCTCATATATCACATCGGGCCTAATCAAATGGGCCAATCAGTGGGCCGAATCAAATGGGCCAAGTCGAATGGGCCGAGTTGAATGGGCCAAGTTGAATTCTGCTATTTTTATAAATCAACGTAGAGTATTATAAAAATGAATCAGATCAAAATATCAACTGGACCATGCCACAACTAGCAGTGGAGATAATGATTTCCACTGTTAAATAAATCACAGGGCCTATCACAGAAAACCGTGAGAGCACCCACACCCACTGTTAAAACATTTATAGGACCTACCGTTATGTATTTTTGAGATCCGACCTATTCATAAGTTAACATGGAGATAGATGAAGTGAAAGAAAAATGTCAGCTTAATCGGAACTACCGTGGCCCTTAAGAAGTTTTGAACAATGGATGTCACTGTCCCCACTATTTTCAATGGCGGGGTCTGCTTGAACTATAGATCTGTCCCATTCTTTTCTCATGCCATAAAAATGATCTCTCAAAATGATTAGAAGGTATGGATTCAACACATGCATCATGGATCATTGTAGGGTCCACACACGTGCCCACCAACTAATGGATGGTGTGCATTTACACCGCAGGTGGCACAAGCATCTCGTACTGCTGTTGCACGTGCAGCAGCAGCAGTAGATGGCAGCGGCTACTGCTTCAAACGGAAAAGATGGGTCCCACGTAGGGCCCATCATGATGTTTAATTCCCATCCATCTGTTGGTAAGGTCACACAGACCCAGGTAAAGAGGAAAAATAAATTTCATCACGATCCAAAACTTCTGTGACCCAAGAAGGGTTTCAATGGCAGACGTTCAATCCTCCACTATTTCCCTGTGATGTGGGCCACCTGAGTCCCACATACGACTGATTATTGGGGTGGAGCACTGTCCTAAAGGGGCCCATCAATTGCACGGTGCTGATGTATGGCACACATCATGGTGGGGCCCACAGATGGGACCCAACAGTCCCTGCCTCTTGCCAATGTGCAGCAGAGGACGTTGCTGCAGCATCCTCTGGACGTCAGCAGCAGTAGCCCTGTTGCATGTATATTATTTTTTTAAAAAAAGTTTTTCCATGGTTTTTCTTATGTGGGGTCCGCATCAGGAGAATTAAACCCAACCGCTGGGTTCTATGGCTCAAGACAGCCTGAATGAGCCCAATATTCAATGTGTTTTGGTGTACAGAAACATCAGAGTGAATTTTAACGGTAAAAACCACTGTTTTCTATGCTATGGCCCTCCAAATAATCGGATTGGCTTCATTTTTCGACTCAACGCCTAAAATGAGTTGGGAAATAGGATGGACGACGTAGATTACATTCATACATCGAGGTGGGGCCTGCATGAGCGGCCCACCCAAAACCTGTTGAATCAAGCTAACATTTTGGTGGTTTGCACATCAGTGCACCACGCCGTCAGTTCATACTTCACTGCCCGGCCACGTCTAGCATCCCTGGATGCTGGACGGTTTGCATACACACATATATAAGGTGGGTCCCACCTACTGACGTGCTAAGGAGGGGTGGGCCCTACCCAAGTGGGCCACCAAATGGTCGGATGGTGTGGATAAGACATACATTAAGGTGAGGTCGGGCGGCCACACAGCCACATCATCACACAAAAATAAAAGAGAGGGGGAGAGAGAGAGAGAGAGAGAGAGAGAGAGAGAAATAGACATGTGCGATGGAGGGACCCCGACACTATGGGCCCTCTATTCCATGCTTCCAATCGTACATCAAGTGGGTCCTAATACATGTGGACCCACTAAATCAAAAATCAATGGTGGAGATTACTTCTACCCCAAAATGGAAGGTCTAGATGACCCTTATCAAACTAGAAAGTAGACATCATATGGGGTCCATAGAGAATGGCCCCATCATGGAATGATCATGCGGATCATAGTAGGCCATCGGCCACATCTAGGGTCTAAAGTGAGATCCATACCATCAATCGGTAGGCCCCACTTGGCCCATATCAAAACATGAAAATGCAGCCTATAAGGCACCCACCGTTTAATCTTCTTGGCCCGATGGAATGCCGAGCTCCTTGTGTCCCTCTTTGATGGAATATGATGAGAAATGAAGGGTTAGGATGATGGATCTAGGAAGAGGAAGTGGGCCACACAACACACTTTTCTCTTTTGAAATTGCTTGGGCGTGCACCTCTCTTTTGCTTGGAATTTGTGTTGAGAAAGAGAGAGAGAAAGGGTGGTTGTAAGAGAGGTGATAGGTGTGAGTGATGGATGTGAGTTATAGGTGTACTTGACATATATGGGTGTGTAAGAGAGAGGGTGAGAGAGAGTTGACTTTGGGGTTGCTCTTGTACTTGACATGAGGTGATTGATTGATTGATTGAGTGATTGATTGATGGGACATGTTGTAGAGATTCTCTTGGGATTACAAATGCGTGGTGTTTTCCTCGAACTGAACGCGGGCCCACTTCTCATGGCCAGGGTATCGGATCGGTATGCAAGACGCGGCATTGGAACCGCGGCGATGGTGTGGTCGCAATAGTACAAGTCTCGGATTGAGCCAACTCAGATCTACGAGATACAACTTAGGGTCATGCCCAAACGTCGATTATAGGTCACGGGTTGCTGGAATTCATCGGGAAGGATCGTGGGAGTCGACGGAACAGTATGGACTAGGATATGGGCCTTACAAAAACCGTCCAGGCCCTAATCTTCTTCATGTGCTTCCAAGCTATCGTTTGAGTGCTAGACGGATCGTGAACAAAAAGTACGAACCGCATACACACACTAGCCTCCGATGGGATGAGTTGTGGGCCACTGTCTTAAAGGTGATAGAAAATCCACACCGTCCATCCTATAGGGATGGAAAATTCGATCAAGATCTAGAAGATTGTTCGTCGATCAGCAAGGAAAGTGGGGATTTGGGGGTGCAGTCTTCTTGACTGCATAACAAGACTTACGCACAGGAGTTCTTGCAGCATAAATAGGACTTACGCACTCTAACTAACTTTCAGACAACCGACCTACCTTATTTCTATAAAAGGAGAAAGCGTGGAATAGAAGACGGACGTGCAGCCGTGGACGTGTAGGCAACAGAGAGAGAGAGAAGAAATGTGAGCAAGAGGAGAGAGAGGGAGAGAGGACTGGCCTGTCATTCATCTAGCTGGATAGTAAGTTTTTTTCCCTTTTTCTTAATTATTTTTTCTTTATTTTTTTTCTAAGAGATTCTAGTTAATCATGTTTATGATTGGTTGAACCTCTTAGTTAGGGCTAAGAGGTGAAGCTTGTAGCATGATAGGTTGCTTCCTATTGCTTTGATTCATGTTATTGAACTCTATTTGCTTCTAGTTTGATTATAAGGAATGCTTTTAGTTTTTAATGGTTTGTTGTGACTTAAATTACAATGGATATGTGATAGCTTTGAGCATGTTCTTTTCATTGTTGAGGTTGTGAACGTAGGAACCCCTGTTGCATGTACTTGGCTTATCCATGCTATACTCAAGTTCGAGCTCGAGCTCGGTCTCGAGCTCAACAATGAAGCTTGGCTTGTTTGCCAAAGCTGTCAAGTCGAGTTTGAGTCGAGCTAGTGGCTCAAGTCGAGTCGAGTTTCCCTCTAGTCGAGCTCGAGCTTATTCATATCGTCATATGTTAACTTATTAAATTTTTAGCTAAAAAATACAAATTAATTGTCTCATATGCTAATGCCACATTACTAAGACATAAACCTCTAGATATTATCAGTATCATACCACAAAACCATATTTTGTCCTCAACAATCAACATTAACATCAATTCCAAAGAGTTAAAATATATCAAAAATTATAAAACCGTTCATAAAAATTTTTAAAGCTTACCTTCCTTCAAGCATTCTGGCCCATGTTTTCAATTCCATTGTCATCTTCATACTCTTCAGCATCGAAAGTGCTATCACCCCAAACTGGATTCAACCAATCTTGCGTACATATCAGTGCTTCAACTATATTCGAGGCGAGTGAGCTTCGATACTTGCTAACTACCCTGCTCCCAGTGCTAAAAGCTGATTCTAATGCCACAATCGAAATTGAAATTAATAAAATGTCCCATGCCATCAACGAAAGTGTAAGGTATTCACGAGCTCGAGACTTCCACCATTGCAAAACATCGAAATCATTATCTTGTATCCTTATGACCGGTTCCTTTAGATACTTCTCTACTTCGGATTCAGTTTTCTGTGTCTCCATTTCTTCTTCATCTAAAAAGACATCAGTAGAAGAACTATCTGCAGTTTGAGAATTACCTATTGCACTTGATGTTTCGATTGAATTATCAACATATGATGCGAACAACTCTTCAATTGCATCATTAATAATGGCAGTCTCCGCTGAAACTCTTTTGAAAATGGAATAAAGCGATCTGAAAACAAATCTAACCATTGTCATCTTGTATCGTGAATCCAGGACAACTGCAATGGCCATTAACAAGTGGCATTTAGCCCAATACTTATCAAATTTCAACTGCATTCCTAGAGCCATCGCTTTTAAAAATTTCAGACCATCAGTAGCATATTTTTTAGCTCGTTTATAATGAAAATAATTTTAAGAAGAAATTGATTTGCTGTGGGATACTTATTTCCTGAAAAAATCTTCATGCAATCATAAAAAACTTTAAGAAACTGATGAACATCTTCAGCTTTCTTCCAGTCTTCATCACTTGGCGCATATATGTACATTTTATTGCGCGCCGTAAGTTCAAGGAATGTAACTTTAAATTGTAAAGTCGTATCCAACATTTCATAAGTGGAATTCTAGCAAGTGCAAACATCTAACTTCAACTGCTGTTTAGATTTCAAATCCAAACGTTGGATTATATCATTCCACGTACTCAGTCTTGAAGGTGACCCCCTTATATATTTAATGTTATCTTGTATGTTTGCAATCGTTGAATCAATTGCTTTCAGCCCTTCTCACACAATCAAGTTAAGTATGTGAGCATAACATCTAACTTAGAATATTTTACCTTCGAAGAATAAATTTTCGGCAGCCTTGAACTAAGTATGTAAGAAAGAAATTAAAGTATCGTTGGACGAGACATTATCTAAAGTAATTGAAAAAATTTTCTTTTCAATGCCCCACTCAACAAAACAGTTATAAATGCAATCGGATAGTACCACACCGGTATGAGGAAGAGGAATGTGGCGAAAGTTTAAAAATCATCTTTTGTAGTTTCCAATCCACATCAATGAAGTGTGTGGTCAATGACATATATCCCTTTCTCTGATTCGAAGCTGTTCACATATCTGAAGTCAAACTTATTCTGGATACAGATTCCAGGAGAGCTTCCAAGTTAGCTTTCTCAATAGCATACATCTTCATGCACTCTCTTTTCACAGTAGATCGAGAGGCCTTCTCACATCTGGGATTTAGAAGTTTACAAAATCCCATTAAAACCTTGCTTTCTACCATGCTGAATGGCTTCTCATTGATTATAACTAACCTCAAAAACCACTCATTTAGTTTATTCGAATCATACTTATACGTTGAGAGTGTAATTTTAGAGTCATCATCTTAAGAAATAATAAATGAAAGCAGTTGCTAGACTCCACCCTTCAATGTTCTTGGTCTCTTCACACATTTGTCAAGTTGTCTCTGATAGTGAGATCTAGAAGAACCAAAATACTTGTTGTAAAGAATTTTACAAAACTTGCATCTAATCTTAACTGAATGCGTGATCTCAACAAAAGATTCTCATATCCCCGATCTTTTTTTCCCTTTCACAGAACCTGAAGCTGTTTCAACTTTGTTCTCTAATTTTTCTTCATCCACGGCAAAAGGAGAATTGATTGACGCACCAGGGCCAGGAGTACTTGATTTTTCTTCAGTAGTCATCTAAAAATCAAAAGATAATAAGGGTAGGGTAAGATCAGGGCTTTTATAGGATGAAGGAATCAGTCAACGACATTTATACATATATATAAATATATAATACAAACATTATCGGGCCCCTCCATAAACTGCAAGACACAAGTGTCTTAAATAGTCCCCTAATAAATAAATCCACTAGGATACATACATATACATAACTATAAATTGTCCATAATTGTTTCAAATTTTATTTACTAATTGTTCCTAAATATCTTATTCCTACTTGTCTCTATCTAAAGGTGCTAATTATCTATATCTTATTCAGTAATATACCATGTACTGTCCCCATACAATTTACATGCGAGCCAAAATTTCAGCAGCACCTCCCTATATTATCCAGATGTATGTAAAATTCAATATTAATTAGCTGTCACACCCACATGTAATCTGTTACACATGTAGTGGAAACCAACTAGTAAAGAACCACATATCCAGAGAAAATATAGGGAAACACTATCAAAATTCCAACCACATGTAAATTGAATGATGACAACCTAAGTACAAGTATAGTACAGAACTGTCCAAAATGGGACAATTTAGGAATCCATAAAGAACAAGAATTTTTGGTGAAATGATTGTACTTGTTTACTATAAATTCTTAAACGGGGGGTATATTGCTAAACCACTAGGTGGCCTAAATATTAATTAACAACATTAGATGACAAATAATCATAAGCATCAATATGACAATATGTAAAGAACAATTATCAAAATATATAAGAAACAGTTTATCCATATAATTACAACTCTACAAGAAAAAAATTAAGAAGAAATAAGAAGATAATGCATATGATCATTAACATACAACATTTTATTTAACTTACAACATTTTATAGGAAAGTTAAGTCCATACAAGTACAACTACAAGTCTACAAGTGCAACTCTACAAGTTTATAAGATTAGAACTAAGAAACTCAATACATCAAAGTTAATTTTCCTACTTTAGATCAGATCCATAATTTTCGTCATCCAAGCTTGGGCTAGTGGTACCATCCTCTCCAATATGATCATTAACCTCCCCTGAATCAGAAGGTGGAGAGACTATTTCACCATGCTCTTGTATAGATTCAACTAATTTTTTCAAACTATTTTTATGAGCTGATATATACGGAATACCCAAGTTCTTGTAGAATGAAGCGAGTTTGGAAATAAACTTTGATGGCTTCTTGCTTGTCGAGCTCGGTCCTGCTTCTATGTCATGTTGTCGAGGAGTACATCGTTGATATCTTGATGCATCTGCCTCTTCCTTGCTCAACTTCAAGGCTAATTATAATTGCTCTTCTTCCAGTCTTCTTAATCTAGCTACATTCTCTTCTTCCTCTTCCCTACTTATTCTCTTCACCCTCTCTATTTTAGAATCTTCATTGATTAGAACGGGTCTGTTATTGTATATCATATGGCTAGTTATATTCGATGCGAAGAAGGGAGTAGAAGGCTTCTTATTAGAGTGTACAAGAGCTTGGTATAAAAATTGTATCTCCTCTGATGCTTTGGGACATGGTTTTGCATCCCCCTCGACCTAATAAGTGTAGTTTAAGCCGATTTGCTTTGTTAACAAATCTGGCCCCACATAATTTACATTGAATTTTCATTTTTCCATAAGTTGGGGAGTACACTTGGGATCCATAATCTTAAATATCGATGGATGGATCATCTAAAGACATTGCTTGCTGCACACCATTTAGAAACAAAGCATATTTTAGAGCTACAAAAGTTTTAGATTAAGATACTCATTTAATATAGGCTTTAAAGCATGGATTGAATGCAAATAAATCCAAACACATTGGCTCCTCAATGAGTTCACCATTTATACATGCTATAATGTCAACTGTCATATGGTACTAAACAAGACAAAAAAAATTAACCTCATTTATGTATAATATATAGCACATGTGTGCGATAATATTCCCATTTTTTCACTATTTTTAGTCCAAACAGTATTGAATCCAAACTTTCTTTCTCTGAATTTTGTGTTTCCATATTTTTAATGACTTGGACTGAATAAATAGGAACATTTCCTGCATTTTTTCTTTTTCTTTTTCTTTTTCCTACCTTATGATGTTTCTTATCACTTACATCTGGACATGTTCCTAGAGCAATTACAGGATCCTTAGGGCTTTGGTCTATATAAATGGGGCCCATGGCTCAGTAATCCAGACCATTGGTATGTTGTGTAGATGGTGGATGGACCATGCATTAAAACTCTCCCAGATTCAGTTGAATCTGTATTACTCTTTTCATGGGTTATGGGTTGGGCTTGGGTTTGACTTCTTGGTCCACTTAGTAAATGGTCAGCGTCCGCGGCCTAGATTCACCTGATCTTGACCCATTGCCACCTACCCACACTCATCATAAATTGGAGGTTTACAACCTGCACGTCAGCAATGGGACAATTAGCTGATGTTACTTGTCCTTCTAATTCCTTACATGTGGGGCTGCGTTGATGATCCAAACTGTTGATTTGATAATCCTACAATGGATGGAGGATGGTTTAAAATGCTTGGAAAATTGGAACCTTCCATCAATGACCTAAAACTTTCATGGTTAGGGAGATATGGAGGCAGGGTTCAAATTTAATGAAATCAAAAGGTTGATATCTTCTAATCTTGGTGATTCGCAAGTAATATCCTGCCCAAGGTGTGGCCCATCTGATCAACAGCTTTGATCAGGCAATCAGTCCAACATGGACAAAATCTTGGCGTTAGCAAACCCTATAATTATTTTAGAAGAAGAAGAAGAAGAAGAAACAGATTTGAGCACTTACCCTATTGGGATTGGGCATGGCCACTCTGGTTCGCTTGGCTAGATCAGGTGGTGGTGGTCCAGTGAAGTGTTGGCCGTGCGGGCAGCGTACTGGTCCTAGTGGTGGTGGTGGTCTGGTGTATTGCTGGTGGGCAGGCATGCGGTGGGGTAGAGAAAGAGAAGAAAGGGAAAGGGCATGCGGGTAGGGTCGGTCGTAGGGTTATAGTATATATATAATGTATTTAATATAAATATAATATATATACATATATAATATTTAAATTTTAATACTTATTACTAATTGAGCTGAGTCGAGCTTGAGTTCGAGCTACGAGTCGAGTTGAGTTCGAGTCGAGTCAAGTTAAAATGCCCTATGGTCGACCTCGGCTTGAACTCAACTCGAGCTATAAAAATTAGCTTGACTCGGCCCGAGTCGGCCATTCAAGCCGAGTCAATCCGAGCTGACTCGAGCCGAGTCGAGCGAGTTATTCGAGCTAGCTCGACTCGTGAACAGTCGTAGCTTGTAACATACATACAACTGAGAATTGTCCAATAATTCCTACTTTTCAAGAGATATTGAATGAGAAATCAAATGTCGTAAACAACTACTAAAGACCTTTCAAAGGACCCACCTCAAATACATACAACTCCAGCTAGAGAAACCATCCAAATTTCAGTTGGAGGAATGGACAAATGGCTAACCCACAGGAGGCCCTTACTCAATTTTTAAATCAAAAGAGACCTCAAGAGGATACGGTTCAAAAATCCATGTAAAATCAAGAGCTATTCAATCAGAATACGGTACAAGCATTTCAGAATATCAAAACAATAATGGGAATGTTTGCATCGTCCATTCAAAGGATTGAATCACACTTAGCGAGTGGGGAGAAAGGGATGCTTCCAGCCCAACATCTCCCGAATTCAAAGCCATAATGTGAAATAAGTGACCCATGCTCTTCAAATCAGATGGAACAAGCTAAGTCTATCACCACTCTTAGGAGTGGAAAGACAATTGACAAATTTATTCCGGTGAGGGCTGAAAAGCCTGAGGAACCAGAAGAAGATAAGAATGATAGACCAAGCATTACTCCAGATGAGTAAGAACCGGAACCTTAAAATAAGCCGATTACGTCATTCCCTCAACAGTTGATTACACCAAAACCTCTAGCTAATTCACAAGATATTCTAGAGGTGTTGAAACAAGTGAAAGTCAACATCCCTCTGCTGGATGTTGTGAAACAAATCCCCTCTTATGCCAAATTTCTAAAAGACTTATGTACAACCAAGAGACGGTAGATGTTGAGGGTCAAAAATTGCATATTAGACCCCATTTATTACTTGGTTTTATGAACAGGATAATGCTTAATGTTCTATTTTAATCATGTTTGTGTTGTAAGGTGAATTCAAGAACTTAGATTGAAAAGGATGTTAAAAACATGGATTTAACACTCAAGAATCACCAAAGTCAAGAATGGATCTGATAAAACTAAGAATGAAGAATGCACATACTGAAGATCCAAGAAAACTATGCACATACTGAAGATCCAAGAAAACTAAGTCCAGAATGAAGATAATTAGAGTTTTGAAGTCAAATTCAGAGATCCTCGACTAGTCCTAGCTCTAGCTCGACTAGTCCTGCATACGCTCGACCAGTCCTAGCCACGGCTCGACCAGTCTTGGCTACATACGACCAGTCCTGGATTCTGCTCGACCGATCGAAGGTGTCTCGACTCGAACTCTAGCAAGTAAAACCTCAAAATCTCCGTCCTGCTCGACCAGTTGAAGGAGACCCACGACCGATCAAGGACGGCCCATGACCAGTCAAGGGTTATGCAAAATTTGTGCGGACTGCATAAGTTTGAGATGGTTTCCAGAAATTTCCACTCGGTGCGAAAGTTTAAGACCTAAAACTATAAATAGGGGCCCTAAGGCATCCCTAGGCATCTTCTAGGGTTTGAGGAGTGGAGTAAAAGGATGGAGCCACCCTCCGAGAGTTCTTCTTCTTCTTATTTAGTTGGTCTTTTTGCTTTTCTTAAGAGTTCTTAGTTTAATCATGTCTATGGTTGGCTAAACCTCTTAGCTAGGGTTAAGAGGTGAAGCTTATAGTGTGATTGGGATGCTTGCTTTGTTTTGATTTATGTTTTGTTGAACTCTCTTAGATTCCAGTTTGATTATGAAGGAATATTTTAAGTTTTTAATGGTTTGTTGTGACTCAAATTACAATAGATCTGCGATAGCTTGAGATATCTTCTTTTCCTGAATTAAAATTGTGAAATTAGGAAATCGTATTATTCACCATCGTCGCATGGGCATGGTAGGGTGATGGAATCCCCCCTAACTTTCACAATTCTCTTATGATTTGTTGTGGGATTGGTAAATCCTGTTGGTAGCCATAGTCTCCTGGGCATGGCTAGGTGATGGAATCACTTCCAAAACCTCACCACTCTCATCCATTGATGATTAGATCCATGAGAAGTTCAGAGATCTGACAAATCACCTCTTACCAACTAGATAAGATAGGACTCTGATTCTAGTTGTGTCCTTGAATCATGCAAGATAGCTTCCCAATTGCTACAAGTGGATCCTTGGAAACCCTAGTTTCCCACCTTTAATTTCTTAAGTATCTAATTTCATACTTCACAATTACTCCCTTTATTTCTAGATTTAGGTTTTCATATTTTTCTAGTTCTTCTTCTAGTTACTTTCAGAATACTCATGAGATTAGTCTCTATGGATTCGACCTCGGTCTCACTGAGATTATTACTACATCTCGACCCTACACTTGGGGTTGTGAACAAGTTTTTGGCGCCATTGCCAGGGATTGACGATTGTGTTTTTATGAGATTAATTAGTTTTGAAATTAGTTTAAGATTAGGGTTTTTCTAGTTTCTATTTTTAGGATTAGGGTTTTCTGAATTATTTTAGAAACTAAGTTAACTTTCTATTTTTAGGTTTAGAAATTTTCCTAATTTGTTTTTAGAAAACTAATTTTTTTTAGAAACTTTCCTTTTCACTTTTTAGAAACTTTCTATTTTCTGTTTTTAGAAACTTTTTTTCTTTTTTTTTTCTTTTTTAGAAACTAGGTTTTTTTTAGAAACTTTCCTTTTTAAAAACTAACTCATCTTTCTTTTTTTGTTTTTAGAAACTTTCTAATTTTAGAATTTCTATTTTTTGAAATTGAATTATTTTGTTTTGTTTTGTAGGATCTTAATTTAGGAACTTCTAATTTGGTAACTTCCTTCTAATTCTCTCTCTTTTTATTTCTAGATTCCTTATTGTTGTAGGATTTTTCTTTTATTCTTTTTTTAGGATTAGATTCAGAGTTAAGGTTTCACCATACAAGAGTGGGTACGTTAGTATGCTGAGATGGATAAAAGATATTGGGAAGGGATGTATGATGATTATGATAGAAATCTACCTATGTCTCAAAAAAATTTTGAAAATATCATCGAGAACCAAATAGAATACAATGCTCCACTAATTAAGAAGTCCTTACGCCATCATATGCAGGAGAATAATTATACCCCACGGATTAATAAAACAGTATGTAATTGTTGGGGTTATCATAATTATGAGAGTGAGAGCTATTATCACCCATCAGATAAGAAGAAAACAATGTGTGATTATATTCTGGGTGATAATATGTATCAACAACCATCAGATTCCCCCACCTATGACCCATATGACTATAATTAGTGAAAACATCAATGTTGGGAAGATGAACCAGCAATACACATAGTGATAATTCTCTTGGGTCCTTTACCTTTGAAACCCAATAAGAAACGATCCAAGATAAGTCACTTCAGGTTATACAAATAATTTTACTAGCATCAGAAGAATGATAGAAGCGCTTGAATTACGCCTCGATAAGCTCATGGAGGCTAGTTCACCCCAGCCTCAACCCAATCTAATTCTTCATTCCCAACTCCCTACTTATGATCAATGGAAACATCAAAATTGGGAAGTTGAATCAACAATGCACTATAGTGATAATTCTCTTGGGTCTTATACCTCTGAGATCCAATAAGATACAATCCAAGTGAATTCACTTCAAAATTCCATACAAATTCTAGAGCTCAGCCAGCAAAATACACTCCAAAGACTTCAAGAACTTATAAAAGATATACAACAGTGGAGAATACTGAAATTGAGAATGAAGAGTTGGATTGTGTTAATGAGAATACGGTTCAATTTTCTGAAGAGTCGATCTCGATGATAGTCTAAAGGAAGGATCAAGAGACATGGGTGTCTTTCAAATATAATGATAATGACACACTTCATTCACATGACACACTTGGTTTCAATGATGAGGGAGAGGTTAGTTTATTCTAACCTCAAACCAATTTGGGAGTAGAATTTGAGGAGCGTGATCCCATCCCAAGTGTGTACTAGGATGGAAAATGATGAGTATTGGGATGACGATCATGAATGTGCAGCCCAAATTCCCCTAAAATCAATCTCAAGTTTAGTCCAGGTAAGTGATCAGGAAGTACATGAAGTGATCGGTCATAAGGATCTACTCCACTCAGCTAACATGTCTTATTTAAATGTGGGGGATGAATCCCTTTCAACCGACCCTTTTAACTCTTATGAGGCATGTTTAGACCATTCCCCTTAATTGAATGATGATATGATTCGGGAGATGGATGAGTTGCTCGCTATGACTCTGGAATTTGAAACCATCCAGTTAAAGCCACCATCTGAGTTGTCAACCCTTGACAATACAATGCCTTTTTTGAGTAGTACCAATGAACAGTCTTTACATCAATTCTTCGCTTGTTGATTTTCAATTTGTTTATGCAGGGCAAGAGTAAGAGAGCATGTGTCCATCCACTTTTAGAGGTAATGAAATCCTTAGGCAGATCATCACAAACTTCAATGTGAAAAATGAGTCACTCTCAGCTAAATTTTCCAACTCTTTGGATGATTGATTGGCACACTTTGCAGATTCAAATGATCCTATGATGAAAGAAATAGTGGATGCCTTGCAAGACAATACATCGATGGTTGTCACAGACCGAGAGAACCCTTATTTTGATGTCCCTCCTTCCCCAGACCCTAAATGTTTACCATTAAAGGAGGAGGAGCTAGAAATTGAACCGAAATTCGAAACTTTGGAATGTCTTGAGGCTACATCATCTCCTGAGAATTTTTTTAAAATTTTATCTACTTGTAATCTCTGATTCACCATGGGGTAATTAACTCTGAAACTTTCTTTGTCACAGGTGAATCATATATATTTTGGACACCTGAGGAGATTAAAGGAAACCTTATGCTGAGGTACATAAGTTTCTCTGGACATTCATGCTCCAGGGCATCCAAGCCTATTACAAAAAGGGCTTTTAGATGATCTTGTTGAGAAACCTACTGAGAATTATCAAGATTTTGGTCGGAGGAGGAACCTCGTGGCATGACTGAGTAGCTTTTCCCTTGCTTTACTAGTTTAGGATTAGTTTATTACTTTCATGGAATTTAGGATAGTTTGCCTTCAGCTGTTTTAGGATAGTTTTCTTATCATCGGTTTGAGTCTTTTGCGCTAACACATTTTTCGCACAGAGATCATTAGAAACACCTCAAAATTCCATCTTCAGGTAATACCTTTCCATCACTTCTCCTTTACTTTCGTTATCTCATGTGCATTGCATGCTTATATCTTTTACATTAAGGACAATGTAGATTTTAGGTTGAGGTGTGGATTAGGCAAGTTAATCAGTGTTTTCTTAGTCTTTGAGCAAGCATTGTGAAAATTTTTCTAAAAATTTTGTAAATTCGAGTGATTTTGAAGTTCATCTATGATTTAGAAGATTAAGATACTTAATGTTGGTAATTTATGACTCTTGGATTCAATTACTTGTTAGATTTCACAGTTAAGTTCAACTTATTAATCCAAGATTAGAAATTTTAAACATTGATTGAGTCATGATTTCATATGTCACATCTAGTTTACACATTATGGTTTCAGTTTGATATTAAATTGTTCACTTGGTGATTATTAAGCATGGAAGGAACCAACCTGGGGAAGTTGTCCATCATGTTCAAATGAGAAGAATTTTTAAAAAATACCTAGCTAAAAAAACAGTTGTCGTCGAAACTGGCTACTTATTAAAGATCTTTAAAAAGATTGACATAGTGTGAAAGCCATCGATGGAACAATCAAAAGCTTGAAGAATAGAAAGGTTGAATTGTAAGGCAAGTTTTGGTTTAGGTTTTGGTTATTCTGAATGTTCTTTTGATTATCAATGTTATCATGAAAATTAAGAATTGAACCTTTTATAAAGCTTCACTATGCACCCATGGATTAGGATTGTTCTAATTGGAGGATTAATGTTTGAAGTTGACAATGAGATTTACCGTGTGCTAGAATTTAGGAGGAAATACTGCTCAATATTAATGTATCCTAAATTTTTGTGAAATGGATTGTCTTTAGAACCGCTTGAGCTTATAGAAATTGTCATGTGGTTCTCGAAATATTTTTCACATACTTTGCTGGGGACTAGGAAAATGCTAGTTGGGGATTGTGCTGAGGGTCAAATATTGCATATTAGACCCCATTTATTACTTGGTTTTATGAACAGGATAATGCTTAATGTTCTATTTTAATCATGTTTATGTTGCAATGTGAATTCAAGAGCTTGGATTGAAAAATATGTTAAGAGCATGGATTTAACACTAAAGAATCACCAAAGTCAAGAATGGATCTGATAAAACCAATAATGAAGAATGCACATACTAAAAATCCAAGAAAATCAAGTTTAAAATGAAGAAAATCAAAGTTGTGAAGTGAAATTCGAAGATCCTCGACTAGTCATAGCTCCGACTCGACCAGTCCTGCATATGCTCGACCAGTCCTGGCCTCGGATCAACCAGTCCTAGCTACGCACGACCAGTATTAGATTCTGCTCGACCAGTCGAAGGTGTCTCGAGTCGAACTCCAGCGAGTAAAACCTCAAAATCTTTGTCCTGCTCGACCAGTCGAAGGAGACCCTCGACCGGTCGAGGACGGCCCACGACCAGTCAAGGGTTACGCAAAATTTGGGCGAACTGCGTAAGTTTGAGACCATTTTCAAAATTTTCCACTCCGTGCGAAAGTTTAAGACCTAAAACTTTAAATAGGGGTTCCTAGGGCATCCCTAGGCATCTTCTAAGGTTTGAGGAGTGGAGCAAAAGGGTGGAACTGCCGTCTGGGAGTTCTTCTTCTTCTTTAGTTGGTCTTTTTGCTTTTCTTAAGAGTTCATAGTTCAATCCTGTCTATGGTTGGCTAAACCTCTTAGCTAAGGCTACGAGGTGAAGCTTGTACTATGATTGGGATGTTTGCTTTATTTTAATTTATGTTTTGTTGAACTCTCTTGGATTTTAGTTTGATTATGAAGGAATATTTTTAATTTTTAATGGTTTGTTGTGACTCAAATTACAATAGATCTACAATAGCTTGAGATATCTTCTTTTCCTGAATTGAGATTGTGAAATTAGGAAATCTTGTTGTTCACAATCATCCCATGGGCATTATAGGGTGATGGAATCCTACCTAACTTTCACAATTCACACATGATTAGTTGTGGGATTAGTAAATCCCGTTGGCGGCCATAGTCTCCTGGGCATGGTTAGGTGATGAAATCACTTCCAAAACCTCACCACTCTCATCCAATGATGATTAGATCCATGAGAAGTTCAAAGATCTGACAAATCTCCTCTTGCCAACTGGATAAGATAGGACGCTGATTCCAATTGTGTCCTTGAATCATACAAGGTAGCTTCCCAATTGCTACAAGTGGATCCTTGGAAACCCTAGTTTCCCACCTTTAATTTCTTAAGTTTCAAATTCCATACATCACAATTACTCCCTTTATTTTTAGATTTAGGTTTTCATCTTTTTCTAGGTCTTCTCCTAGTTACTTTCAGAATACTCTCGAGATTAGTCCCTGTGGATTCAACCTCGGTCTCACCTAGATTATTACTACATCGCGACCCTACACTTGGGGTTGTGAACAACAGAGCATTCAAAAGAAAAAAAAATTAACAGAAAAGGTGAGTGCTATCCTCAAGCAAGATGTGCCATAAAAATATAAAGATCATGTTAGCCCAACTATCACTTGTATAATTGGGAATCCCCAGATTGAGCATGCACTTCTTGACTTAGGAGCGAGTGTGAATTTGATTCCTTTCTTGGTATACGAACAATTGGGTCTAGGTGAATTAAAACCCACTCAAACCACATTACAACTTGCTGCTTGTTTGGTCTGTGTACCGAGAGGGATGATTGAGGATGTGTTGGTCCAGGTTGACAAATTCTACTACCCAGTAGATTTTATCATTCTAGATACGCACCCCATTGTAGACATGAGCACTCAAATTCCCATCATTCTTAGTCGTCCATTCCTTGTTACATCAAATGTCATGATTAATTGTAGGAATGGAATTATGAATTTATCTTTCAAAAATATGACATTGGAACTCAATATCTTTTTCAACATGAGCAAACAACAAGAGGATGAGGACAATACCCATAACATTAATATGATTGATTCTTTCATGGAAGATAAAGCACTCCTAACTCTATACTCTAATACTCTAGGGATGTGCTTGGCCCACTCCCCTAATTTAGATGATGACACAATTAGGGAAATAGATGTAATACTTGATGCTATGCCGAAACTTGAAGTTAACTGGTGGAGGCTACATTTTGAGAAATTTTTCCAAACTGATGTAGTGCCTCTACCGTCTAGCCTCAAAGCACCAAAGCTTGACCTAAAACCTTTACCCGCTGATCTTAAATATGTCTATTTAGGTCAAGATGACACATACCCGATGGTGATTTCTTCCTACCTTGAGAAAGAACAGGAGAGTGTGCTTATTTTCACTCTCATCAAGAATAAAGGAGCCCTTGGATGGTCAATCACGAACCTCAAAGGAATTGACCCTTTGATTTGTACTCATTGCATTCATCTTGAGGATAATGTGAAACCCTCCTGACAACCACAATGTCGACTAAATCCAAACATGAAGTGGTTAAGGCAGAGGGACTTAAGTTGTTGGATGTGGGTATCATATACCTTATATCCGACAATCAATGTGTGAGTCCAACTCAGGTAGTTCCTAAGAAGTCCGGAATTACCATCGTAACCAATACTGATAATGAACTCATGCCAACTAGAGTTACCACTGGTTGGAGAATGTGCATTGACTATAGGAAGTTGAATACCGTCAAAAGGAAAAATCACTTTTCTTTGCCCTTCATTAATCAAATCTTAAAAAGGCTAGCTGGTCACTCTTACTACTGTTTCCTTGATGGGTATTCGGGCTACAATTAGATATAGATAGCCTTGAAGATCAGGAAAAGAAAATATTTACATGCCCCTATAGCACCTTTGCTTATGGAAGGATGTCATTTGGGCTGTGTAATACCCCTACCACATTTCAGCGATGGATGTTGAGTATTTTTTCTGACATAGTGAGATAATATTTAGAGCTCTTCATGGATGACTTCTTTATCTTTGGTCTATCCTTCAGCGAGTGTCTGAAAAATCTTTAAAATGTGGTGAAGTGATGCGAGGAAAAGAATTTGGTTTTAAATTAGGAGAAATGTCATTTCATGGTTTCCAAAGGAATTGTTCTTAGACATATAATTTCATCTAAGGAATTGAGGTAGATAAGGCTAAAATTGACCTTATCTCTAACCTACCTTCACCCAAGAACATACGTGATGTGCAATCCTTCTTAGGACATGCCGGATTTTATAGACAATTTATAAAGGACTTAGTCATCTCTCTCATCATTTATGCAATCTAATTCAAAAGGATGCACCATACAAGTGGATTGAGCAATGCCAAGAAGATTTCACTAAGCTCATGGCTATGTTAACAACAACCGCACCTATCATGCAGCCACCTGATTAGAACATCCCTTTTGAAATTATGTGTGATGCGTCAGACTATGTTATTGGGGTGGTGTTAAGCCAGAGAAAAGAAAAGAAGCTCTATGTGGTTCACTATGCAAGTAGAACTCTAAATTTTGCCCAAGTGAATTACTCTACTATAGAAAAGGAGCTCTTAGCCGTAGCATTTGCTTTGGACAAATTTAGGTCTTACTTGATCAGATCCAACATCATCATTTACACTAGTATGTGGCACTGAAGTACTTTCTTTCTAAGAATGATGATAAGCCCCGCTTGATAAGATGGCTCCTTCTACTCCAAGAGTTCAAAATACAAATATGAGACAAAAAGGGAGTAAAGAACGAAGTAGCTGACCATCTCTCTAAGTTTGATCTCCCCGATTCCCTTGACCCGACACCAATAAATGACATGTTCCCTGATGAACAATTGTTTAGACTCTCCCAATTACCTTGGTTTGCTGACATTGTGAATTATCTTGCCATAGGTTTCACGCCGACATATTGGACTGTGCAAGATAAGAAAAATTCTTTGCCAAGGTACATAAGTTTTTCTAGAATGATCTTTATTTGTTTAAATATTGCCCGGACCAAATTCTAAGGAGATGTGTGCCAGACAATGAACATCAGAGAGTCTTCTCCTTTTGTCATTCTCAGGCCTTTGGTGGTCACTTTTCTACTAAAAAGACCACGGCCAAAATTCTGTAGTGCAGCTTTTACTGGCCCACTATGTTCAGAGATACTCATGATTTTTGCAAAGCTTGTGAGCGTTGTCAGTAATTGGGAGGATTGTCCCGTCGAAATATGATGCCACTAAACCCAATTTTTATCATTAAAGCATTCGATTGCAGGGGCATCGATTTCATGGAACCATTCCCCTAATCCTTTGAGAATATTTATATTTTGTTAGCGGTAGACTATGTCACTAAGTAGGTTGAAGCGATCTCGTGCCAGAACAATGATCATAAAACGGTCATTAGATTCTTAAAAGAAAATATCTTTTCCCGGCTCAGAACGCCTCGGACCATTATTAGTGATGGAGGTTCACACTTGTGTAATAGGTCATTCGAGAACTTAATGAAAAAATATATCATTTCGCATAAAGTGAATACTCCATACCACCCGCAGATAAGAGGGCAAGCTGAGATTTCCAATAGGGAAATTAAACAAATTCTAGAAAAAATGGTTAACTCTGATCGAAAGGATTGGTCAATCCGCTTGACCGATGCTTTATGGGCTTACCGTACAGCTTTTAAGACCCCCATTAGAATGTCTCCCTTTAGACTCGTCGATGGGAAAGCTTGTCACTTGCCTGTGGAATTGGAACATAGAGCCTACTCGGCGATCAAAAATCTGAATTTTAACTTGGATAATGCTGGCTCCCTGCATCAACTTTATTTGAATAAACTTGAGGAAATCCGAAACGACGCTTACGAGAACTCGAGAATTTACAAGGACAAGATGAAGGTATTTCATGATCGGAACATCCTTTGGAAATTGTTCACACTTAGTCAAAAAGTCCTTCTGTATAATTATCGGTTATATATTTTTTCAGGTAAGCTTCAATCTCGTTGGACCGGTGCTTTCACTGTTACTAATGTCTATCCTCATGGGGCTGTTGAGATAAAGAATCCAACGAATGGCAATGTTTTCAAAGTGAACGGACATCGTCTAAAGCCATTTGTTGAGAAGTTCAATTCAGAGGATATGTCCATACTTCTGATTAATCCTGTGTATCAAGATTAACCTCCTAGTCTGATGAAGGTATAGTTAGGTTTATTACTTTCATAGGATTCAGGATTAGGATAGTTTGTTTTTCAATAAGTTTAGTCTTCATGCAAACCCATTTTTATGTTAAGAACTTTGAAAAAGCTTCAATTCCACTTCTTCAGGTACTACCTGCCCATCACTTCTCCTTTCTTTTTGTTATCTCAAGTGCATTGCATGCCTATATCTTTTACATTGAGGACAATGTAGATTCTAGGTTGGGGGTGTGGATTAGGTAAACTAATCAGTGTTTTCTAAGTCTTTGAGCAAAAATTTTTGAAAATTTTCAATTTTTCAAATTAAAAACCTATTTGGGAAGCAATAGTTTATGTATTTAAGAATGCCTTGAGTATGATGATAAGATGGAGATTGAATTTTGAATTATTGGAGTTTGATCAACTGAGTAGACTATAACTTAAGTTCTTTCACTTAAAATGATTAAAAGGAAGTTTGAATATTATGTTGACCTAAATCACAAGACACATTCAATTTATTTTCTGTGAATTATGCTAGAATTTCTAATTGTTAGTATGTGAATCATTAATAGATGTTGAGAATTAAGTTTGGAGAATTTTATCCACTATAAAAAGATGAAAGAGAACTAGTTAAAAAACAGAAAGATTGATACAAAGGTCATGAAAAGATTGGAAAAGAATGAAAAGTCTAAAAAGAATGAATAAATAAAAGTGACCATTGATATAAAATCAAAAACTGAAAAAAGAAGAAAAGGGGGATAAGTTTGGAATCAGTACTTAATTATTCAATCAATCTTGAGGTGATGAGCATGGCTAACATTATGAATCGATAGCAGTTTTATGGAAAGTAAGTTGAAATTCACTTAGCACATTAAGAGACTTGATATATGAACTTATGCTCTTAAATAATTGATAAAGAACTTATTTGATTGATTGCTCATGTGATTCGGCTCTAGGTTTTCAAATTTTCACTCTTTCTTCTTTGGATTATACTCATTCATACTTGTTTGCGCAAAAGATTGTTTTCTAAAGGAGGTTTGAACATTAAGAATTAAATATTTCTTCACACATGTTTTGCTCAGGACTAGCAAAATGCTGGTTGGAGAGTATGTTGAGTGTCAAATATTACATATTTTTCCCTATTTATATCTTGGTTTAATGAACATGATATTGCTCGAATGGGTATATTTTATACATGTTTGTATTTCAAAGTGAATCTGAGAGCTTGGAATGAAAAGAATGCTAAAAGCATAGATTTGATGCTCAAGAATCACCAAGACAAAGGATGGATCTTAGAAGATCAAGAATGAAGAATTCACATGCCAAAGATCTAAGGAAACCAAGTACAATGGACAAAGAAGGACTCGAAAGATTTCAGAATCTGCAGTAGAAAACAAGACAAGTTCGGTCCAACCGAAATCGCACAAAACAATCCAGTGACCAACGATGAAATTTAGAGCTAATTCGGTTTGACCGAAAGATAACTCGGTCCGACCGAAGGAAGGATTCGATGCGACCAAAAGTACACAAAAAGCTATAGCGAAGAACAATGAATTTTAGAGTTAATTCAATTCGACCGAGAATTAATTTGGTCCGACCAAAAGTTAAATTCGGTCCGACCGAACCCAAGCTCGATCCGACCAAAATTGGACAACTGCCGAAACATAATCCTTTCACAACTTGAACTCGACTTTAGTCAAACCAAAGGTGACTTCAGTCCAACCGAAGCGTAATAAGACTGCGTAAATTTGAGGCAGTTTCAAGGTCAGTTTGTGGAAATTCTAAGGTGATGCAAACAATAGTGTTTCACAATTATAAATAGGAGTCCCTAGGACGTCCTAAACCATCTTCTAGGGTTTAAGGAGTGGAGCCAAAGGGTGGAGCAGCCTCCCAATAGTATTTTGTCATCTTCCTTAGTTTGTTTTCATGTTTTCTTTAAGAGTTTTTGGTTTAATCATGTCTATGGTTAACTAAACCTCTTAGCTAGGGCTAAGAGGTGAAGCTCGTAACATGTTTGGATATTTATCTTGCTTTAATTATTGTTTATATTGAACTTTATTGAATTCTAATTTGATTTTAAGTAATATATTCAGTTTTCTATGATTTATTGTGACTCAAATTACAATAGATGCTAGCATGTTGCATAGCTTTAGATATCTTGTTTTCCTGTTTTGACATTGTGAGATTGGTAAATCCTGTTGTTCACCATCGTCTCCTGGGCATGGTAGGGTGATGGAATCCTTTCCAATCATCACAATTCTCCTTCATTGAGAATTAGGTCAACGAAAAGTTCATATTGTAGTTGAATTGCTTATCTTCCAACTGGATAGGATAGGACTTCGATTCCAGTTGTGTTTATTGAATCAAGTAAGGTAGCATCTTGATAGCTACAAGTGGTCCTTGGCACCCTAGTTCCCATCTTTAAATTTATAAGTTTTAATCAACATTATTCATCATTACTCTCAATTATTCCAAAATTTAGATTTAGATCTTCTTCTAGTTCAAGTTTTAGTTTTAGTTACTTTCAAAATACGTACAAGTTTAGTCCCTATGGATTCGACCTCAGTCTCACTGAGTTATTATTACACCGCGACCCTACACTTGGGGTTGTGAACAACCTTCCTATATGATTTTTCCATTTAATGCAGGAAACGTAGATTTTAAGTCGGGAGTGATACAACTCCTCCCTAAATTTCATGGTTTTGATTCTAAAAGCCCATACTTGCACTTAAAGGAATTTGATGAGATAGTCGTCACTCTACAGTTTAATAATATTACTTAAGACGTTTTAAGACTGAAATTGTTTCCCTTCTCATTGAAAGAGAAGGCTAAGTCATTGTTATATGCCTTAAGGCCAATCATCAACACATGGGCCGAGATGACCAGGGAGTTCCTTAAAAAGTTCTTCCCAGTCCACAAAATAAACACCTTAAGGAGGGCGATCATGAATTTTGCCCAAAAAGAGGAAGAGATTGTAACGTCTCAAAAAAATCCGTACAAAGACCCGATTACCACCTCAGGCAGAAATCAGTAAGGAACAAATCCTTTAGAAATTAATCGAGGATTAGCTAAGTGTTAAACTAGATTATCTGTGGAATTAGCACTAATCACTTTAAATACGATCTGCAAGACCCAAAATGAGTAAAACCACTAACGCTATATTACCTAAAAACTTAAGATCCATCTCAAAACCCAGTTGCTCTCGGGAGCATCATGAAACTTCGTATCGAACCTGAACCACACATCGAAAGTCCGATTGCCCCAAAACTATACGGTTATGATCGCCTTACTGGACTTGACAACCACCTCGAAAATCAAGTCCTAATAGTACTCAAAAACGCATAACTTGAGCCCGGAGCGAAGTGTGTGAGAAACACGAATATCTTTAAGAAATGAACTGAAACTTAAGTGAATTGAGTCATTCGCTTGCAGGCCAAATCTAAGGATTCAGACCGTCAGAATCTGACCCAATTACACCCTCGGATCAGGAAAAATTTCCAACACAGGTCAGTGTACTTGTGACCCTGTTCGAGTACCGGTGACTGTTTAACTGAAACTGGTCCTCCGCAGTCGATCTATAAATCTAATCGGATTGAAAACTTAACTCGACTTAGATCTAATGTTAGGGAGCTTAAGTCCAATCGCATGCAAAAAAGGAGCCTCCAGAAGTGTTCCGTTGGACCAAAACTGTCGCCCTTTGGTTATAACCTAAGTATACCTTGGCCCTAGGGCCATTTCCATCAGTCCTGGGCCTATATAAAGGCCTAAAACCCTCTCTCACCCTTCACATACGAATTTCTAACCCTAGGTGAGAGAAGAGAAAAAGAAAGAGAAGGAAAGAGAGAGAAAGTTTGAGGGATAGTTAAGGTTTACTGCAGAGATCCTTCCCTGCCGCTCTGCGTATCAAATCACTGCTACCGTATCACCATACCAACGATTCTGGTTCCATTTTTGGGTAATAAATCCTAACCCTAACCTATTTTAGGGTTTCAAATAGAGTAAATGATGAAATAATTAACCTATTTCATATTTTAGGTGGTCGTTGTGACATAGACAGCGAGTCAGTGCACGAACTGAGTTCGTTACGAGTCTATCGGTGTAAGGTGTGACTATAAATGTTTAGGTTATGGTTTTCAAGGCTTTCAATGTCAGTAATGATTTATGACTAGCTTGATTGCTATCACATATGCTTAGATATGAGGGTTTTCGTGTATTATGTATATATATATAAACTATGTTGATTTATAATGCATTCCATGTGTTTGTTGAAATGTGTGAATGAGTATGGAATTGTGATTTATGCTTGCCATATTTATTGACTGAGCATTCATGATTGTTGTACGTATGGTGAACACTTTGTAAAGGGATTTGTTCTGATACCAACTTGTAACGCCTTGAAAATTGAGGGTCGAGCATAAACTCGACTCCCGAGTTCCAACGCATCACTTATGCAATATAGATAATGATGATTAAATGTTGTTTGTATTAGTGCCTTAAACATGAGTGAGATTATACCAAACAACATATCATACTCCAGAGACAGTTAAATTTCACAAGCGGAAGACTATGATAGATATATGAAGTACATAGATGTGTTTTCCAACCTCCCGAGTATGATGGCATTACTGAGCTGAATAAATACATATTTGTCCCAAAAAATATATACAAAATGACAAAATGTGAATGTCCAACTAATCATATATTCCTATAATCCCGTCGATCAGAGCGGCCTACGTAAACTCGCCTGATAACTGCATGTATGAGAACTCCTCATCATCATAGAAGTCTGGCTCGGCTTTATACATCGCGCTAGAATCTGCATCTAAGACAGAGTCTGGTTGGTGTTTAAAACACCGTCCCAGAACGTGGGAGTGAGTGATCAACTCAGTGGAACTATGAAGCAAAGGTTAACATGTTATCAATTCAGTCAAGCAGTAATGATAAAGCAGTACAACCATAAGGTCCTAAGTACTCTTATTAATGCAAGGATGGTATGTATTAATGATGCATGCCCTCGCCTACACTCCCTCTTACGGCGGGGCCCCGCCTGGACACACAGCCCCGAGGCGGTGCCTCCGCCTGGCAGGCGGGCCCTCGCCAACCGATCATCCGTGGGGCCCTTTCCACACGTTTGGGACCCCTCTCCTCCCTCTAAAAACCCATTTTAGGGTAGTTTTGACAAATCTCAACCCCCCCCCCCCCCCCCTCCACTCTAATTTCTCTCCCAAGTCTCTCAAATCTCTCTTCCTCTATAACCCATTTCACAAACCCATCTTCAAAGCTTCAAATCTCATTTCTTCATCATCACTACCTTTCTATCTCCCTTTCAAAGTGGCTCAAACCCCATTAACGTTTACAATCCCTCTCAAATCTTCTTCCGTATCTTCCAAACATCACCTTTTTCTTCATTTTTCACACCATCTCCCTCTTTTCTCCCCATTTGAGAACACAAACCTACTTGTGTGTCTCAAAACTCCAAGACCTACCCACCCATTATATTCTCCTAGAAGCCTCCTATTCTCAAGGGTTTTCTTTGAAGTGGTCACCACCATCTTCTCCATCTCTACGCTCTTGTCTCTTATGGCAAGGAAAAGAGTGGCCCTGGATGAGGCCGGGCCAAGCCGACCATGTCGTCCTACAAGGAGGGTGGACGTCGAAGTAAGTGCCAGTGCCGAGCAAGAACGGAGGTCCAAGTGGGACCTCGATCTTCGGATTCCGTTGGAGAGATCCCTAATACTGAACATTAGTCTCTGTAAATTCCACAACCGCAAGGTCGTGTTTGAAGCAGACGTCGATGAGAAGATGTTTGGGATGTACCCAGTCATTGAATTTCTCGTGGAAAATGGGTGGGGTCCCATATTTGAGGGAAAAGCTCCTGCGAGTGCAAACACTGTGCGCATTTTTTATGCCCTCATTCGGAGTCCGATATATAAGCCCCTCCAGTTTACCATTCCTCTAGGTAGACAGGAGATTACAATTGGTGTGGATGACATTGCTCATGTCATGGGTGTTGAGAAGGGATTGGTGCATGCTAGCAAGAAGAATTACGCTAGTAAGCGGGAGAAGAGACTCCGCACGCAATTCCTTTGTGGCCAACTCAAGCATTGGAGGCGGGGGACCGGCCTTGCTTCAACCAAGATGTCAAATGACTTCTGTCTGCTCCACAATATATGCACGTATAACGTGTATCCCCGATCAAGTAACCGCACCAAGTGCACAAGGTTCATGGTGGACTTCTTATTTCAAGTTGGAAAAAGAGACAAAGTATGTCTACCCACTCTCGTCCTGACACAGATAATCAAAGCAGCAAGGTCCAATAGGCAAAGCACCGCGCTGCCATTCGGCCGACTGATTTGCAAGATCACCTACCACTACAGCTTCCGACTCCATATGGATGATATCACCCCAATCCATATTATCAATGCAAGCATGCTTGATAATATGGGGACTGGTGAAAGGCAACGCCAAGGCCACCTTGGGGAGCAGAGTGATGATACCGAGGAGGAAAGTGATGAGATCGAAGAGAGCGAGGGTGAGGAACAAAGTGGCAAGGAAGAAGAAGGAAGTGGTGAGGATGGCGATGGAGATGACAACAGTGGCAAGGAGAAAGGGAAAGAAGAGGAAGAAGTGGAGGCCCAAGGCCCAGATGTGGCCTCTCCTCCGGCTACACACGAGCGTGGCAGTGATCAGGCTGCCAGGGAATCCTGCTTGGCTCAACTTGAGGAGGGCCAAGCCGCCCTGAGGTAAGAGATCCAGGAGACCCGAACTAAAGTAAGGTAAAAGCTTGAAAAGAGTGATGCCTTCATGAAATGAAAATTCAAGAAGGTGTCTCGCACCTTGAGGGTAATCCCGTGCTATGTACAGGACAAGGGTGCACCTCCACCATCGCCAAATTCTAATGACTAGTTGTGCACGTAGTCGTCTTTTATTTTGCTTTGTTTGCTTCTTTCTATGTGTAGCCTCGATGGCTTAGTAGTGTGGTAGTTTGGTAGTATGTTTTAGTGTTTGAAGCCTTGATTGTATTAGCTCACATGCATCTTCATGTAACGTCGTATCTCATGTATTGTGACAATTTTGATAAATGAAATGCATGAAGTTTCCTTAAGCTGTGTGTGGATGCTGTGTAGTTGAGTTTGTGAACATGCTGAATTTGACCTGGGTTGCACCCTATATTGTATATAGGGAATGCCACCTAAGGCCACACAAAGTACGGCACGTCTCACTCTTGGCGATTCGATTAATAGGGCACCTTTCCTGAGTGATAGCCATACGGACCCCATTTTGGGCCCGACTCATGATACTATGTCGGAATCTCGGCCAGCCACTGGCCCCACTAATGGGCCTACACCTGTTGCACCATCGGTTCCTGAGCAGAACCATGCGTCTACCTCGACGCCTTACGTGCCTCAGTCTGCTCCTCCTACTGATAGGTTAGAGCAGATGATACTACTGATGTAGCACCAGCAACAACAGCAACAGCAGCAGCAGCAGTTTTTGGCCACCATTGTAGGGGTCTTTGCCCAGATCATGGGTGTGGTTCCGCCTACACCTCTTGTGTAGCCTGCGAGCAATACGAGTGCTAGCGGCCTTTTCGAGCGATTCCAGTGCTTGCAGCCTCCTACCTTTGCGGGTACTCACCGACCCGAGGAGGCCAAGTATTGGCTTGACTGCATCTCTAAGATGCTGAAGTCGCTACACGGTACTGAGGCAGAGCAGGCTGAGCTAGTCACCTTCATGTTTGAGAAGGAGGCCAGCCTCTAGTGGGACAGTGTCCTCCGGACCATCACTGCCAAATACGTCTGGACGTGGGAGGCTTTCGAGACCCACTTCCACGAGAAGTACTTTCCTCTCACACATCGGCATGAGAAGAAGAGTGAGTTCCTTTGCCTCCGTCAGGGAGGTATGTTTGTTGCTGAGTACGAGAACCGATTCAGGGAGCTGGCTAGGTATTCTCCGTTGATATTAGCCAATTAGCTGATGCGAATGCGGCAATTTTCAGAGGGCCTGTAACTCAAAATACGCTCGAAGATGTGCTGCACTAGCATATCTACCTATGCTGAGCTGGTAGGCATGTCTCTACAAGCGGAGCAGGATGGGGATAAATTGTCTCACATGCGCATGCCTATGGTTCCTAGGCCGTGACCAGATTTGTCGAGCAGGCCGTTCCTCGGCAAGAGGCCCCATGCAGACTCGCCTTCAAGACTTGCAGCTCCACTAGCCCCTATGAGACGACCAGACTTGTGGTGCACTTACTGCAAGAGGTCGGGCCATGTAGATACCTACTGTTTCACCAAGATGAGTGACAACAGCTTCTTGCTGCCTCAGAGGATTAACCACCCACTTCCTCAGATGATTGCAGCTCCACCTCTACGGTCAGCACTAGCACATCCATCCTTTCAGCCACCTACACCCCGATTCAAGCTACCTCAACGAACTATGGTACCGCAGCCCAACCGTTCTCAGCAAGCGCGAGTACATGTGCTTACAGCTAAGCATCTGATTCAGCAGCTTTGGTGCCTTTAGCTTTCGAGGTCACTGCCCACATCTAAGGTACCCCTGTATTTCTGCTGGTGGACACCGGGTCTACTATTTCGGTGATATTATGTTCTGCAGTCAAGCGCCTAGGGCTGAATACGACCCCGATGGTTGGGGTGAGAGTTATCACAGCACCAAGAACTTTTACAGATGCCACTAAGATGTGTGAGGGTTGTTAAGTAGATCTAAGGAGCAGGATGATCTGCATTGACCTGATTATCACCACGATATACCATTTCGACGTCATCCTTGGTATGGATTGGTTTACTGAAATGAGGGCTGAGATCGACTGTGAGACCAGACTAGAGACAGCTCATGGGCCTGACGGCATGACTTTTACTTTTCTTGTACAAGTCAGTTGCCCTTTTCGAGTTCTTTGTTACGCTTCCTTACTGAAGAAGGACGATGGTCCAACACTTGGGAACACGCCAGTAGTTCAGGATTTTGAGGACATGTTCAAGAAGATACCTGGATTGCCTCCTCAGCGCGAGATCGATCTAGTGCCAAGTGCGACACCCATTTCACTACCAACCTATCGTATGCCTCTATATGAGATGGAGGAACTGAGAAAAGAGATAGATGATCTGTTAGACGTGGGCTTTATATGGCCTAGCATGTCTCCGTGGGGAGCACTTGTGTTGTTCATAAAGAAGAAGGATGGATCTCTGTAATTGTGTATTGATTATCGCAGGTTGAACCAAGCGACAGTGAAGAATAAGTATCCTTTGCCCAGGATAGATGATCTGTTCAATCAGTTGAAGGGGGCACAATATTTTTTGAAGATCGACTTGCAGTCAGGGTATCATTAGTTGCGCGTCAGGAATCAGGACGTGCAAAAGATAGCTTTCAGGACCAATTTTGGGCACTATGAGTTTCTCGTTATGTCGTTCGGCCTTACGAATGAACTGGCCGTGTTCATGGACTTGATGAATAGGGTGTTTCGGCCGTTTCTTTTCTGATTCATCATCGTGTTTATTGACGACATCCTGATATACTCTAAAAGTTGGAAAGATTACGAGGAGCACTTACAAGTAGTCTTCGATACTCTCAGGAAGAACCAGTTGTTTGCACAGTACAAGAAGTGTGACTTTTGAAAAGAAGAAATTAAGTTCCTAGGACATGTGGTGTCCAAGGAAGGGATAGCTATGGACCTTGCTAAGGTAGCCGCAATTCAGGATTGGGAGCAGCTCGATTCGGTTACCGAGGTGAGGAGTTTTCTTGGCCTGGCAGGCTACTACCGTCGATTCATTAGAGATTTCTCCAAGATAGCTAGGCCATTGTCTCAGCTGACTCAAAAGGATCTTAAGTTTTCCTGGAATGAGAAGGCAGAAGTAGTGTTTCCTGAGCTAAAGGACAAGTTGACATCCACCCTTGTGCTAGTATTGTTAAAGCAAGGGATCAAGTATACGATATATACCAACGCGTCTCGTGTTGGTTTGAGTTGCGTCCTTATGCAGAAGGACAGGGTTATTGCCCATGCATCACGGCAGTTGAGAAAACACGAGAAAAATTACCCCATGCACGACCTGGAGTTAGCAACCGTCATCTTTGCATTGAAGCTCTAGAGACATTACCTCTATGGAGAGGAGTTCAAGCTCTTTTGCGACCACAAGAGCCTTAGGTACATAATCAAGCAGAGGGACTTGAATATGAGACAGCGGTGGTGGATGGAAACCTTGACGGACTTCAAGTTTGAGGTCTCCTACCATCCTGGCAAGGCCAACCTTGTGGCAGATGCGTTGAGCTGCAAGAAGATGATAGCATTTGCAGCTTTGCTGATGATAACGAAATGGGATATGGTAGAGTTTGTGCGAGACTTTGAGCAGAGACTTACGGTAAAAGAGCCGTTTGAGAGCATCGCACATATTCAAGTACAGCCATTCATTGATGACAGGACTATTGCAGCTTAGGCAGACGATGAGCTATTGGTGAAGATAAGAGAGCAGGTTAGTGTAGATGAGGACTCAGAATGGAGAGTTGGCACAGATGGGGGTTTACGTTATCGTGGCTGCCTATGCATCCCAAATCTTCATGATTTGAGGAAGGAAGTTCTCGAGGCTGCTCATAATTCGAGGATGGCATTGCATCCTGGTAGTATGAAGATGTACCACGACAAGAAGCGATCATACTGGTGGGACAACATGAAGGCCTACATAGCAGAGTATGTATTCCGTTGTCTCACGTGCCAGCAGGTCAAAGCCGAGCATCACCGACCTCCTAGTTTACTTCAGCCTATGCCTATAACTAAATGGAAGTGGGACTTCATCTCTATGGATTTCATTTCAAGGCTGCCAAAGACAAGAAAGGGACCTGATTCCATATGGGTGATCGTGGATCGGTTAGCGAAATCGGCCTATTTTTCCCCTGTCAAAGTTTCAAACTCCGTAGACGAGTTGGATAGGTTATACATCAAGGAGATTGTGCGTCTACAAAGAGTTCCTCTAGAGATCGTGTCAAACCGAGACACGCGATTCACATCTATCTTCTAAACTCGTATCCAGGAAGCAATGGGTGTAAAATTTAAGTTCAGTACCGCGTTCCACCCACAGACTGACGGGCAGATGGAACAAGTAAATCAGGTGTTAGAAGATATGTTGCGAGCCTGTGTGCTGGATTTCAAGGACAGTTAGGACAACTGTCCTCCTTATGCAAAGTTCACGTATAACAACAGTTTTTAGGTGAGTATCGATATGGCTCCCTATGAGGCCTTGTATGGGCGTCCCTATCGAGCACCACATTGCTGGACAGAGGTTGGTGAGAAGAGCTTGATAGGCCAGAGTTGGTACAGGCAACCTCAAAGAAGATTGATATTATCAGGCGTCGACTTCTTGCAGCGTAGAACAGACAGAAGAGTTACGGTGATACGAGGCAGCGACAGCTAGAGTTCGAGGTCGGGGACCACGTATTCCTGAAAGTTTCCCTGATGAAGGGAGTTCTTTAGTTTGGTAAGAAGGGGAAGCTCACGTCGAGATTTATTGGCCCATTCCAAATACTGGACCGAGTGGGGGTGGTAGCGTCCGCTTGGCTTTGCCCACACCACTCGTAGGCTTACACAATGTATTTCATGTATCAATGTTGAAGAAATACATTCCTGACCCTTCCCACATTATCAGATGGGAGTAGGTACAGTTGAGTGAAGAAGCTACTTATGTACTGCGACGCGTATTCTGGATAGGAAGGAGCAGGTGTTGCACAGTAAGGTGATTCCACTTGTCAAGGTTCTGTGGACACACCATACTGAGGAAGAGGTTACTTAGGAAACAGAATCCGAGGTCCAAAAGAACTACCCTCAGATTCTCGAGGAGTAAGAAAAGGTACTAATTTCGAGGAAGAAATTTTTCTTTAAGGGGGGTAGATTATAACGTCTCGAAAAAATTCGTATAAAGACCCAATTACCACTTCAGGCAAAAATCACTATGGAACAAATTCTTTAGAAATTAGTCAAGGATTAGCTAAGTGCTAAACTAGATTATCTATGGAATTAGCACTAATCACTTTAAATACGATCTGCACGACCCAAAATGAGTAAAACCGCTAACGCTATATTACCTAAAAACTTAAGATCCATCTAAAAACCCAGTTGCTCTCGGGAGCATCATGAAACTTCGTATCGGACCTGAACCGTACGTCAAAAGTCCGATTGCCCCAAAACTATATAGTTATGACCGCCTTACTGGACTTGACAACCACCTCGAAAATCAAGTCCTAATAGTACTCAGAAACGCATAACTTGAGCCCGGAGCGAAGTGCGTGAGAAACGCGAATATCTTTAAGAAATAAACTGAAACTTAAGTGAATTGAGTCGTTCTCTTGCAGGATGAATCTAAGGATTCAGACCATCAGAATCTGACCTAACTACACCCTCTGATCAGAAAAATTTCCAACACAAGTCAGTGTACTTGTGACCCTGATCGAGTTCCGGTGACCGTTGAACTGAAACCGGTCCTCCGCGGTCGATCTGTAAATCCAATCTGACCAAAAACTTAACTCGACCTAGATCCAATGTTAGAGAGCTTAAGTCTGACCTTATGTAAAAAACGGGCCTCCGGAAGTGTTCCGTTGGACTAAAATTGTCGCCCTTTGGCTATAACCTAAGTATACCTTGGCCCTAGGGCCATTTCCATCAGTCTTGGGCCTATATAAAGGCCTAAAACCCTCTCTCACCCTTCACATACGAATTTCTAACCCTAGGTGATAGAAGAGAAAAAGAAAGAGAAGGAAAGAGAAAGAAAGTGTGAGGGATAGTTAGGGTTTACTGCAGAGATCCTTCCATGCCGCTCTGTGTATCGAATCACTGCTACCGTATCGCCATACCAACGATTCTGGTTTCATTTTCAGGTAATAAATCTTAACCCTAACCTATTTTAGGGTTTCAAATAAAGTAAATGATGAAATAGTTAACCTATTTCATACTTTAGGTGGCCGTTGTGACGTAGACGGCGAGTCAGTGTACGAACTGAGTTCGTTACTAGTCTACCGGCATAAGGTGTGGACTATAAATGTTTAGGTTATGGTTTTCAAGGCTTTCAATGTCAGTAATGATTTATGACTGGCTTGATTGCTATCACATGTGCTTAGATACAAGGGTTTCCATGTATTATGTATATATATATATAAACTATCTTGATTTATAATGAATTCCATGTGTTTGTTGAAATGTGTGAATGAGTATGGAATTGTGATTTATGCTTGCCATGTTTATTGACTGAGAATTCATGATTGTTGTACGTATGGTAAACCCTTTGTAAAGGGATTTGCTATGATACCTGTTATAACTACCTTACTGCATGTATATGATATATGTAGCCTAAGTGTTTGATAAAATGCCTGAATGTGAAAATACTTGTTTAAATGCATGTAATGAGGGTGTTGAGATAGGATTCTCAATTCCCTTAACTATGGTTATAGTATCCTTGATATAACCTATCTCACTACTATGTGCTGTATGGATGAAATGTCTATGTATGATAATATGTGTAGTATGTGTTTGTTAAATTGCTCAAGTAAGATTCATACCTGATTTCAGTTGTCACATGCCATTTGGATTATTATATGTGAATGTTATTGTTAGAATGTGATTGGGACTACGATGTAGTCCAGGCAATCGGTAATTGTCTGTGAATGGTGATTGAACTGCTTAACCACGACAGTGACGCCCAATGAATCCGAGTCATACGCTGCTTGTCGGCAGTGGTTAGGCCACGCAGAGTGTTTACGCGCTTCATGTCGATCAGCATGACATATGCTCATACTAGTCAAGCTTGTCAAGCAACCCAATTGACTCGATGTATGTTCACCATGTATGGACACTACTATTTGAATTTAAGGTACCAACTTACCAGTGCAAAACCCGTTTAACCTTGGTACCTCAATCCGCTAAGACTCATGAGCTGAGCATGGTGGTATGGGACACTGTGGTTGTGCTATCGGCCTATACTGGGGAGACGAGCCTCCCCATAGTGTCCAGTGAGCAACCCAAACTCGTGAGCCGAATACGGTGGTATGGGACACTGTATTTGAGCTGTCGGCCTATGATCAGGTGACAAGCCCGTAGTGACCTCGAACATACACTAGAAACTACGTTGAGGTGACGAGCCTTTCTGTAGTAAATTAGAGTGTAAACCAAGCCTACGCTGACGATGACGTGCCTCTCTGTAGCGGCCTAGAAACCATCTATCATATGTGACTACTAGGATTGATGACCCTAGATGGATAAATATTTGGGTTATGATGTAAAGGGAGGTGCCTTAGCTTCCCAATCCTGCTGTATGAATATATCTAATTAAGAATTTGGCTAACACAACCATGCATCACATTGCACGGTGCTTTGGCGAGGAAGTGCACAGAAGAAGGGGTGCATGTCGCGATCGTAAGATGTTGTCGTAAGAGGGAGTGTAGGAGAGGGCATGCATCATTAACACATACCATCCTTGCATTAATAAGAGTACTTAGGACCTTATGGTTGTACTGCTTTATCATTACTGCTTGACTAAATTGATAACATGTTAACCTTTGCTTCATAGTTCCACTGAGTTGATCACTCACTCCCACGTTCTGGGACGGTGTTTTAAACACCAACCAGACTCTGTCTTAGATGCAGATTCTGGCGCGACGTATGAGGCCGAGCCAGACTTCTACGATGATGAGGATGAGTTCTCATATATGCAGTTATCAAGCAGGTTTACGTAGGTCGCTCTGATCGACGGGATTACCGGGATATATGATTAGTTGGACATTCACATTTTGTCATTCTGTATATTTTTTTTGGGATAGATATGTATTTATTCAGCTCAGTAATGCCATCATACTCGGGAGGTTAGGAAATACATCTATGTACTTTATATATCTATCACAATCTTTCGCTTGCAAAATTTAACTGTCTCTGGAGTATGATATGCTGTTGGGTATAATCTCACTCATGTTTAAGGCACTAATACAGATAACATTTAATCATCATTATCTATGTTGCATAAGTGATGATTGGAACTCAGGAGTCAAGTTTATGTTCGACCCCCGATTTTCAGGGCGTTATAAAGATCTTCTTCCACTGTTGAGAGAGATTCAAGGATCTCTTGAATTCATGTCCACATCATGGCTACGAAACATGGAGGGTAATAAACATTTTCTATGATGGATTGACTTCGCCCATGAGTCAGTTCATAGAGATGATGTGTAACGGCGAATTCATGAACAAGGAAGCTGATGATGCATGGGATTACTTTGACTCCCTTGCTAAAAACGCGCAATCATGGGACACCTCCTGAAAACCCATCACTTCTAAGCTAACTCAATCAAGTGAGAAGGGAGGGATTTATGTCTTGAAAGAAGACGATGACATGAGCGCTAGGGTGGCCAATCTCATAAGGAAAGTCGAGGCCATGGAACTTAAGAAGGTGGAGACGGTCAAACCTAATGAGGCTGTGGAAGTTGCCTGTGGTATTTGCACTAGCAACATACACTTAACACAGGATTGTCTCGCAATTCCCACATTTCAAGAGTTCTTTCATGAGCAATCGAATGCCATTAACAACTACCAATGCCCCTTCAGCGAACCCACCTCAAACACATACAATTCCAGCCGGAGGAACCATCCAAACTTCAGTTGGAGGAACAAACAAACAACTAACCCTCAAGAAGCCCTTACTCAACTTCTAAATCAAAAGATGCCTCAAGAGAATTCAGTTCAAAAATTTATCTAAAATCAAGAGCAATTCAACCAAAATATAATGCAAGCATTCCAAGATATCAAAACAACTTTAGGAGTGTTTGCATCGTCTATTCAAAGAATTGAGTCACAACTCACTATTAGGGCAAAAGGGACTCTTCCAGGCCAACCACTCCCTAACTCGAAACAACAATATGAGATAAGTGACCCGAGCTCTTCCAATCAGCACAAGGAGTAAGCCAAGTCTATCACCACTCTGAGAAGTGGAAAGACAATAGACAAGACTATTCCGGTAAGGGCTGAAAAGCCTAAGGACTCAAAAGAAATTGAGAGAGATGATAGACCTAGCATTTCTCCACAAGATAAAGAACCAAAAAAAGAGTACAAGCTGATTGCACCATTTCCCCAACAGTTGATTGCACTAAAAACTCTATCTAACACTCACGATATTTTAGAGGTTCTAAAACAAGTGAAAGTCAACATCCCTCTTTTGGATGTCATCAAACAAGTACTTTCATATCCTAAGTTCCTAAAAGACCTTTTCACGACCAAAAGATAGCAAAGTATCCAAATGAAAATATTTTTAACTGAGAAAGTGAGTGTCATCCTAAAGCAAGATGTGCCACAAAAGTACAAATAACTAGGTAGCCCAACTGTTTCTTGTGTAATCAGGGATCACCGGATCAAGCACACACTTCTTGACTTAGGAGCGAGCGTCAATTTGATCCCTTATTCGGTCTGCGAGCAGTTGGGTCTAGGTGAATTAAAACCCACCTAGACCACACTATGACTTGTCGATCGTTCAGTTTGTATACCGAGAGGAATGATCAAGGATGTGCTAGTCTAAGTTGATAAATTCTATTACCCAATAGATTTTATTATCTTGGATACTCAGCCCATTATCGAATCAAGCACTCACATTCCCATTATTTTATGTTATCCATTATTAGCCACATCAAACACCATTATTAATTGTAGGAATGAGATCATGAAATTATCTTTCGAGAACATGACATTAGAGCTTAATATTTTCAATATGTGTAAATAATCGAAGGATGTCAATGATGCCCACGAAGTTAATGTGATAGATTCATTAGTGGAAGATATAGCTCTTCTGACTCTATGCTCTGACGCATTAAAGACGTGCTTGGCCCACTCCCCTAAGATGATGACATGATTAGGGAGATGGATGCCTTGCTTGATGCAACGTCGGTCCTTAAAATTGACAATTTGAATAGTTGCCCCTTAATGTAATAAAGCCTTTACCGTCAAGCATGAAGGCACCGAAGCTTGACCTAAAACCGTTGCTAGCCGATCTTAAATATGTTTACTTAGGTCAATATTAAACATATCTGGTGGTGATCTCTTCCCACCTGGATAAGGAACAAGAGAGTATGCTCATTGCTATTCTAAGAGAACACAAAGGAGCCCTTGGATGGATCATCACGGACCTTAAGGGAATTGATCCTTTGATTTACACTCACCACATTCACCATGAGGATGATGCGAAAATGTCTAGACAACCACGACGTCGATTAAATCCAAATATAAGAGAGGTGGTTAAAGCCAAGGTGCTTAAGTTATTGGATGTAGGTATCATATACCCAATATTCAATAGCCAATGGATGAGTCCAACTCAGGTGGTTCCCAAGAAGTCCGAGATCACCATTGTAGCCAATGCAAAAAATGAACTCATGTCAACTAGAGTCATTACTAGTTGGAGGATGTGCATTGACTACCGAAAATTGAATATCGTCACTAGGAAATACCACTTTCCTTTACCATTTGTTGATTAAATCTTAGAAAGGTTGGTTGGTCACTCCTACTACTTGTTTTTGGACAGTTATTCAGGCTATAACCAAATAGAGATAATCCTTAAAGACTAAGAAAAGATGACTTTCACATGTCCCTTTGGCACTTTCACATACTAAAGGATGTCATTTGGACTATGTAACGCACCCGACACATTTCAACAATGCATGTTGAGTATCTTCTCAGACATGGTGCGGGGATTTTTAAAGGTCTTCATGGATGATTTCTCAGTGTTTGGTTCATCTTTCAGCGATTGCATTGAAAATCTAAAATATGTGCTGAAAAAATGTGAGGAAAAAAACCTTGTGTTCAACTGGGAGAAATGTCACTTTATGGTTCACAAGGGAATTTTTCTTAGACATATCATATCGTCCAATAAAATCGAGGTGGATAAAGTGAAAATTGATCCTCTTTAACCTACCTCGACCTAAGACAATACGCGATGTGCGTTCCTTTTTATGACACGCCGGCTTCTATAGAATATTCATAAAGGACTTCAGCCATATCTCTAGTACTTTGTGCAATCTTCTCCGAAAGAATACTCCATTCAAGTTGACTGAAGAATTCCAAGAAGCTTTCCCTACGCTTAAGGGCATGTTGACTAGCACTCCGATCATGCAACCACCTGATTGGAGCCTTCCTTTTGAGATCATGTGCAACACAAGTGATTGTTTTATTGGGGTGGTTTTAGGCTAGAGAAAATAGAAGAAGCCTTATGTGATTTACTATGCAAGTAGAACTCTAAACTCTGCCCAGATGAATTATTCTACTATGGAGGAGCTCCTAGTCCTAGTCTTTCCACTGGACAAGTTTAGGTCATACTTAATCGGATCCAAGATCATTCTATTCATGAACCATTTGGTGCTGAAGTACCTTCTCTCTAAGAAGGATCCTAAGCCCTGATTGTTGAGATGGATCCTTTAACGCCCCGAACTTTTCAATATTCAAGCGTCGAAAGTTCTCGAGCGTTATCATAAGAGTCAACATAATATATACAGGTGTATGATACCAATCCAACTATCCTAGCCTTACATCCATGCCCTAACACAAACCTAACCATTGTGAATGATCCCCATTCATAGATCAAGCCATCTGACTGTTGATTTTAAAGATAAGACCATTCATCACGTGATTTGAAGTAAATACTTCCCCTTGAATGAAATGATGAATAACTCCCTATCCATAATAATTTAGATAAATATTCTTTTATGAGAATTGCTTAGAAACGTGCTTATAACAAGGTGGAGCCAATAGATTTCCCAAAACTCTTAGATTAGCAATAATTACGAAAATGTCATTAACCTAGGCCCCTGAATTCTAAATCACATGGTTCCCACAATTTGCTTAATGTAAAATTTTACACCATGCCTATTTATCATAAATTAACCATACACGTCGAATATTAGCCCTTTGATCAATCTAAATGTGACCCGATTGACAGATCAACCTCTTAATCATTGATTTTGGTGTCCATCGAGTGAAGAAATGTCATGGGTAGTTGTAGTAGGATATTTCCCTCTCCTCTTTGTCTGTAGGTTCTTATGAGCAAGTTGGATGACAAATAAACATCACAGTGGGGCCTAGAAAGGTTTCAATGGTAGAGATCCGAATGACCACCGTTACACGTATTGCGACCCACTTGATCCTTGGGTATGCCTCAATTTTGGGCTCGACCCCTTAAAACAGATGGGAAAACGAATGAGCGGTGTAGATTTCTCAGAAAAGTATCAAAAGTGGACCCCACTTGTAGTGCATGTTCAGAGCACACATGCACCAAAGATGCACTGAATGAGAGATCGGGTCAAATGAGCTTTGACCCGATGAATTGTATAAAAAGAAGGAAACGGAATTCCTTCCTTCCGCCAAACCTGAGTGATCGACCGCTGCAACGGTCTAGGGACCACCATCATCATCTGCATAGGAAATTTGAGCTGACCATTGAGTCCGGGAGAGGGATCCGACCAATACCATGTTTCCCGAATTCACTCGCGCACGCACATATGCTCGCAGCAACTGGTGCAAGGGGGTCAATCGTGGTGGCGTTCTAACCACCGAAGATCAATCCAAACCATCCATCCCATGAGCGAACCACACAGACTCAACAAAGGAATCTAATAGAGTCTCTACTCATTCGCGATAGCAAGAGTCCCAACATATCACGGCATGAGACTTTCTCGACGTTGGCAACGCAAACGAGCATGTTTGTCCGGAGGAGCTGTGACCCACTTCCATCGATTGAATGGAAGATCCAGACCGTCCATCTTGTTTGGATGGGCATTCGACCAAAACCTTGGTCCTATCACAACCCATGCAATCGAGTGGACACTCGCTGCAGAGGCCACGCAAGAAGACCAAGGAGTAATCGTTCTAATCTTCCCCATAAGAAACCCACACCAAACGTCTTGGCCCTAATCTGGGCCATCCAAGAGAAGGAGAAGGAGATTTTGAATACCTCCACATTGGACAAAAATAAAGAGAGGCGCTAGCCACTCCCTCCCTTTGCATTACACAAACGAGAAAGTTGCGTAAGCTTTCTCTCCACTCACGGCTGCGCAAGAGCTATGCAAACTGACCCAAAGAAGAACCGAGAACTTCTTAAGCCTATAAAGGCTCCTGTATATGACCAAGAGGAGAAAGAAAGAGAGGAAAAGGAGAAAGAAATGGGAGAGAAAGAAAGAGGAAGAAGAAAATGAGAGAGAGAAAAGGGAAACTAGAGAGCTTTCTTTCTAAACTGCTGCTGCGACCTCAGTTCATCCAAGACGACGCATCGACCATAGATTTCGGGATCATCAGTAAGATCCTCTAATCCCTAATCCCATAGAGATCAAAGGTAAGGATTCTAGATTTTACAGTTTAAGAACTAAGATTATTCAAGTTAACGTAGCAAAAGATTTATTTAGAAATGGGCTTGATCGGATTGTAAATAAAAAGTTGGAGCGTAAGGGCACGAATCTAACAACGTTAGAGAGAGGTAGAGATTAATAGGTGAGGGTTTTATCCTTTAAGCTTACATTAATTTAAGTTGTTATATTTATCTTTCCTTTTACCTGCCTTCATGTTACTATGAATACTCCCTGCAATTATATGTTTTACCATCAATTATTTTTCCTTTAAGATTATAGTGTAATGCTTATTACGAATGATCTTTGTGAATTTATGTAGGGTGATGGATACAAGCCTTGTCATTGCCTTTATCAATTTATTGAGTTGGCCCTTACCACTCTCCTCTATATTGAGTTGGTTATTACCTGTTAAGGGTCAAATATTGCATATTATCCCCCATTTATATCTTCGTTTTATGAACATGATAATGCTTAATGTTTTATTTTACTCATGTTTGTGTTTCAATATGAATTTAAGAGCTTGGATTGAAAAGGATGCTAAAAGCATGGATTTGATGCTCAAGAATCACCAAGGTAAGGGATGAATCTTAAGAGACTAAGATTGAAGAATTCACATGCCAAAGATCCAAGAAAACCAAGTGAGGAATGAAGAGAATCAAAGATTCGAAGTGAAGAAAAGGAATCTTAAAATTGTCCTAAAAAAGCATATTCTAAAACTTTAGGTCATTTTGTGAAATTGTGCAGAGTGAATTCTATTTTGAAAACTGCACAGAGTGAAATCTATTTTAGCAAACTATGTAAATTTGAGGCAGTTTCTAGAGTTTTAAAACTAGATGCGAAAGTTGGAGTTCCACAACTATAAATAAGACTCCCTAGAATGTTCCTAGGCATCTTCTAGGATTTAAGGAATGGAACAAAAGGGTGGAGAAGCTGTCGCCAAGAGTTTTTCTTCTTCTTCTTTAGTTGTTTTCATCTTTTTCTTAAGAGACTTTGGTCCAATCATGTCTATGGTTGGCTAAACCTCTTAGCTAGGGCTAAGAGATGAAGCTTGTAGCATGATGGGATGTTGTTGGGCTAAGAGATGAAGCTTGTAGCATGGTTGGGCTACCAGGTTGAGCTGGAAGGTTTCCCTTTTTTCCAATCACACAATCATGGGGTAAATCTAGCACCACTTCTAGGCCTACTTAATCAAAGGAGAGGGGTGGAATTTATCTTCTGAAAAAAGATGATGATATAAATGTTAAAGTAGTTAATCTCACAAGAAAACTCAAGTCCATGGAACTAAAGAAGGATGAGGCTACGGAAACTGTTTGCGGTATTTGTGCTTCCAACATTCACACAACTGAAAATTGTCCAACAATACCTGCTTTTCAAGAGGTACTGAATGAGCAATCTAATGCCGTAAATAATTACCAAAGACCTTTCAGTGGATCTACTTCAAATACGTACAATCCTAGTTGGAGGAATCATCCAAATTTCAGTTCGAGGAATGGACAAACTAATACTCCTCAAGGATTCCGTAATTAAATTCTAAATCAAGAGAAACCTCAAGAGGATCCGGATCTTAAGCATCTTCAGAATTAAGAGCATTTCAATTAGGGTATGCTATAAGCCTTTCAAGACCTTACAAAGGCCATGTAAGGGCTTGAGACAAAAAATGTGATTGGAAAAAAGGGAAACCTTCCAGCTCAACCTCTTCCCAATCCAAAACAGCAATATGAAGTTAGCGACCTCAGCTCATCAAATCAAATGGAGCAAGTTAAGTCTATCACCACTCTTAGGAGTGGGAAAATAATTAACAAATCTATTCTGGTAAGGGCTGAAAAGTTTAAGGACCTAGAAATAGATGAAACTGATAGACCTAGCAACACTCCATATGAGTTAGAACCGAAACCTTAAGGCAAGCCGATTGCTCCATTTCTCCAACAGTTGATTGCACCAAAACTTCTTTCTAACTCTCAGGACATTCTAGAGGTGCTGAAATAAGTGAAGGTCAACATTTCACTACTGATGTTGTTAAACAAATACCTTCATATGAAAAATTTCTGAAAGACTTGTGTATGACCAAAAGATGGCAACATATTTAAAAGAAAATTTTTTTAACAGAAAAAGTGAGTGTCATCCTAAAACAAGATGTGCCATAAAAGCACAAAGATCCTAGTAGCCCAACCATCACTTGTGCAATTGAGAATTACCAGATTAAGCACGCACTTCTTGACTTAGGAGCGAGCGTAAATTTGATCTCATACTTGGTCTACGAACAACTAGGTCTAGGTGAATTAAAACCCACCCGGACCACATTACAACTTTTTGATCGCTCTGTTCGTGTACCGAGAGGGGTAATAGAGGATGTGTTGGTCCAGGTTGACAAATTCTACTGCTTAGTAGATTTTATCGTCCTGGATACTTAACCTATCGTGGACATGAGCACTCAAAATCCTGTCATCCTTAGTCGTCCATTCCTTGTTAGATCAAATGCAATCATAAATTGCAAGAATGGAGTCATAAATCTATCTTTCAGGAATCTGACATTAGAGCTCAATATTTTCTTTAATATGAGTAACCATGCAGAGGATGATGATGATACCCACGATAGTAACATAATTAATTCGTTTGTGGAAGATAGAACCCTGATGACCTTATCCTCTGACCCTTTAGAGACATTTTTGGTCCCATGATTTGGATGATAATACAATTAGGGAGACAGGTGTCATGCTTGATACTGTGCCGGTACTTGAAGTTAACCGGTGGAGGCCACAATTTGAAGAATTGTCTCAAACTAATGTAGTGCCTCTACCATCTAACCTTAAGACACCATAGATTAACCTAAAATCTTTGCCCTCTGATTTAAAATATGTCTATTTATGTCAAGATGAGACATACCCGATGGTGATTTCTTACCACCTATAGCAAGAACAGGAGAGTATGCTTATCTCTACTCTCATTGAGCACAAAAGAGCCCTTGGATGGTCGATTGCGGACCTCAAGGGAATTGACCCTTTAATTTGTACTCACCGCATTCATCTCGAGGATAATGCGAAGACTTTTCGGCAACCACAAAGTAGACTAAATCCAAGCATGAAGGAAGTGGTTAAGGCCAAGGTTCTTAAGCTATTAGATATGAGTATCAATACCCAATATCCAATTGTCAATGGGTGAGTCCAACTCAAGTGGTTCCTAAAAAGTCAAGAATCACCATCATAGCCAATGCCGACAATGAACTCATGCCAACTAGGATCACTACCGGTTGGAGAATGTGCATTAACTACAGAAAGTTGAATACCATCACGAGGAAAGACCACTTTCCTTTGCCTTTCATCGATCAAATTTTGGAAAGGCTAGTTGGTCATTCCTATTACTGTTTCCTTGATGGATATTCGGGCTACAATCAGATCAAGATAGCCCTTGAAGATCAGGAAAAGATGAATTTACATGTCCTTACGGCACCTTTGCTTACCGAAGGATGCCATTCGGACTATGTAATGCTCTCGCCACTTTTTAGTGATGTATGTTGAGTATTTTTTTATAATATGGTGGGGCAATATTTAGAGGTATTCACGGATGACTTCTTGGTCTTTGGTCTATCCTTCAGCGAATGTTTAGAAAATTTAAAAAATGTGCTGAAGCGATGTGAGGAAAAGAATTTGGTACTTAATTGGGAGAAGTGCCACTTCATGGTTCATAACGAAATTGTCCTAGGACATATCATCTCTTCCAAAGGATTGAGGTAGATAAAGCTAAGATTGATCTTATCTCTAACTTACCTCCACCCAAGAACATACGTCACGTGCGATCCTTCTTAGGACACGCCGAATTTTACAGAATATTTATAAAGGACTTTAACCACCTCTCTCATCCTTTATACAATCTACTTCAAAAAGATGTACCATATGAGTGGACTAAGCAATGTCAGGAAGCTTTTTCTAAGCTCAAGGGCATGTTAACCACCTCACCTATCATGCAGCCACCCGATTGGAGCATCCCTTTTGAACTTATGTGTGATGCGTCCGACTATGCTCTTGGGGTGGTATTAGGTCAGAGAAAAGATAAGAGGCCCTACGTTATGTATTATGCAAGTAGAACCTTAAATCCTACCCAAGTGAATTACACTACTACGGAAAAGTAACTCTTAGCCGTAGTATTCGCTTTGGATATATTTAGGTCCTACCTGATTAGATCTAAGATCCTCATCTACACGGATCATGTGGCGCTCAAGTATCTTCTTTCTAAGAATGATGTTAAGCCCCGCATGATAAGATGGATCCTTCTACTCCAAGAATTTGATTTAGAAATAAAAGATAAAAAGGGAGTAGTAAATGTAGTGGCTGACCACCTTTCCCGCCTTGAGACGATACATATAAATAACATGTTCCCTGATGAACAATTGTTTAAAGTCTCTCAATCACCTTGGTTCACGGATATTGCTAATTATCTTGCCACAGGTTCCACCCCGACACATTAGACTGTGCAAGATAAAAAGAAATTCTTTGCCGAGGTACGCAAATTCTTTTGGGATGATCCGTATTTATCCAAATATTGCCCAGACCAAATCTTAAGGAGATGCATGCCAGACAATGAACACCAAAGTGTCATCTCCTTTTACTACTCTCAAGCTTGTGGTGGTCACTTTTCTGCTAAAAAGACCATGACCAAAATTCTACAGTGCGAATTTTATTGGCCCACTATGTTTAGGGATACTCACGAGTTTTGCAAAGCTTGTGAGAGTTTTCAAAAATTGGGAGCATTGTCCCATAGAAATATAATGCCTTTAAACCCTATTCTTATCATTGAAGCATTTGATTGTTAGGGCATCTATTTCATGGGACTATTCCCCCAATCCTTTGGAAATTTATATATTTTACTAGTAGTAGACTATGTCACTAAATTGGTCGAAGTAATCCCATGCCGGAACAGTGACCATCAAACCGTCATTAAATTCTTAATAGAAAACATCCTTTCTCATTTCAGAACGCCTTGAGCCATCATTAGTAATGGAGGATCACACTTTTGCAATACGACATTCGCAAATTTAACGAAGAAATATGGCATCTTTCACAAAGTGAATACTCAATACCACCCACAAACAAGTGGGCAAGCTGAGATTTTCAATAGAAAAATTAAACACATACTGAAAAAAACTGTTAACCCTGACTCCAAGGATTGGTAAATCCACTTGACCGATGCTTTATGGGCTTACCGTACTGCATTTAAGATCCTATTGGAATGTCTCCCTTTAAACTTGTCTATGGGAAGGCTTACACTTATCTGTGGAGTTGGAACATAGGGCCTACTAGGCGATTAAAAATCTGAACTTTAATTTGGATAATGCTGGCTCATTGTGCAAACTTCAATTGAATGAACTTGAGGAAATCCGGAATGATACATATGAGAACTCGAGAATTTACAAGGACAGAACGAAGGTATTTCATAACGAACACATTCTTCGAAAATCATTCACACTAGGTCAGAAGGTCCTTTTATACAATTCTCGATTACATCTCTTTCCGGGTAAACTCAGATCTTGTTGGACCGGCCCTTTCACTGTTACTAATGTCTACCCTCATGGGTTCGTCAAGATTCAAAATCCAAACAATGGCAATGATTTCAAAGTGAATGGAGACCGTTTAAAGCCATTTGTTGAAAATTTTGATTCAGAGGATATGTCCATACCTCTGAATGATCTTTTTTACCAGGATTGACCTCCTAGTCTGATAGAGATGTAGTTAGGTTTACCGCTTTTCGTTGTTTAGGATAGTTTGCCTTCCGCTGTTTACCAGGATTGACCTCCTAGTCTGACAAGGTGTAGTTAGGTTTACACTGGTTCTCAAAATATTTTTCACACTTTGCTCGGGACTAGCAAAATGCTGGTTGGGGATTGTGTTGAGGGTTAAATATTGCATATTATCCCCCATTAATATCTTGGTTTTATAAACATGATAATGCTTAATGTTCTATTTTACTCATGTTTGTGTTGCAATGTGAATTTAAAAGCTTGGATTGAAAAGGGTGCTAAAAGCATGAATTTTATGTTCAAGAATCACCAAGGCAAGGGATGGATCTTAGGAGACCAAGATTGAAGAATTCACATGCCAAAGATCGAAGAAAACTAAGTGAGGAATGAAGAGAATCAAAGATTTGAAGTGAAGAAAATGAATGCTGAAATCGTTTTGAAAAAGAATATTCTGAAACTCTGGGTCATTTTGTGAAATTGCGCAAAGTGAATTCTATTTTGAAAAACTATGTAGAGTGAAGTCTATTTTAGCAAACTGCATAAATTTGAGGCGGTTTTTAGAGTTTTCCAACTAGGTGCGAAAGTTGGAGTTCCACAACTATAAATAAGACTCCCTAGGATGTTCCTAGGCATCTTCTAGGGTTTAAGGAGTGGAGCAAAAGGGTGGAGAAGCCGTCACCAAGAGTTTTTCTTCTTCTTCCTTAGTTGTTTTCATGTTTTTCTTAAGAGACTTTGGTCTAATCATGTCTATGGTTGGTTAAACCTCTTAGCTAGGGCTAAGAGGTGAAGCTTGTAGCTAATGGGATGTTTTTATTGCTTTGATTCATGTTTATGTTAAACTCCATGGATTCCAATTTGATATTTGAGGAATACTTTCAGTTTTTAATGGTTTATTGTGACTCAAATTACAGTAGATCTGCAATAGCTTTGAGTATCTTCTTTTCCTGATTTGAGATTATAAAATTAGTAAGTCGTGTTGTTCACCATCGTCCCTTGGGCATGGTAGGGTGATGGAATCTTTCTTAATCTTCACAATTCTTCTGCTTTGAGATTATGGGATTGGTAAATCCTGTTGTTTGCCATTGTCTCCTGTGCATGGTTTGGTAATGGAAGCCCTCCCAATTATCATAGTTCTCCTTCATTGAGAATTAGGTCAATGGAAGTTCAGATTTGGTTTTATTGATATATTTTCCAATTGGATAGGATATGTAAGGTCTGTACCCTAATACCTTATCGTTCCTTAGACTCTCACGATCCTCCCCGTCGAATACCAATGACTCACGATCTGTAGACAGCGATTGCGCGTGACCTTAAGTAGTATCCCGTAGATCCGAGTCGACTTGACTCGAAACCTATACCATTTCGACTGTGTCGTCACCGCAGTTCCAATAGCACATCTCGCGCGCCAATGCGATACCTAGGCAAGGAAATATGACCCGCACATAATCCCAGCCATACACCACGCGTTGCGGGACCATAGGTTTCCAGGTAGAAAAGGATCTCTACAAGCCATCATTACCATGACATCACCCTACCTAACCTAGCCTAGCCTAGCCTAAAATGACATCATCCCTACTGACTCATGCCTTACAAGTAATGATTGCTAGCATGCTCTCTCTATCTTTCTCTCCCATGCCTCTTACAAGTCATGATTACCTCTTACAACCCATCATTACCTCCCTACACTACCCCTCTCTCTCCCATTCTCAACCATTCTCCTCCATTGCAACCCAACATCCAACCAAGGGAAGGAGAGAACCCAACACTGCAGCCCATCTTCCGCCCTTGATCTCCCAGTCCAACCACTAGAACCTCATCTTCCTCCCTTGAAAGAGAAGCTTTAGAGCTTGGGATTACTAGGAAGCTTGAAGGAGAAGAGGTGGGTGCTCTTTTAGGTAGATTTCTTCATTTTCATGCATGGGACAAGTGGGACCTACCAATTAATGGTAGGGATCCCATCTTGGACCCTAGGCGTGACCAATGGCCCACCATGACTTGCATGCATGTATCTATGATGGGGCCATCCTCTATGGACCTCATCATGATGTTTATTAATGTGTTATTTGTTTAAGGACATCTAGGCCCTGGTTTTAGGGTGGGAATAGGATTTCCCACCTGATTTCCTGATGTATGGTCCACCATGATGAACATCATGCCCACACCCTTCACATGTAATCCTGTTTTTTTGTATCTGAACAAAAAGTTCTAAAAATATATAAAATCAATCGTGATAAGATCGGAGTTGAAACTTGGGAATATTATGAAACACGATATGATCTAACTCTAGGCTAAATTTCGTAACCATCCAACGGTTCAATCATCCGTAGCATCAAGTTTACTTTTCTGTTGTCTAGTAGCACATGCAGGATTTCAATTTACCAAAAACAGACCCATTTTTAATTCCTTTAATGAATGTATTAAAAATACATGTTCTATTGGATTCGTAGAAAATCTAAATAGCTTTCCAACGGTATATAATAAGCCTCAATCAGAGTTCGGATGGCTGAGATCTTGGCTTTATACAAAAGATGTATTTGGGGGCTTGTTATGACCATTCTTGTGTGGGCCATATCCGTGATTGCAACCGTCAGATGTATTTGAAATTTGTTTTTAACTTACTTGAGATAGTAAATAAGCATATGTATAGTCCCTATGGTCAGATTCTTTCATGATAAAATTTAGAAAATTCTGGACCGATAGATATTTCCGTAAGGATAAACCTTAAATTATTTTGTATGCTCCAGATGGATCTCAAGCTCGGTATGGTTGGAAACCTATATATAGCCTGAATAACATACTCCCAAACCGTCCATTGGATCAGATTTTCCAACATAGTGACTGATCATGGATATTTGATCAAGACATTTCATGTGCTACTTGTATGTTGTATGTATGTTGACCACAACATTCATCCTCTTATTATGGACCCACTTGGTAGTGAGACCACTTTTGATTTATGTACTTTATTAGTCCATTTAATCTAGATAGCCATGTGTATTGATATGTGTCTCTTATATATGCTTTGCTAGCATGTGGGTCCCACTTGCCATTAGATCTATTTCATTTCCTTTGCACTTTCTGTTTGCTGAAATTTTCCAAGTACTTAACTGTATTGCATGTAGGCCTCTTTGACACCTCGTAGTGAGCCCCATACTCTGTAGTTAAGGGTCTCACTTTGGGGCATGTTTAATCCTTACATAAGTGAGATGGGATGTCCCACCTATTTGTCAGGAATGATCCCTAAGTGTTTGGAAATTGCGCCCCTAAGTTGTGACAGACCCCATTTCTGAAAATTGTCTAATTATTTGTGTTTTGTACCAACTTTGGGCCTCTATAGTAGACCACACGCTGGAGATATGAGTAGGCCACCACTTGGAACCTTTAACCTATACCAATGAATAGATAAATAATATTTTATTCGGGCTAAATCAGACCCCACATGATTAGGAAGTGGATCCCAAAATGAGGCAAGGCATGGTTGTACAAAAAATTAAAGTACCTATGTTTGGCCCTATACAAAATATTATGTGTGCACAACCAGTTGGTTTCATCTTATCATTTTTGAAGTAGATATATATTACTACCAAGGGCACCTGATAGCACACTGAAAGGTGGTCCCTTATGATCATGGGACATACTCAAAATTGGGCCAAAACTAATTCTGCACTGTGTTTCCTGCACATTTCCTCTAAGTACCCATGTTTGGGACATCACCGTAAATTGTAAACACCCAACCAATGAGGCTTGCCTTATACCTTTTAAAGCCCATACATAAAGCTACCAGATGGATCCCTCCTTTCACCATATGTGGGTCCCACATGATCATAAAACTAAATTGAAGATGGCCAGAAACCAACTTTACGTAAAAATTTGTTTGATGTAAAATTTATGTGGGGCCACGCCAATGGGGTCCACCACCTTCCCAAAGTATTTAATGTAGCATCTAAACTCTGAAAACTAACTCTCAAATATTATAGGGCTTAAAAACCTTAAGTAGGCCATCTAGTACGGGCTATCTTGTGTAGGCCTTACCTTTCATGTAATGAGGTCCACCTGGCATGTTTTACAAATGGGTGTTGTATAACTTGTAAAATATTTAGTAGATAGATCTTGCTGTCCAAATGTTCTCTTAAGACATAGGTGGCCTTAGACCCATCTAAATGATGCAACCATAAGGCCCAAGCGGGCCCAACACTAAGAGAAATCGTTGAGAAATGAGAAACCCACAATGGTAACCTTCCTTGAGCCTGTTGGGTAGGCCCATTGCCTACTGGGTAGCATGCCTTTCATACTACCTCTAGTCAAGTGGACCACGCTTAGAGAGACCTATTTTACAATGCATAAACTGGATAATTGGGCTTTTTCTTAGTTTGTTGTGTATGTCACTAGTGGGCCCAATATGATATATGACATGGAAGATGTTAGCATGTTATCCTTTATGTTTGAGATTATGCATTGTTTCTAGTTGATGGAATGTGTGAGGCCCACTTAGTTGTGGAATTAGATCCACACCATTGAAAGCGTTGTGGTTGGACATTTATGCCCTTGGTTGGCCTATTGGTTCACCAAGTGGGACTCACACTTGACCTATACGACCCCATGCCTTACATATAGTTCAAGTCCAGTGTGGAAGTCACACTAGGTAGGACGCACCTAGTGATAGGTGAGATAATAATACATGTATGGTAACATGATAATAATGATTGTGAGTTGTTGGTTGAAATGATAGATATGATTTAATAGATGGTGAATTATAGCATTTGCATTGATGATGGATGAGTAATTATTTATAGTATTTATGACATTGTATATGTGTGTGTATACATGATGACAAAACATGCTAGTTGACTACCATGCTTGATATCCAAGAGATAATAATGTAAGTATTGATTGTCGTAATGATAATGTGGATAAGATAACCATATTTTACTTGATGCATGGATAATGATAAACAAATGATGTTGGTGGACGTAAGGATAACCTTATGCACGATAGACAACTAATGCCTAGGGCATGTATAATGATAGTATTGGACAATGGCCATGATACTGATGATGCATGTGAATCCCTATATGCCATGTACTCTATGCACATGATTGCATGATACATGCTTAGTATAACATCATGTTACATGCTCATATGCATCATTGGTATGCCTGTTATGAGAGATGATTGATCATAGCATATGTCATTGGGCTGAGATGTTTATTGAACTCCTTGTGAGATGAAGTTGCCCCCACATGATTGCGCGATACACATAGGTTTGATGCATGACTAGATGGTATGACTCATGCATCTCGCATTTTGTACGACATGATCGACAAGCTGAGAACATGCTTAATATAACATCATGATACATGCTCATACGCATCATTGGTATGCCTGTTATGAGGGATGATTGATCATAGCATATGCCATTAGGCTAAGATGTTTATGGGACTCCTTGTGAGACAGAATTGCCCCACATGATTGTGCGATACGCGCAGGTTTGATGCATGACTGGATGGTATGACTTATGTTTTGTGTGATATGATCACTTTGTGCCCTAGCAACATCAGGGCTGTGGCCTCCACAGGTATATCTTGAATGGCCAGATGGGACATTGAAAATATTTGGTTCTAGCACTTGGGCACGTTGGATGTCTTTAAATGAAAGTTTCTAAACCCCCATGGCCAAGGGATGCTCCAACGTTAAGACCAAGTGAATAATGAGCGCCCGAGTGCCGAATACTAGTAGGCCGTATCTCCTACTATGTTGAGATCGGTTGGAAGGGGATGTGGCCTTATCTGCCTGAGGGTAGGGGGTAAAGCTAGGCTGAGTTTAACCAGCTCAAAAATGGGTCCACTATTGATGAGCTGGGTAGATATTGACAAACTACTGGCCAGGCGGGTAATGAGGTCTTTTCCACTTAGTGGGCTATGTGGCTGGGGAGGGCAGTAGCTAGTGTGGAGTGTACTAGACCCCGGTGATGATCCTAGAGATGTACGGTACTGAGATGTGGACTTACTGAGCAGGAGTTGCGTACTCAGCATTTGACTCATTCATTCATTCATTCACTATCTAGTCGGACTAGTGGTGCGCAACCAAATCATTAGTGTACCTTCACAATGGCCAGGATTTCAGTTGGGCTCACGACCAACCTTAGATCAGGAATTTACCACATTAAGTCTAGCTATCCAAATTTAGGTATGGGACTGGTTTAGATAGAAGTCCCTTATGATGAACCCCACAGCTTACGATACTACGTACTATTATCCCGACTACACACTCCAACTTTGTCATTTCTTTTGCATTGCATACTATATTGCATCCTCTGCATATGACATATTGTGATGCCCCGTCACTGTGGTCACATATGGGTGGGCACACGTGGGCGGACGCTGATGTGGGCGGGGCCTAGCCGGCCTAGGCGAGCTACCAGTGGTTGGTAGGCTACTGTGCACACAGTGATAGCAGAATTTTGTCCCTCATATTCGTGGACACATCAGGATTTGCATGTTGCATTACATCCTTAGTATATGACATTTGGCTTACTGTGTCTCTGCATTGCATAGCCGATCTACATTGCTTCCTCAGTATATGACATTAGCATATTTGTCTTTGCATCGCATAGCTTGGATAAGGCTGATAGTATTTACGGACTTGTCAGCATTTTCGCTTACTTTGATATTTATATGCTTGGAATATATATTGCATACACATGCACCACCCTCTAAGCTTATTGTAAGCTTATGCATGATCGTTGCATGCAGGTGACGTTAGGTCACAGCAGCATTGAGACAGGAGCGTGTGCTAGAGCTTTGGATTTTTGTTTCATATGTATATTTCCCTTTCAGCATTGTACTTGAATGATTTTATTAGTGGATATTTGGTGATGATGATTTCGTGACTTGGTTATGCTTGTGGTTATGCTCCCTTGCAAAAAAAATATTAAAAATCCTCTTTGTAGGATCACAGGATCAGAATCTAGCATATAGGTGCTAGGAGTCAAGAATGGGGTACTACGGAGGCTGTCAACGCCGAATTCAGCGATCAGGAATTTTATGAGCCCGGTTTCTGAGTTTGGGGTGTGACAAGATAAGACTCCAATTCTAATTGTGTTACTTGAATCAAGTAAGAGTGCTCCCTGATCACTATAAGTGGATCCTTGACACCCTAGTTCCCGCCTTTAAATTCTTAGTTTTAATTACTCTATTCACAATTACTCTTTCAAATACTTCAGAATTATTTTCACATCTTCTTCTAGTTCTACTTTTAGTTAATTTCATAAACGTACAAGTTTCAGTCCTTGTGGATTCGACCTCAGTCTTACCAAGATTATTACTACATCATGACCCTACACTTAGGGTTATGAACATTACCACTCTCCTTATATTTGAGTTAGCCATTGCTACTCATCCATTTGTTGAGTTAGCTATTGCTATTCTTCTTTTATTGAGTTAACTATTATCACTCTCCTCTTTATTACATTGGCCATTGCCATTTTTATCTTCGGTGAGTTGGCCATTGACACTCTTCTCTTTATGGTATTGGCCTTGTGCTATCTATCTTTAAAGGGCTTGGGCATGTGTCTTGATATTCCAAAGCTTCCATGATTCAATGAATTTTTCCTTTTGGTGCTAATACTATGTTGGGAATCCCTCTTCTAGGGATCAAATAAATATCGTGGACGTGATGCATTTTCGGTAGTAGCCCTAGGGCAATACGTAATTTCATGTTTCATGGGTGATAGCGCACAAATTGGTGAATGTAAATTGTTATACGTGTTACATCAATTCTTTTCTTTTTTGGGGTTGGATGTCACAATTAGACGCTTTAATCTGGTCTTTTCTTTTTAGGGGTTGGATGTCGCGATTAGTCGCTCCAATCAAGGTTACGTGATTCACCCAATCATGTATTGTGTTCATCTTGGGATAACCACATAAATCCATGTTAAACGTGGGACACGTCAGCGAATCTCCATAGTATGGGATGCAGGGCGAGCCAGATAACTCTAATCATATTCCACATTGTGGCGATCGCTAAGTATGATGTACCACATATACTTTGCTAGGCATGCATCTCATGTAGATTGCTTGTGCATATTGATACCTCTTATAGTGGTGGAGTACGGGACGTATTAAAACTTTTACATTGCTTTTATGAATCTCTTGAATTATTGTTAATCTTAAAGGATAACCATCACTTTGAGTAGGGCATTGACCCTCTCCCAACCATACAGATGATACAAGTAATGTACAGCTTGAAGACCTAGAGGACCATCTCCCTATAGAAGACTATACTGAAAGAATACAAGGATAGTTTTATTATTTAGTTTTATACTTCTGTTATGAATTCAATTAATGTAATAAGCTTCCATTGAGACGGCATTTGATTGTTTATTGAATTTCTTTACTCTGATGAAATAATCAATCCAGTCAATTTTATTCTTGTGAATGTACCTTCATGAATGCATCCGAATCCGATTTAAAATTTAAAAAAATAATAATAATAAGGTGCGATTTCTAAAACATCCAAGTTTTACATTAATAACACCTAATTTTCTCAGGCACGAGTATAAACTCTAGCTATGAAAATTTGGGATGTTATAGATTGTAACATCTCGAAAAAATCCGTACAAAGACCCGAGTACCACCTCAGGCAGAAATCACCCAGAACCGAAACCTTTAGAAAATAGATGAGGGTTAACTAAGTGTTAAACTATATTACCCGTGAAATTAGTACCAATCGCTTTAAACACGATCTGTAAGACCTGAAACGAGTAGAACAGTTAGCCCTACATTACCTTAAAACTTAGGATCCATCTCAAACCCCAGTTGCTCTTGGGAGCGCTTTGAAACTCTGTATCGGACCTAGACCGCACGTCGAAAGTCCGATGACCGCGAAACTATACAGTTATGATCACCTTGCTGGACTTGACTACCACCTCAGAAATCAAGTCCTAATTGTATCCAAAAATGAACAACTTGAGCTCGGAGCGAAGTGGGTGAGAAATGTGAATATCTTTAGGAAATGAACCCAAACTTAAGTAAACTGAGTCGTTCACTTACGGGTCCAAATATAAGGATTCAAACCGTCAGAATCTGACCCAATTATACCCTCAGATCAGGAAAAATTTCCAACACATGTCAGTACACTAGTGGCCCTGATCAAGCACCGGTGACTGTTGAGCCGAAACTGGTCCGCCGTGGTCGATCTGTAAATCTGATCAGACTGAAAACTTAGCCTGAACTAGATCCAATGTCAGGGATCTTAATTCCAACTGCACATAGAAAAGGGGCCTCCAGAAGTGCTCCGTTAGATCGAAACGGACGCTCTTTGGACATAACCTAAGTATAACTTGGCCCTGGGGCCATTCCCATCAGTCCTGGGCCTATATAAGGGCCTTAAACCCTCTTTCTCTCATCTCATACGAATTTGGGAAACCCTAGGAGAGAGAAGTGAGGAAAGAGAAGGAAAGAGAGAGGAAGTGAGAGAGTGTACTGGCATTTGTTCTTAGGATTTAATCTTACCACTCCACACGCTCATCTATCGCGTCTGTAGCGATATTCCGACGTTTCCGACAGTGCACTTGGGTAAGAAAACCTAACCCAAATCTATTTTAGGGTATCATGTAGTGTTAGTGGTGAAATAGCTAACCTAATTCGTGCTACAGGTTGATAAATACTAAGTGTCTAAAATGAATCCGTTACGCGTTTACCGGCGTAAGGTGCGGACTATATACGTTTAGGTTATGGTTTTCAAGACCTTTAACAGAGGATAATGATTTATTACTGTCATGGGTGCCATTTCACATGCCAAACGTGATGTTTGTTTCACTTTACGAATACGTATGAACTATGTCGAGTATAGTGTATTCTCTGTATTTGTTGAAATAATTGAATACGTATGGTTTTTGGATTCGCAGTCGACATGATTATCTGTCGTTTATATATGCTTCTTGTATATGCGACAACTCCTTGTCGAAAGGTTTTGCCCTAATACATATTATAACCAACATACGTCATGTATGTTAGAATATGTAGACTAAGTTTTTGTAAGAATGTCTAAATGAACTAGTAGTTAGTTAATTGTACTTTGTATGGGTGTTGAGATATGATTCTCAACTACCTTAACTATGTGTATAATTTCCTCCATGTGTTTTATACTATAGTGTCTGTTTAAGCATGGAATGCATATGTGTAAATTCATGTTTAAGTTATATTCCATAAAATGCTCGAATGATTGTATGATTTGAATTACTAATCCATTACTACTTTGACTTTCTCATATGATTACTTGTTATAATTGAATGCAGTTGGGACTATCATATAGTCCAGACAATTGGTAACAGGTTTTGACCAGTTGGCTGAAGTTGTTTCGCCATACAGGATGTGGTCGACGAGCTGTACTTGGGGTGTCGACAGTGGTTAGGCCACACGGAGTGTTTATGCACTTCATGTCGATCAACTCTACGTACGCTCGTACTAGTCGAGCTTGTCAAGTAATCCTATTGACCCGATGTATGTTCACCATATTTGGACGCTACTGTTTGAATCTAAGGTACCAAACTCACCAGTGGAAAGCCCGTTTAACCTTGGTACCTCGATCCACTAAGACTCATGAGCCGGACATGGTGGTATGGGACAACGTGGTCGAGCTGTCGGACTACGCTGGGGCGACGAGCCTTTCCATAGCAACAAGAGTACAAACTAGGCCTACACTGATCAGGTGACGAGCCCTTTGTAGCGACCTAGAATCGTAACATCGTATGAGATTTACTAGGACTGACGACCCTAGAATGGATCACTGTTTGGGAAATTATATAAGGGAGGTACCTTAGCTTCCCAATCCTGCTGTATGAAAAGGACTAATAAGAACTTGGTAAGCACACTCATGCACCGCATTGCATGTGTCATTTGGCATTAAGTAAAGCACTGAGGAAGTAACTAACATGTGCGACCGTGAGATGAAGATCGCAGAGGGAGTGCAAGTGAGGGCATGTATCATTTATACATACCATTCTTGTATTAATCAGAGTACTTAGGGATGTGTGATTATATTGCTTTATCATTACTGATTGACTGAATTGATAATATGTTAACCTTTGCTTTATAGTTCCACTGAGTTAATCACTCACTCTCATGTTACGGGACGGTGTTTTAAATACCAACCAGACTCTATTGTAGTTTCAGATAATGGCGCAGCCCGTGGGGCGGAGCCAGACTTTGAGGATGATGAGGAGGCATTCTCATATATGCAGTATTCAGGCAGGTTTCTATAGACCATTCTGATCAACGGGGCTTCAGGGCTTACACTTGTAGTGGACCATCATTTTTGACATTTTGTATTTTGAAACAATACTTGTAACTATTTGACCTGGTAATGCGTTCATACTTTGGGGACCTACAATGGTTTATACATTTTATACACTTATTACAGTCTTTCACTTGCGTAAATTCAACTGTCCCTTGAGTATGATTTGCTGATTTAGCTTAATCTCATTCATGTTTTATGCACTAACATGGACAACATTAAATCATCATTATCTATGTTGGATAAGTGATGCGTTGGAACTCGGGAATTGGGTACCTGCTCGACCCCCGATTTTCAGGGGCGTTACAAGTTGGTATCAAAGCATGATTTGGATTAAACTAGACCTGGGATATGGTCACACGATGTATGCTGATGCATTTCAACGTAGGAGGGTGTGATAAAATGTAAAAACAAACATAGGATTCCCAGTTCCGTTAATCGACGAAATTAACCGATATCGATCGCCGAGATCAAGTCTATACCCCTCTGTGATCGCTTTAGACAATCCTGAATCACCCCTAGACCATCAATCGACGGGTTTAGACCATGATTTACCCATCCCATCCTTTAATAATCAATAAATGCAAATATACATCAGTAAGAAACCCGAAATGACCCGAAACGACTCAAAAGGGAGTCGGGGGCTAAACGGGGCATCTCCAAGGGGACCCAGAATGGGACCCACATGTTTTTTGGACCCAGGGGGCAGGAGGACCTTGCCCCACTGGCGACCCTTCGCCAAAAAGTCCAGAGTTCGGCGAGGACCTCGCTGGTTCCGCGAGGCCTCGCTGCCTGGTGGACTTGGCCTGTGCAGGCCGTGCGGGCCAACGCCCCTAAGGCGTTGTGTGGGCCATTGTTTTGGGTTGGGATATTTTAAAACACCCCCATGGCTGCCCCTCTTCATATCCCACCCCTCCTAGCTCTCCTTTTCTCAAGAAAACCCAAAAATCTTCACTCAAATCGCCCCTCCAAGTGCTTCTCCTTCCATTTTCGTGCACCACTCACGCCACCCTTTCAAACCTCTCTCTCATAGCTGTTCACCTCCTTTATTTCCTTTCATTTGAGCACCCAAACCCCACTTTGTGTCTCAAATCCGGGAGAACCTAATAAACCATTCCATTTCCCTATTTCCTTCCCTTTTCCATGGCCTTATTGGAGCTTGTTAGGACCATATTCTCGATTCCTACCATTCTTTCTATCACGGGAAAGAAAAGGGTGCCTGTGGATGAAGCTGGGCCTATTCGCCCTACTCGTTCAAGGAGACAGAGGGCCGCTACCGCAAGTTCAAGTGTCGATCGGGAGATGAGGACCAAGCAGAAGCTTGATCCCCAGGCTCCCCTCGAAAGGATTCTTCTAACGGATATGTCTCATGGGAGATTTCATGGTCACAGGGTCCTTTTTGAAGCTCATGTGGATGAGAGGCTCTTTGGGCAATATCTGTCGATGGACCGCCAGGTCGAGGTTGGGTGGGGTCCCATATTTGAGGGCGAGTACTGCGTAAATATGGGCATTGTCCGAGCCTTCTATGCCCACATTCGAGAGCTTACGCTGGAGCCCTTGCAGTTCAAGATCCCAGTGGGTAGAGATCGGGAGGCCACAATTGATGTTGGGTTGATAGCTCGGCTTATGAAAATGCCACTTGGTGAGGTCTATGCAAGCGAGAAGAATCTGAAGAGTGCACGTTAAAGGGATCATTGCACGCATTTCCTTTATGGTTGATTGGTTCATTGGCAGCCAAACAATAGTCTCCTGGAGTCTAACATGACAGACAACTTCCGCCTGCTTCACCACATTTTCACGTTCAATGTCTACCCCAGGTGGAGCAATCGCAACGAGTGCACGCATCTGATGGTAGATTTCCTGTACCAACTGGGATAGGGAGAGAAGTTGTGCGTGCCTACGTATGTTCTGTGACATATAGTTCTTACCGCACGCTCTATTAGAATGTCTGATTCGCTCCTATTCGGCCGACTCGTATGCAAGATTGCACGTGAGTTTGGCTACAGACTTGGGGTGAAAATGCCGGTGCCGATCCATTACATCAATGAAACTACTCTCAATCAGATGAAAATTAGGCCACAGTAGTGGCAAGCCCGACTTGATGAGGTGAGGACGAGACGGCTAGTGAGGAGTATGGAAGCGAGGAGGAAAGTAGAGAAGAGATAGAGGAGGAACAGGAAGAAGAAGAGGAGGCTCAAGACATGGATGAGAGATCCCCTCCTACGGCACGAGAGCATGACACTAATTGAGCTGCTAGGGAAGCCCACTTAGTTCAACTTGAGGAGGGCCAGGCTGCCCAGCGACAGGAGATTATTGATACCCGGGCCCTCGTAAAACACAAGTTTAAGGGGGTGACTCGCACCTTGAAAGCTATCCTGTGCTTCCTGCAGGATAAGGGTGCCCCTCCTCCGTCGCCAGACTCGGATGTCTAGTCATCCCTGTCGTCATCCTGTAGCTTATTTTTGTTGCTGTTTTAGGATGTCTATGTTTTAATGTTGATGGGCTTAGTAGTGAAGTAGGTGGAAAGTGTGTTTATGTTTGGTAGTTTGGGCATAGCATAGCCGCATGCATTCCTGTCATAATTCATGCAGAATTTTATTCCATGTATTGTGACAAATTTTGTTAAATGAAATGCATGCCGTTTCTTTTGTTATAAGGTGCGTTGAATACTTAAAGAATTGGGTATTGCTATGTTACATCTGACTTGGGATGTACCCTATGTTATATAGGGAAGGCCACCTAAGGCCACGTTGAGTACGGCATGTGATACACCTGACAAGTCGTTTGACGGGGCACCTCCCCTAAGCGATAGCCATACGGACCCCAATTCGAGCCCGTCTCCCTCTGACACTATGGTGAATTCTCAGCCAGCCATTGGCCCACTAATGGGCCTGCATCTGCTGCACCATCGGTTCCAGAGAAAAATCGTGCGTCGACTTCGACACCATGCATGCCCCAGTCTGCTCCTCCTACTAATAGATTGGAGTAGATGATGCTCTTCATGCAGCCGCATCAACAGCATCACCAGTAGCAGCTCTTGGCCACCCTTGGCAGATTCTTTGCTCAGAGCATGGGTGTGGCTCCGCCTACCCCATTTACACCCCCTGTTGGGAATGCAGGTGTTAGAGGCCAGTTCGAGCGATTCCAGCGCTTGCGGCCTCCTACCTTTGCCGGTACTCACTGACCCGAGGAGGTCGAGTATTGGCTTGACCGCATCTCTAAGATGCTAAAGCCGCTTCACTGCACTGAAGCAGAGCAGGTGGAGTTGGTCACCTTTATGTTCGAGAAGGAGGTTAGCCTTAGGTGGGATAGTGTCCTTCGGACTGTTGTCATCGGATATGTATGGACGTGGGCAGACTATGAGACCCGCTTCCACGAGAAATACTATCCCCTCACTGCTCGCCATGAAAAGGAGAGTGAGTTCCTTCACCTCCGACAAGGAGGGATAACGGTGGCAGAGTATGAGAACAGATTCACGGAGCTAGGCAGGTATGCTCCGTTGATATTGGCCGATGAGCCGATGCGCATGCGATGATTTTCTAAGGGTCTGCGACCCGAGATCCGCTCGAAGATGTGCTGCGCTAGCATACCCGGCTTTGCTGAGCTAGTGAGCATGTCTATGCGAGTGGAGCAGGACGGGGACAGGCAGTCCCGTATGCGAGCACCTATGGCTCCCCGGCCGCGTCCTGATCTTCCGAGCAGACCGTTCCTTGGCAAGAGGCCGGGCGCAGACTCACCACCGAGGCTGATGGCTTCACCTACCCCAGTGAGGAGACCTAATGTGTGGTGTGCCTACTGCAAGAGGCCTAGCCACACAGAGGTGAACTGCTTCACCAGGATGAGAGATAGCGGCTTCTCACCACCCCAGAGGATCAACCGCCAGCTTCCCCAGGTTATATCAGCACCACCTCTATGGTCGGCACCAGCTCATCCATCATTCCGGCCACCCGCACCTCGATCTAGGCCGCCTCAACGGCCTACGGTACCTCAGCCCAACCATCCTCAGTAGGCTCATGTGCACTCACTTACAGTTGAGGCATCAGAGACAGCACCTACAGCACCGATGGCTTTTGACGTTACGGCACATATCCAAGGTACTCCAGTCTTCTTATTAGTGGACACCAGGTCTATTATCTATATCATATCGTGCGCAGCAGTCAAGCGATTGGGGTTGGAAACTAGTCCTATGGTTGGGGTGAAAATTCTTACCGCCAAAGGGACTTTCTCGGACGCTACCAGGATCCATAAGGGGTGTTCGATAGATGTAGGGAGCGGGACAGTGCTCATCGACTTGATTGTCACCCCATTACATCATTATGATGTCATTCTCGGTATGGATTAGCTCACAGATAAAGGCAAAGATTGACTGTGATACTAGAGTAGTGACAGCCTGTGGATCAGAGGGAGTAAGCCCCATATCCTAGACCGTACCGTTCCTTAGACGTCCGCAATCTTTCCAGTCAAATTTCGGCAACCTTCGACCCTTAACCGGTATTTGCGCGCAACCTTAATTCTCATGCCGTCAACCCGAGTCGACTCAACCCAAGACTTGTACCATAGCAACTGCGCCGTCGCCGCGGTTCCGATGCGCGACTCGCGCGCCGAGGCGATGCCTTGGTCGGGAGATGTGGGCCAGCGTTCGGTGCGAGGAAAACGCTGCACGTTGTAAAACCTGAGAGAATCTCTACGAGATGTCACCTCAATCAATCAATCAATCTATCCCATCATGTCAAGTATACATCACCTTTCACCCCTTTCCTAAGCAAGCCCCAAAGTCAAAAAGTTCTTACAAAGCCCATATTTTTCTTACAACATTTGCCACAAAAGTCAAAAAAGGGCTCTTACACCCATCACTCACCACATCAACACATCCATCACCCATCCCTCTCTCTTTACAAGTCTCTCTCTCTCATTTTCAAACTCATTCCCAAGTAAGAGAGAATCCACACGTCCAAGTCTCTCCCCATATCTCCCAAGCTTCAAGTGTGGCCCATTTCCTACCCTTTCATCTCCCATCTCAACCATCCATTTCTCATCTTCCTCCATCAAAGAGAAGCACAAGGAGCTAAGGAAGCCAAGGGAGCAAGAAGATCAAGCGGTGGGTGCTTTGATAGGGTAGTTTTAATGTTTTTAAGATGGGTCAAGTGAAGCCAACCGATCAATGAATTGGATCTCTCTTTGAACCCTAAGATGTGGCCGATGGCCCACTTGGATCATCATGATCATTCCATGATGGGGCCATTCTCCATGGACCCCATCATGATGTTTATTTTCCTTGCATACTTAAGGTCATCTAGACCGTTTATTTTAGTGGAGAAGGGATCTCCACCGTTGGATTTCAATTTAATGGGCCCACATGTAATGGGACCCACTGATGCATGTTTGGCTGCAAGGGAGGGCCCATAGTGCCGGGGCCCCCCCATCACGCGTGTCCCACTCTCTATCTCTCTCTCTCTCCCTCTCTATTTCATTTTTTTATGTGATCATAACATGGTTGTATGGCCCACTTGGATGGATCCCACCCTGAAACATGTATTTTATCCAAACCATCTTCAAGTGGAGCCAACCTTATATGTGTAATACCCACACCATCCATCATTTGGTGGCCCACGTAAACAGGGCCCACCCCAAGGCATGTGCACTGCCAGACCATCCAGCGTCCTTGAACGCTAGACAAAAGGGGAAAACACAAATATCAGCTTGTTTTCCAAGCTTATGGGTGACCCACTCATGTAGGCCTCACCTTGATGCATGTGTTCAATCCACGTCGTCCATCCTTTTCCTTAGACTATTTTAGGCGTTGAGCCAAGAAATAAGGTTGATCCGAGTATCTGGTGGACCATAGCATTAAAAATGGTGATTTTCACCTTTCAAAATTGCTTAAAATTTCTTACGCGCCAAGACATGTCCAATATTGGGCTCGATAGACTTGTCACAGTCTGTAGAGACCAATGGCTGGGGTGGATTTACTTAATGTGGGACCCACACGTGAAATACCGCAGAAAAAAAAAGAAGAAGAAGAGATGCAGCAGCTGCTGCTGCTGTTGTCAGAAAAGCAGCAGGCGCTGCCTGTGCACCAGCGCCCGGGAGGACGGGCGGACGGACAGCGACTCATGGCTCTAGCCGTGGGCCCCACCTTGATGTTTATTTATCATCCAACCCGTTCATGAGGTGGGCCACTCCCAGCAGTGGGCCCCCTCCAAATTTCAGCTCCATTGGCAGCTCAAGTGGCCCACACTACAGGAAAAGGTGGTATTGAATTTCAGCCATTGAAACTATTTTGTGGGCCACAGAAGTTTTGGACCAAGATGAAATTTGTGTTTTTCCTTTCACTCAGGCCCATGTGACCTTGTCAACAGGTTGGATGGTGGGGAAAAACATTATGGTGGGCCATACACGTGAAGCCCACCATTGCTGTAAGTGTTGCTACACCGTCCACGGCTGTGAACGGTGGGACCCTCCATGATGTATACGTTTTATTCACACCGTCTAGCGGACGGTGGAGCCCACGGTGATGCATGTGTTTTATGCACATAGTCCAATGACAGTGGGACCCACCCTGATGCATGTGCTGCATCCCATCCACCCAACCATTTTAAAGGCTCATTTTATATCAGGGGATGGAGAATGAGCCAGATCCATAGTCCAAGTGGATCCCACCTTGGCATATGTAAGGCCCATGGGTTAAGGCCCATTAGATATATTGGGGCCTATAGGTTGAGGCCCATTTGATGTACATATGGGGCCCAATTGGTGTGGCCCATATGATACACATAAGGCCCATGTGATTAGGCCCATTGTGATGTATTTTAAGGCCCATGGGCTATGGCCCATTGCAATGTACATAAGGCCCGTTGGTGAGGCCCATTAATGCGGCCCATTTGATGAATGTAAGGCCCATGTGATACGGCCCATTTGATATATTGAAGGCCCAATGGGATGTACCTAAGGCCCATTGCAATGTGTGATCCCAACATGGTTTATGCAATGATGTTTACGACGGGCTATGCCTTGGGAGTAATGTTGGTTTGACGTCCACGTTGCAAGTATAGTGTTGGTTAAATGTCCACATTATGACTCTCCCTAGGGCTCATTATAGGCCCGTACATGTAATGTGTAGGCCGTCTAAGCCCATCTTCGTTATGAACTGCATCCTTTACCATATAACCTGCTTAGTATAGTCTCATGATTCACGATCATACGCATCATATGTATGCTTGATATGAGGAGTGACTGATCATAGCATATGCCCTCGGGCAGATTGTTTATGGACTCCCGGATAGGCGGTGCTACCCTACATGAGCGCACGATACGCGCAGGATTGCTGCATGACTGGATAGTGTAATTCATGCATTCGCATTGTGTGATATGGTACTATACGCCCTAGCGACATCAGGGCCGTAGCCTCCATAGGCGTATCGTGGTTGGCAAGATTGGATACCAAAAATCTTGTTCTACATGGGGTGCTATAGATATCCCTGGGTGAAAGTCCCTAAACCCTTATGGTACCAAGAGGTTGCTCCAACGTCTAGACCGAGTGGGTGCATGAGCGCCAAGTGCCGATTACCAGACAGTTGCGCTTTCCACTGTGTCGTGGTCAGTTGGAAGGGGGTGCGGCCTTATCCGCCCGAGAGTAGGGGGCAATGCTAGGCTGAGTCTGACCAGCTCGAGGAATGGGTCCGTTATTGACGAGCCGAGCCCGATATTGGCAGGCGGATAATGAGGTCTTTTCCACTCACCTTATTACGCGCGATGGGGTGGCAATTTAGCTTGGAGTGTACTGGACCGCGGTGATATTTCAGATTTTTAGTTGTATTGATATGTGGACTTAGATGAGGATTTGTATGCTTGAGTTGCATTTCACATTGCATGGCCTTAGTATGGCCGACATTATTCATGCTTTGCACCGCATGGCCTTGGTACGGCTATGGTATTCTTAGCTTTCATCAGCATGTTTCGCATTACTCTTATACTGCATAACTGCATTACCACCTTGAACACACACTTTCACCACCCTCTAAGCTTTCTATAAGCTTATGCACGACCATTGCGTGCAGGTGACATTGGATCGCAGCAGCGCTGAGGCTTGAGCACGTGGCAGATTATTTTGGAGTTTTGTTCATCATCATTGTATTTCCTTTTATGCTCATTGTACTTGTAAAGTTTTTGATCATAGTGGAAATGTGATGGAGTTTTTGGTTGTTGTTTGTGGGTTATGCCTTTGGTTATGCTTATTACGAATCAAACTGATGTTGAAAAATCCTCCTCGTAGCATCCCAGGATCGGAACCTAGCGAATGGGCGCTGGGAGCCGAGAATGGGGTTCTACGGAGGCTGTCGGCGCCAGATTCGACGATTGAAAATTTTGTGAGCCTGGTTTCCGAGTTTCAAAGGGCACGACCTTTACATTCCCAGTGCAGGTCAGTTGGCCCTATCGCATTGGTTGTTACGCTTCCATGCTGGAGGATGTGCATGGTCCAACACTTGAGGACACTCCTGTGGTCCAAGAATTCTTAGATGTGTTCAGGAAGATATCTGGACTACCCCCTCAACGCGAAATTGATTTTACCATCGATCTAGTGCCTAATACCACACATGTATCTCTTCCAACCTATCACATGGCCCCGTGTGAGATGGAGGAGCTGAGGAAACAGATCGATGATCTGTTGGATGTAGGCTTTATACGACCCAGCGTGTCTCCATGGGGAGCACGCGTATTGTTCGTAAAGAAGAAGGATGGATCTCTGCGATTATGCATTGATTATCGCAGTTGAACCAAGTGATGGTAAAGAACAAGTATCCTTTGCCCAGGATAGATGACCTATTTGATCAGTTGAAGGGGGCAAAGTATTTCTCGAAGATTGACTTGCAGTCGGGGTATCACCAGTTGCGCGTCAGGGATGAGGACATGCAGAAGACGGCCTTTAGGACCAGTTTTGGACACTATGAGTTTCTCGCGATGTCGTTCGGCCTTACAAACGCACCAGCCGTGTTCATGGACCTGATGAATAGGGTATTTCAGCCATTTTTATTTCGATTCATCATCGTGTTTATTGATGACATTCTGATATACTCTAAGAGTCAGGAAGAGCATAAGGAACACCTGCGAGTAGTCTTAGATACTCTGAAGAAGAACCAGCTGTTCGCACAGTACAAGAAGTATGACTTCTGGAAAGAGGAAGTCAAGTTCCTGGGACATGTGGTGTCCAAAGAAGGATAGCCATGGACCTTGCTAAGGTAGCCGCAGTTCAGGACTGGGAGCAGCCCGGTTCGGTTACTGAGGTGAGGAGTTTTCTTAGGCTGGCAGGGTATTATCGACGTTTCATTCGGGACTTCTCTAAGATAGCCAAACCTTTGTCTCAGTTGACTCGGAAGGATCTTAAGTTTGCCTGGAATAAAAAGGCAGAGGCGGCAGGAGTTAAAAGACAAGTTAATGTCCGCCCCTATGCTAGTATTGTCAGAGCAAGGGGTCAAGTATACGATATACACGGACGCGTCTCGTCGGTTTTGAAAAGGCCTAGCTATATGTCCTAGAGGGGGGGTGAATAGGACAATGCCAAATAAAACTTATAACAGCAGAATTAAAAAGAATATGATAGCCAAAATAAATCACAATGCAAGAAAGTAAAATAACCTCAAAATTCAGATCTTGAGAGGTTGATACAAATGTTGTTCTAAGGACAACCTTATACCAAAAACCAGAGTTTATGGTAGGACAACCTTATTTCTAGAAAGATCTTTGTATCAAATCTCAAACCAAAGAGGAATACAGAAATAAATACAAACTGAATTGAAATAAATTGTAATCACAAATGTATTGTTCTAGGGACAGCCATACACCATAAAAATGGCAGGGCAACCTTGCTGGAACAACTTTTAAAGGAAATTGAATATCAAGCTGATAAAGGAATAGCAGAAAATAAATTCTAAACTATTACAAAATTCTCACAATGCTTGAATTAAATGATTACAACATTCACCACCATACATACATCCCACAAAAGAATAATTAAAGATCAGAAGTATAAATCATTCAACCACAACACAAGGGATTATAGTGGTTTGCCTGTGTGTTCACCAACTGTTAAACAACAGCCACACAGAATGCTACTCCACTCCTAATATCCTCACATAGGGGATATTAGCGTTCACTAACAAAATAGGTTTTCCCAGGTTCACCCAAAACCTTTACAATTGTGTCTTTGTCTGTGGGCTTACACAATTAAAAAACCCCACTTCTGAGTTTTCCTGGCTCTCCTCAGATAACCAATACAACAAGATTTTTCTGGCAAATCTTGAAAGAAACCAAAACAGAAAGGAATTTACAATTAAATGTAAAATACCTGATTATCTCCTTCGTTGTAGCAGCCCAGTAGAACCAAATCAGAGTAGATAATTGAATGTCCAAGTTCAATGTCTAGTACTCAATTACAATGGTTCTAATTCTAATAGATTTTAAATTAAATCAAATAGGGCTTGCCTTAATTGATTTTGATTCCAAAGAAAGGGAATAACAATTCCTCTTATCAAATTAGATTGGAATAGCAGAAACAAAATCAATTAAATAAAGCTAAGGAAAGAGAATATTAAATAAGCACATTTAGCTTAGATAGAGCACAGAATTATCTCTCAGAAGTTCGACGAAGATTGGCTTGAATGGATTGATTAATTCGATAATTTCTTCTGAGATTCGTGCACTATTTATAGGTGAGCAGATCGCGTCTTCGACTGATCTAGGGAGCTCTTCGACTAGTCGAAGCAATAACAGATATTTGAAAAATCAGGCGCGATAAGCTTTGACCATTCCACGACTGGTCGAAGGTCTCCTTCGACTGGTCGTAGGTCACCTTTCGACAGGTCGAAGGTCTCCTTCGGCTGGTCGAAGAACCTGAAAAACATCGCTGGATATTGAGTCGAAGATTTTTGACTGGTCGAAGATGCAGTCGACACTGTTCCTTCGACTGGTCGAACAGATTCTTGGACTAGTCGAAGCCTAACAGATTTTATCCAAAATTTGTAACAAACTCACGACTGATCGAGGAATTTCTTAGACTGGTCGAAGCAACTCTAGGACTAGTCGAAGAAGGCCTAGGACTAGTCGAAGAACAGACCAAACTTATGTAAAATAAACATTTGATTTATATATCCAAAGTGACCTACTTTTAAGTCAACCTAAGGTCAGTCAAACCTCAACCATGAAGTAAGGACATTAAAACATTAGGAACTAGTGACCTTGAAGTGTGAGCCTTGAAGTCTTGATGTAGTTGAAATCTTGATGTAGCTCAATCTTGAAAGTGTCTTGAGTTCTTTACAAACTGCCTTGTACTCTTCTTGAAGTCTTGCAGCTTGAGTCTTGTCTTGTGAGCAGTTCTTGCATTCAAGATTGATCCTTGTACTTGTGAGCTGTGCTTGTTGTGAGCTTAGCTTGTTTATGAATGTTGATCCTTGAGAGAGCTTCACTTATGCAAGTTATATATAACAGTGATTTTGGCACCACAAATTTGACAACTGACAGGGATATAAACTATAGCACTTACAGGTTTGGGCGGTGTTTTGATGCAGAAGGACAGGGTTATTGCCTACCTAACAGGACAGTTGAGGAAACACGAGGAAAACTACCCTACGCACGACCTGGAGTTAGCGGTTGTCATCTTTGCTTTGAAGATCTAGAGACATTACCTCTGCGGAGAGGAGTTCGAGCTCTTTTGCGACCACAAGAGCCTCAGATACATATTCACTCAGCGAGACCTAAATATGAGGCAGCGGCGATGGATGAAAAACTTAAAGGACTTTAAGTTCGAGTTTCCTACCATCCGGGCAAGTCTAACCTTGTAGCTGACACGTTGAGCCGCAAGAAGACCCTAGAGTTTGTGACTCCGCTAATGGTAGCAGAATGGGGTATGGTAGAGTTCGTGCGAGGCTTCGAGCAGAAGCTCACCGTGGAGGAACCGTTCGAGAGCATCGTGCACGTTCATGTGTGGCCACTTATTGATGATAGGATCATTGAGGCCTAGAAGGACGATGGACGATTGTCTGAGCTTCGAGAACAGGCTAGTGGTGATAAGGACACCGAGTGGAGAGTTGGTACAGATGGGGGCTTATGCTACCGTGGCCGCCTATGCATCCCAAATCTTCCTGACTTGAGACAAGAAGTTCTCGGGGCTGCGCATAATTTGAAGATGGAGATGCACCCTAGAAGTACGAAGATGTATCGTGATATGAAGAGATCATATTGGTGGGATAACATGAAGGCCCACATAGCAGATAACATGTCCCATTGTCTACATGCCAGCATGTCAAGGCAGAGCATCGCCGACCTCCTGGACTTCTTCAACCTATGCCCATAGCTGAATGGAAGTGGGATTTCATCTCTATGGACTTTATCTCGGGACTACCGAAGATGAGGAAGGGTTATGATTCCATATGGGTGATCGTGAATCGGTTGACGAAATCGGCTCACTTCCTCCCGATTAAAGTTTCAAACTCAACAGACGAGCTGGCCAGACTATACGTCAAGGAGATTGTGCATCTGCATGGAGTCCCCTTGGAGATCGTGTCAGACCGAGACATGCGATTCACATCTATCTTCTAGACTCGCATCCAGGAAGCAATGGGTGTGAAACTGAAGTTCAGTACCGCATTCCACCCACAGACTGACGAGCAGACGGAACGGGTGAATCAGATCTTGGAGGATATGCTGCGAGCTTGTGTGCTTGATTTCAAGGACAGTTGGGATGATTGTCTCTCGTATGCAGAGTTTGCTTATAATAACAGTTTTCAGGTAAGCATTGGCATGGCTCCCTATGAGGCACTGTATAAGCGTCCCTGTCGGGCACCGCATTGCTGGGCAGAGGTTGGCAAGAAAAGCTTGATTGGCCCCCAGTTAGTACAGGCGACCTCAGAGAAGATCGACATTATCAGGCGTCAACTTCTGGCAGCGCAGAGCAGACAGAAGAGCTACGCCGATGCAAGACGGCGACCGCTAGAGTTCGAGGTTAGGGACCATGTGTTCCTTCCTTCGGTTTGGCAAGAAGGGGAAACTTACGCCGCGATTCATCGGCCTATTTCAGATACTTGATCGAGTGAGTGTGGTGGCATACCGCCTTGCCTTACCCACACCACTTGCGGGCGTTCACAACGTATTTCATGTATCTATGCTGAAGAAATATGTTCCTGACCTTCCCACATTATCAGATGGGAGTAGTACAGTTGAGCAAGGACGCTACATATGTACTGCAATCGATGCGTATCATAAACAGGAAGGAACGAAGGCTACGTAGCAAGGTTATCCCACTTGTGAAAGTGTTGTGGATGCACCACACCGAGGAAGAGGCTACTTGGGAAACAGAAGCCGAGGTCTGAAAAAACTACGCTCAGATTCTCGAGGAGTACAAAAGGTACTAATTTCGAGGATGAAATTTTTCTTTAGGGGGGTAGATTGTAACGTCTCGGAAAAATCCGTACAAAGACCCGAATACCACCTCAGGCAGAAATCACTCAAGACCGAAACCTTTAGAAATTAGACGAGGGTTAACTAAGTGTTAAACTATATTACCTGTGAAATTAGCACTAATCACTTTAAATATGATCTGTAAGACCCAAAACGAGTAGAACAGTTAGCGCTACATTACCTTAAAACTTAGGATCCATCTCAAACCCCAGTTGCTCTTGGGAGCACTTTGAAAATCTGTATCGGACTTGGACCGCATGTCGAAAGTTTGATGACTGCGAAACTATACAGTTATGACCACCTTGCTGGACTTGACTACCACCTCAGAAATCAAGTCTTAATTGTATCCAGAAATGCACAACTTGAGCCCAGAGCGAAGTAGGTGAGAAACGTGAATATCTTTAGGAAATGAACCTTATCGTTCACTTGTGGGTCCAAATATAAGGATTCAGACCGTCAGAATCTGACCCAATTACACCCTCGAATCAGGAAAAATTTCCAACACATGTCAGTACACTAGTGGCCCTGATCGAGCACCGGTGACCGTTGAGCCGAAACTGGTCCACCGCGGTCGATTTGTAAATCTGATCGGACTGAAAACTTAGCCTGACCTAGATCCAATGTCAGGGAGCTTAAGTCCGACTGCACACAGAAAAGGGGCCTCCAGAAGTGCTCCGTTAGATCGAAACGGACGCTCTTTGGACATAACCTAAGTATACCTTAGCCCTGGGGCCATTCCCATCAGTCCTGGGCCTATATAAGGGCCTTAAACCCTCTCTCTCTCTCATCTCATACGAATTTGGAAAACCCTAGGAGAGAGAAGAGAGAAAAGAGAAGGAAAGAGAGAGGAAGTGAGAGAGTGTACTAGCGTATGTTCTTGGGATTTAATCTTACCACTCCACACGCTCATCTATCGCGTCTGTAGCGATATTCTGGCATTTCTGACAGTGTACTTGGGTAAGAAAACCTAACGCAAATCTGTTTTAGGGTATCATATAGTGTTAATGGTGAAATAGCTAACCTAATTCGTGCTATAGGTTGTCATTCTGCCGTTGACAAAGACTAAGTGTCTAAAACGAATCCGTTACGCGTTTACCGACGTAAGGTACGGACTATATACGTTTAGGTTATGGTTTTCAAGACTTTCAATGCTGGATAATGATTTATTATTGTCATGGGTGTCATTTCACATGCCAAACGTGATGTTTATTTCGCTTTACGAATGCGTATGAACTATGTCGAGATAGTGTATTCTATGTATTTGTTGAAATAATTGAATACGTATGGTTTTTGGATTCGCAGTCGACATGATTATCTGTCGTGCATTTATGCTTGTTGTATATGCGACAACTCCTTGTCAAAAGGTTTTGCCCTAATACATATTATAACCAACATACGTCATGTATGTTAGAATATGTAGACTAAGTGTTTGTAAGAATGTCTAAATGAACTAGTAGTTAGTTAATTGTACTTTATATGGGTGTTGAGATATAATTCTCAACTACCTTAACTATGTGTATGATTTCCTCCATGTGTTTTATACTATAGTGTCTGTTTAAGCATGGAATGCATATGTGTGAATTCATGTTTAACTTGTATTCCATAAAATGCTCGAATGATTGTATGATTTGAATTACTGATCCATTACTACTTTGACTTTCTCATATGATTACTTGTTGTAATTGAATGCAATTGGGATTATCATATAGTCCAGACAATCAGTAACAAGTTTTGACTAGTTGGCTGAAGTTGTTTCGCCATACAGGATGTGGTCGATGAATCTGAGCCGTACTTGGGGTGTCGACAGTGGTTAGGCCACACGGAGTGCTTATGCACTTCATGTCGATTAACTCTACGTACGCTCATACTAGTCGAGCTCGTCAAGTAACCCGATTGACTCGAAGTATGTTCACCATGCTTGGACGCTACTGTTTGAATCTAAGGCATCAAACTCACCAGTGGAAAACCCGTTTAACCTTAGTACCTCGATCTGCTAAGACTCATGAGCCAGACATGGTGGTATGGGACACTGTAGTCGAGCTGTCAGCATACACTGGGGCGATGAGCCTCCCTGTAGTGTCCAGTGAGCAACACAGCCTCGTGAGCCGAATACGGTGGTATGAGACACTATATTCGAGCTGTCGGCCTACACTGATCAGGTGACAAGCCCTTTGTAGTGACCTCGAGCATACTCTAAGACTGCGTAGAGGCAACGAGCCTTTCCATAGAAACTAGAGTACAAACTAGGCCTACACTGATCAGGTGACGAGCCCTTTGTAGCGACCTAGAACCGTAACATCGTATGAGATTTACTAGGACTGACGACCCTAGAATGGATCACTGTTTGGGAAATGATATAAGGGAGGTACCTTAGTTTCCCAATCCTGCTGTATGAAAAGGACTAATAAGAACTTGGTAAGCACGCTCATGCACCGCATTGCATGTGTCGTTTGGCATTGGGTAGAGTACTGAGGAAGTGACTAACATGTGCGACTGTGAGAGGAAGATCACAGAGGGAGTGCAGGCGAGGGCATGCATCATTTATATATACCATTCTTGCATTAATTAGAGTACTCAGGGATGTGTGATTGTATTGCTTTATCATTACTGCTTGACTGAATTGATAACATGTTAACCTTTGCTTTATAGTTTCACTGAGTTGATCACTCACTCCCACATTATGGGACGGTGTTTTAAACACCAACCAGAATCTACTGTAGTTTTAGATGATGGCGCAGCCTGTGAGGCGGAGCCAGACTTTGAGGATGATGAGGAGGCATTCTCATATATGCAGTATTCAGGCGAGTTTCTATAGACCGTTCTGATCGACGGGGCTTCAGGGCTTATACTTGTTGTGGACCATCATTTTTGACATTTTGTATTTTGAAACAATACTTGTAACTATTTGACCTGGAAATGTGTTCATACTTTGAGGACTTACAATGGTTTATACATTTTATACACTTATCACAGTCTTTCGCTTGCATAAATTTAACTGTCCCTGGAGTATGATTTGCTGATTTAGCTTAATCTCATTCATGTTTTATACACTAACATGGACAACATTAAATCATCATTATCTATATTGCATAAGTGATGCGTTGGAACTCGGGAGTTGGGTACCTGCTCGACCCCCGATTTTTAGGGTGTTACACAGATCCTCCTACTCTAGGAATTTGACATATAGATTCGTGATAAGAAAGGAGTAGAAAATGTAGTAGTTGATCACATTTCCAGACTTGTTATCTCTGATTCCATTGAGATGACTCATATTACTGACATGTTCCCTAATGAACAACTTTTCGTTGTCTCCCATTTACCTTGGTTTGCTGACATTGCAAATTATCTTACAACAGGTATGTTGGAGCACAAAATTAAGAGAATAGAGGAATAATTTAAGAATCAATAACATTCTGTTGCGTGCCATGCAATAGGTATGTTGTTAATGATTCATTGCGCTGCGTGCAATAAGAAAAATGGTGACCACGTAATGATCTGTCTGATGTGATCTATTATAGTCCGTGCAATGGGTCCCACTTCCCACACAACAAATATCTATTACGTGGAAATGGAGGATTCACATGTGTGGGAGCCTATAAATACCACTCTACTCTCTTCATTTGCATCATTCAAAGATTTCAGAAGCAGAGCAGAAGATTTCAGAGACTTCAAAAATACCTAGGTACTGGGTGTACCCATTGTGCAGTGCACAAAGGGTTGAGCGCGCAACTATGCAATGGGAGAGGCCCACTTACTATCCGCGCAACAAGTCCATTGCACAGACAGTAAGTTCCGAACAATGAGTTATCATGTCAAGACGTAATGAAGAGCTTAATTCAAGCCAAGGAACCAAAGTTCTCTAAATCTGCAAGATCGATCAACATAATATCATTTCCGCACAACAACTTCTTCAACCAAAAGATCACATTACGATCCGAAATGCTGCTGAAATCGAAATTTGGACTTACTTAATTCTTGTATTTTGTAGTCGTATATACCTTATTTTGAAATCAAGGGAAAACGAGGATGTAAATGAATTCATAATGAACGAAATACTTTGTGATGATTGTTCTCTCATTCTTTATTTGTTATTATTGAATAAGATAATCCCTAAAACAAAACACATTCGTTTCTTGTTAAAACAAGGTATCACGCCGATACATTGGACCAAGAAAGAGAAGAAAAATTGTGCACAAGTACATCTGGGATGATCCATACTTATTCAAGTATTGCCCATATCAGATTATAGGGAGATGTATTCTTGACGATGAACATCAAAGCGTAATCTCCTTTTGTCATTCACATGCCTGTTATGGCTATTTTTTCGTTAAGAAAACCACTATGAAAATTCTATAATGTGGCTTCTACTGGCCCACTACTTTCAAAACACTAATGATTTTTGCAAAACTTGCGAGTGTTGTCAAAAGTTGGGTGGATTGTGCCATCGAAATATGATGCCTTTAAACCTTATTCTTACTATTAAAGCGTTTAATTGTTGGGGCATCAATTTCATGGGTCCATTCCCTCAATCATTTGGAAATCTGTAAATCTTACTTGTAGTAGATTATGTTACCAAATGGGTCGAAGTGATCCCGTGCCAAAATAATGACCAAAACACACATGGTCATTAAGTTATTAAAAGAAAATATTATTTCTTGGTACGGAACACCCCGAATCATGATCAATGATGGAGGCTCTCACTTCTGTAATAGGCCATTCAAAACCTTAATAAAGAAATATGGCATTTGCCTCAAAGTGAGTACTCCCTATCACCCACAAACAAGCGGCCAATCAAAGATTTCTAATAGGGAGATCAAGCAAATTTTAGAGAAAATGGTACACTCCGATCATAAAGATTGGTCAATTTGATTGACCAATGCATTATGGGAATACCGCACTGTATATAAAACCCCTATAGGAATGTCTCCCTTTAGACTCGTCTATGGTAAAGCTTGCCACTTGCCTGTGGAGTTGGAACACAAGGCCTATTGGGCAAAAAAAAATTGAACTTTAAACTGGACAATGCTGACATGTTGTGCAAATTTCAACTTAATGAACTTAAAGAAATCTAGAACGATGCATATGAGAGTTTCAGAATTTACAAGGACAAGATAAAGAAGTTCCATGACTGGGTGATCGTTGTCAGGTCCACCTTGACTTCCCTTGAGGGACCTACCATGATCATTATGGACCATATCCATTGCTCCTTATATGTGACGCTATGAACATGCTTAGGATGTGTTTAAGGGCTAGGATTAGAGTCCTAATTGGACCCTTGATGTGTCACAATGGCTCACTACGAGTGGACCTTTTGGACTATTAGGTAAGAGCATGTAGGGCCCATTAGGAATAAATCTAAGTGGGCTCCACCCAGTCCTAAGTCTTTTGTAGTTGTAGTGGCCTGTATACATATACGGATGATATGAATGATAACATGTTAGAGTACTTAGCTTTGTAGCTCCACATTGATAATATGCTTAGTGTAATTAATCCCATGCCTTTCACATGATCATACGCATCATATATATGCCTTTGATGGGTAATGATTGATCATAGAATATGCCTTATAGCTTTGATGTACTTAGGGGACCTATATGAGATAAGGTCGCCCCACATGATTGCGCAATGTGCACATGTTTGGTGCATGACTTGGATAGTGTAATTCATGCATTGTGCATTATGTATGACATATTCATCTACTCCCCAACGACACGAGGGAAGTAGTCTCATAACCTTGATATAGCTGGTGAATGAGATTATGAACACAATCTATTTACTAAGGTTACAGTGTGTAACACCTTGAACTTTTCAATACCCGAGTATTGAAAGTTCTCGAGTGTTACCATGAAATCTAACTTAATAAGTATATGAGTACGATGCCAATGTAACTATCCTAACCCTATATTTATTCTCCAACACGAATCTGACCGTTAAGAATGATCTTCATCCATAAATCAGGTCATCTGACCATTGCTCATGTAGTTTAATATATGTACCTTCCTTTGCCTAAATTAGTGAATAACTCTTTATCTACAATAATTTAAATGTAAGTCCTTTTATAAGAATTGTTTAGAAAGGGGCATATAATCATGTAGAACCATTAGATTTCACAAAACTCTTAGATCAGCAATAATTACGAAAATGCCATCAACCTATACCCTGAATTCCAATTCACATGATTCTCATGATCCGTTTCATGAGAAATTTTATACCAGGCCCAATTATCATAAATTAACCGTAAACATCAAATTTCAACCCTTAAACCACAGTAAATTAGCTACTTGATCTCTACATCCGTCCATGCACTTATCAGATCAAGATTTTGATCCGTTCATCTTGTTCATCACTTATGAATATGCTTAATCCACTATTACAATTGTATTCTGAAGAATTTACACATGTGAACAAGTCACTCAAAGCTAATGGTGTACATGTTCTACCCCTAATTACTCTAGAAACCCGCTTTATGCCCATTCATTTATGAAACTGACCATACAACCACCTACAAATATGACCAGAGTGTTAACCATCAAGTTCCTTTATTTTTAGCAAGTCATATGACCATCTATCATATTTGGATCCGCCAAACAGGCCACGTGAACATCACGCTGAACCGATCATCATGAAGATCTTAGGATCTAGGTCCAAACTGCCCGGTAACTTGTCAATCAGAGGTGTACAAATATTATTTTGGAATTTTGAAGTATAGTAGCCATTAAAAGAACATCTTAGTCATCCTCGAGAGATCGGAGCCCAAATTGGGGCGTTAGAAAGAGCGTAGAAAATAACAATAGTGGTGCAATTTCTGAAATAGCGGTGAAGACCGCTTTAGTCGAAGTAAGGATATGTCAATATGTCCTAGAGGGGGGTGAATAGGACTTTTTAAAGTTTTGTGGTTCATTTAAAGCCATATTACACTAATCCTAATAACAGACACATATTAGGATTACTCAAAAGTAACTCTACTGGCTTCCAAGCCCGGTAGAGTATCCAATCATAAACTATTTAAGAAGTAAACAATATTTAAACTAGTTTTTGATGGATATAACTGTGTAAGTGTGTGTGGTGTGATCACAAATATTCAGATATGAAAATATTAACGCAAGTCACACAAACAAATTAATAGCAATCTCAAACACAGTCATTTTTATAGTGGTTCGACTACTTGTCTACTCCACTCCCGGTAACCGCACTCAACCCTTGAGTGTACCAGATTTAACTAAGGAGGTTTCACAGCGGTTCACCTCAAACCTAAGGTTTTAAATCAGGTTCACCTTCAACCTTTATAACCTGCACTAAGGTCGACTATTTATGCTCTCACAAGCAAGGGTCAACACAACGCACTCACTTTTAGGCACACTGGCCAAGGATCTTCCACAAGACCCTGAGGTTTCACTCAGTTCACCTCTAACCTAAGGTTTTAAACAGGTTAACCTTCAACCAAATGTTTATGCTGTCCACACAACAAGGGTCCACACAACGCACCCACCACGTATACTCCCACCGGAGGCCTTCTACGAGGGCTTGAAGGGGTGAGAAACACCTAAGACCCAATCCTAAAAAGGAATAATCACAAGTGTCCTCTGGACTCTAATAACTTACAAATAAGTAGATGAGTCTCATTTAGCACGTTGACGAAGATCTCTTCCTTGTTGATGAAGAGTCTTCGACTTCCTTGATTCACAACACAGATGATGTACCAATACGAGGCTTCGGGTTGGGTCAAGGTTAGAACGGAATCCTACTCTATAAAATGTTTTCCTATAAGGAAGATAGAGTAATTCCGATTATGCATTCAAGGCATCCCAGCTCAATGATTTGCCATTAAGATAGTTGCTGGAGGATCCTTGAATGCGGAAGTTCATTCCCCAATCCACTCTATTGAATATCAATGATGAGGGTGGATTGGAGGACGAACTCCCTTGAGAGAAAGAGCTTTAGGTAAATGATCTAAGGCTTAAAACACACAAAAGCACTCTCTTCTTTCTCTACCAGCAACAATAGACAAGCTCTCTTTAAATAGGCAAAAGGTTCCAACGGATATAAAACGGTCACATTTATGACAGAGTTCGATATCATCGAGCGGGTTCGATATCATCGAGCGTATACTCTCGATAGCATCGATGGTCCGCTCGATGACACAAACTCAATGTCATACGCTTTTGAAACCTTTAGCCAACTGGTCGATGGAATCGAAACACTTGCCGATGTCATCAGATTTTGAACTCCGATTTCATCGATGAGAGGTTCGATTCATCGACACTTAAAAGTGAGAGAGACTTGACATGAAATATTTCAGGTTTTCAAGAATGATCGAGGGACCATCGAGATCATCGGAATTTGAATGTCGATGATATCGATATCAGAGTCGAGGCATCGATAAATCCAGCGGATTTCTCATTAAGCTTGCTGGACAGTTTATGTCCTTGTTCGATGCAATCGACCTGGTACCGATATCATCGATATTTGAATATCGATTCTATCAAGAGACCCCCGATCATAGATAAACCACCCTGAAATATTTTGCTGGAAGAACTTGGCGCCCTAGACCGATCTCATCGAGAGCCTTCCGATATCATCGAGATTTGAATTTCGATGGTATTGAGGAGACTTCGATATATCGATGCATATATGATATTCTTAAGGAAAAACAGGGGCACCGGAAATCTGTCTGTCGATATTATCGAGTCACCTTCGATGGACTCGAGATTCAAATATCGATGATATCGATATGTGGATCGATACATCGATAAATCAGTCCAGAGATATATGCGGTTGCTGGACACTTTTTGTCCTCTTTTCGATGATATCATTTTAGGCATCGAGGACATCGACAAAGAAGGTCGATCATATCGAGATGTGTATCGATAAAATCAACAAAGCAAGAAAACTTAAAGATTTTTTGATTTTCGAAAAAGTTTTCCTACTTAAAAACCTTATAATGTTCTAACTTGTTTTAAGGATTCTATTCACCTGGTGTTTTGGGATATGGGATGTGAGGCTTTAGATTTACCTATGGCAAACTTACACACATCCGGTTGAGGCAGACGCTTGAATTGATCTTCCTATGAGGCTCTGTAGTCTAACTGACCCAACACGCATGCTAATTGACAAACCAGGGCACTTTCAATTTCATCTCATTTAGATGGTGCAATTAAGAGGTACGGATGACACAAGTTGTGATAAAGGAAAAGGGCAAGATTGTGATTATAAGCTTAGATCTTATATACATATACACAACAACATAGTTTCATGGAGGTTTTTAACGGTGGGTTTCACCCACACACTTTTGCAACGTATGGCCCACCTAAAGCTCAAATCAACTTCAAATTTGGACTCGTGAGTCAACATGACCCAACCCAACTAATGAACGGGATGGATTTTCACAACAACATCGAGGTGGGACCCACCTGATTTTTCCCCAGCTGTTCATGAAATCCAAGAATTTACGTAAAATCAGTGCACGTAACTGACTTCCTGGTTCAACATAAACACAATCCCACGTTGATTAAAGTGTGGTCCATCTAGGACTTGAATGTGTTTCATATTTGGGCCCCTAGGCAAACACGACATGAGGAAGCTGATGAAAGGAATGGATCTTCCTAAACGTCATCACCAATGGACCCACCTATCTTGAATAACCCACCTAAATGGGAGTGAAAACCGTTAGCGGTGAGCATCCTCCACACCCTAAGTGATTGTGTGGTCCATCCAAAACTAGCACCCACCCCATATTTTTGCCTATGGCCTAAAATTACCCTACAAAATGGATGAATGCAGTGGATCTGTTGAGAGACCATCACAAGTAGACCCTACTTACACCGGCCAATGAATAGGGCCGAAAACTCCTTGCACAGCAACAAACGTCCGAGGAAAGTGCAAACTCCGAATTTTCCTCCCACCTAGACTCTCATACGCATCCCTCTACCCCATCCTAGCCGTCCGAACTTCTTTATGATGGGTTCCGACCAAAGCCTAAAAAAGTCCAAAAGAAACGCAGAAGCCACACATGCTGGAAATTCTAGATTAGCCGGACGCAAACCACAAAGAATCCGTTCGCACACCAACTCCCACTACCAAAGGCGATCAGATCTCTGATCAGGTGAGCCAATCAATACTTGCTGTCACGCCCCAAACTCGAAAACTGGGCTCACAAAATTCCCGATCGCCAAATCCAGTGCCGATAGCCTCCGTAGTGCCCTATTCTCACCTTCCGGCACCCATTTGCCAGATTCTGATCCTGGGATCCTATAAAGAGGATTTTCAGTATGATTTTTTTTGTAATGGAGCATAACCATAAGCATAACCAAATCACAAAGGCAACATCATCATCATATATCCACTAATATAAACATTTGGATACAATGCTGAAAGGGAAATACATATGATAAATCCAAGCTCCATAAGTCAGCTACATGCTCCAAGCTCCACGCTGCTGCAACCCAACATCACCTGCACGCATCTATTATGCATAAGCTTATAGAAAGCTTAGAGGGTGGTGAAAGTGTGTGCACAAGATAAGTGTCAAGTATACCATAAAGCCCATAAATCATACATCATCGGAATAAGCGAAAATACTGGTAAGTCCATGAGTGTTATTAGCCGTACCAAGGTTATGTGATGCAACACATAACAAGACAATAACAGATGCTGAAGATGTAATGCAATATGTAAATCCTGACGAGCCATGAATACCATCAACCTCATCTAAGCCATATAAGTGCAAAACATAGTAACTCAAAATGCTAAGTACTGCGGATGTAATGTAATTTGCGGTGCGAATGAAATAACCATACTGGAATGTGAAGTCGGGATGATAGTACGTAGTATCGCAAGCTATGGGGTCCACCACAAGAGACTTCTATCCAAACCAGTCTCATACCTAAATTTGGATAGTCAGACTCAATGTGGTAAACTCCTGATCTCAGGCTAGTCTCGCGCCCAACCAAAATCCTGGCCATGTGAAGGTACACGTAACAAATAGTTACGCACTAACAACCCGAGTGGATAGTGAATGAATGAATGAATGGATATACAATTCCTGCTCAATAAGTCCACATATCAATACGGTTGCTCTCTAAAAAATTACCGGGGTCTATTACACTCCACATTGACTGCCTCCTCCCTAGCTGCACAACCTAGTGAGTGGAAGAGACCTCACTATCCGCCTAACCAGCAGTCTGCCAGTACCTACTCGGCTCGTCGATAGCGGGCCCATTTATGAGCTGGTCATACTCAGCCTAGCTTATAGCCCCCTCACTCGAGCAGATAAGGCCAAACCCCCTTCCAACCGACCATGACACAGTGGGAGACACAACCTCATGGTATAGGCACCGGCGCTCATATTCCACTCGGTCTAGACATTGGAGCATCTCCTGGTACCAAGGAGGTTCTGGGATTTTCACCCAAGGACATCGTATGTGCCCACAATGCTAGAACCAAGCATTTTCTGTGTCTCATCTGGCCATCCACGATGTGTCTGTGGAGGCCACGACCCTGATGTCGGTAGGGCATACAATGATCAAGTCACATATATGCGAGATGCATGAGTCACACTATCCAGTCATGCAGCAATCCTGCGCGTACGGCGCGATAATGTGGGCACTCCATCTCATAAGAAGTCCCATAAATAGTCTGTCCAATGGCGTATGCTATGATCAAATATTCCTCATATTAGGCATACATATGATGCGTATGGGCATGAATCATGGAGTTATACTAAACATTTTATATAGTGATGAACTATCCTCATAACGAAGATGGGCCTTGATGGCCTACACACAACAACTATGGGCCTATCAATGGGCCCTAGGGAGAGTTATAATGTGGACATTTAACCAACATTATTCTTACAATGTGGACGTTAAACCAACATTGCTTCCAAGGCATGGCCCGCCATAAAACATCATTAAACAAACCATGAGGGAATCACACATTGCAATGGACCTATATACATCTTATTGGGCCTCAACCCATAGGCCTCAGATACATCAAATGGGCCGCCTCGTATGGGCCTTAATAAATCAAGTGGGCCGCATCAATGGGCCTTATGTACATTGCAATGGGCCTTATCCCATGGGCCTTTGAATACATCACAATGGGCCTCATAACATGGGCCTTATAACATCAAGGTGGGCCTCAACAACGGCCTTATACACATCAAGGTGGGCCTCCTCAAATGGGCCTTATGTATATACCAAGGTGGGCCTCAACAACGGGCCACAAATACATCGAGGTGGGCCTCCTCAAATGGGCCTTATGTCTATACCATGGGCCTCATATACAACAAGTGGGCCACACTGCTTGGGCCCCACCATCTACGCCATTCAACTATATGTTAAAGATCATTTTATAGCATTTCAAAAAAGAATAAATAAAACATATTAAAAGATTAACCGGACCGCACACCAAGTAACGGTGGTGATAATGATTTCCACCATTAAATTCTAAAAGCCCACCATAACATTTATTTTCTATCCAATCTGGTCAAAGGGTCACACAGACTTAGAATAAGAGGAAAACAAATTTTATAATAATCCAAACTTTTGTGACAACCAAAGAATTTCAATGGCAGAAACTCAATCTGCCTTTTTGTTGGGTGGTCGGCTTGATCCTAGATCTGTCTCATTCGTTAGCTCATGCTATGAAATGAGGTTTCAAAATGGTTAGACGGTTTGGATGCGACGCATGCATCATGGTGGGTCCCGTAGATGGACAGCGTGGATAAAGCACATACCACGTGCGTGGGGGGTTGGGGCATCAATGCAGCAGCTATCATGCTGCTGTACGAGTACACCCGCCCATCCACAAGCAGGTGGGTCCCACGTGGGGCCCACCATAACGTTAATTTTCCATCCAGTCGGTTGATAAGGTCACACGGACCTGGATGAAAAGAAAAACAAATTTCATATGGGTCCAAAACTCCAGGGACCCAAAAGGGGTCTCAATGGCATACGTGCAATCACCTCTGTTTCTTTAGTGTGGTCCACGGTTGGGATAAAACAAATGCATTATGATGGTGTCCCACCGTCCAGATGTTGCTGGACGGCTGGGATAAAACACTTACATCATACGTGGCCCCACACGTACGTCACCTGGGGCCCATGGAGCATAGGGCTGGGACCGTCCTAGGCGAAGCAGGACGCTGCACGTCCTTTGGCCCATAGCAGCAGCTGCTGCACCTTTTTTATTTTATTTTATTTTTTCTTTAAAAATGAGTTTTCTATGGTTTTTCTCAGGTGGAGCCCACACAAGAAAAATCCACCCCAGCCATTGGATTTTATGGCCCAAGACAGACCAAACGAGCCCAATATTGAGCATATTTTGGAATACGAAAACATTGGAGTCGATTTCAATAGTACAGTCATGATCTTCTATGCTATGGCCCACCAAATAATCAGATTAGCTTCATTTTTCGTCTCAATGCCTAAAATGACCTAGAGAATGGAATGGATGGCGTGGAGTAAACACATACATCAAGGCGGGGCCTACATGGACACCTCACTCCAAAAGCTTAAACCAAGCTTATCTTTATATTATATTTTTGTTTCGTCTGGCCGTCCACACACCACACCGTAAGTTCACATTTCACGGTGTAGCACGCCCTCAGTTCACATTTCACTGTGTAGCAATGTGCAGTGTCCCTGGACGCTGGACGGTTTGTATACAACACAAATTCAAAGTGGGTCCCATGTGTAGACGTGCTAAGGAGGGGTGGGCCCTACCCAAGTGGGCCACAAAATGGTTGGATGGTGTGGATAAGACAAACATCAAGGTGGGGTCCATCCAAGTGGGCCACACAGCCACATCATCATACTCAACAAAAGGAAAGAGAGGAAGAGAGAGAAAGAAAGAGAGAGAGACCGAGTGATGGAGGAGCCCCGGCACTATGGGCCCTCCCTCCCATAATTTAAAGCATACATCAAGTGGGTCCCATTTCATATGGGCCTACTGATCCAAATCAACGGTGGAGATCCTTTCTCCGCCGAAATAGAGGGTCTAGATGACCCCTTTTCAAACTAGAAAGTAAACATCATGATGGGGTCCATGGAGAATGGCCCCATCATGGAATGATATTGATAATCAAGGTGGGCCATCGGCCACCTCTTAGGGTCCAAAGTGAGATCCATACCATCGATCGGTAGGCCTCACTTGGCCCATCATAAAAACATGAAAACTAGCCTATAGAAGCACCCACCGTTCGATCTTCTCGGTCCGTTGGAACGCCGGTCTCCTTGTGTCTCACTTTGATGGTGGAAGATGAGAAATGAATGGCTAGGATGAAAGATTTTGGGAGAGGAAGTGGGCCACACAACATGCACTTTCTCTCTTGGAAAACTATAGACGTCCACCACTTTTCTCTTCTTTGGTGTTGCTTGGAAATTGGTGTAGAGAAAGAGAGAGAATGGGATGTAAGGAGAGAGAGTGATGGGTGATGGAGTGATGGATGTGAGGTGAGTGATGGGTGAGGTGAGAGATTGGTTGACTTTGGAGTTTGCTTGACTTGTGGAGAAAGAAAGCATGGGTTGCTCTTGTACTTGACATGAGGTGATTGATTGATTGATTTGAGTGATTGATTGATGGGACATGTTATAGAGATTCTCTTGGGATTGCAAACACGTGGTGTTTTCCTTGAAATAAACGCGGGCCCATATCTTTTGACCTGGGTATCGGGTCGGTGCGCGAGTCACAACGTTGGAACCGCGGCGGCGGTGCGGTCGCAATGGTACAAGTCTCGGATTAAGCCGACTTAAATTTACAGGATACAACTTAGGGTCGTGCACAAACGTCGATCATAGGTCGCAGGTTGCCAGAATTCGACGGGAAGGATCGCGGGAGTCGACGGAACAGTACGGACTAGGATACGGGTCTTACACCTGCGGACCAATCCAAGACGTCCAACTATTTGCAAGATGGGATTCGACCACTACCAAGAGGCCGAATTGAGGGGAACAGATCGATGAACACTCCGATCTCGACCCTTACGCAGAGTATCCTCCTAACTTTCGCTACGCAGGGAACAGAGATGCATAATGAGCTTTCATAGGAAGAATCTAGAGAGATCAGCGCACCTCTATAAGAAGAACTCCCCATTGATGATCGTCCAGCACTTAGATAAGTAGAGGGAGAAGAAAGAAATAAAGAAAGAAAGGAAGGAAAGAAAAAGAGAAAGAGAAAGAAAAGAGAAAGGAAGAGAAAGAAAAGGAAGGAAAGAAAGAAAGAAAGAAAGGGAGAGATGGTGTACTCAGTCGACTCGCCGAGTCATAAGACTGAGTCAAGGCTAGGTTCAGGTAAGGTATGTAATACCTAATGTCTTAATTCAAGTTTTTCTGAAATATGAATTAGTTAAGCCCTATATCTAGGCCATAAACATAACCCTAGATTTAATCTTAACCTTGTAAGCCTTGTAGATCTTAAGATACAGGATAAGATTAAATGTGAAGGAGTATGCATGAACGCCTAGTCTCGGACAAGGACAATTCAACTTTAAAGGTGAGGGTTTCATCCTTTAAGCTTACATGAATTTAAGATGATATATTTATTTAGCCTTTCATGCCTGTTTGATATTTTATCGCGCCTCTATTACGTACTTTTGTCTTAATTGAATTGGTGTATTTTATCCTACCATTTTTGTTTCTTTTATCTGTTCTCGAATTATTATTACATTCCCTCTATTTTTATTTTAATATGTTATCATCAACTATTGGCCCTTTTGGGATTATGACATGATGTCAAATTCAAGTGATTTCTCTGAATTTGTGTGAGGCCATGGATACAAGCCTTGCCCCTGCCTTATCAAATTTATTGAGTTGGCCCTGCCACTCATCTCTTTATTTAAGTTGGCTCTACCACTCGCCTTTTCTTTTATGTTGGCCATTGCCACTTTTATTGAGTTGACCATCATCACTCTTCTCTTTATTACGTTGGCCTCGTGCCGTCTATCTTTAACGCTTGGGCATGTGTCTTGCTATTCCAGAACCTTCATGATTAAGATTATATTCTTTATGATTCAGTTTATATTCTCTATGATTTAGTTTATATTTTCTTGATGCAAATGCTATGTTGGGAATCCTTCCTCTAGCGATCGATTAAATATCGTGGATGTAATGCATTTTCGGTAGTGGCCCTGGGGTGACACTTAATTCCATGTTTCTCGGGTGAGAGTGCAACAGCTAGTGTGTGTAAATTGTTCTATATGTGTGACACATCAGTTTGGGGAACTGGATGTTTCATAGTCACTCATTTTCGGGTTTTGGGGGTTGGATGTCGCTTAGTCGCTCCAATCCGGTTTTTCTTGGGGAACTGGATGTTGCTTAGTCACTCCTTTTTCAATTTTTTGGGGTTGGTTGTCGCTTTAGTCACTCCAATCCGGGTTGTGAGATTCACCTGGTCATGTGTAGTGTTCATCTTGGGACAACCGCGTAAAACTATGTTAAACATGGGACACACCGACGAATATCCGTAGTATGGGATGCGGGTCGAGTCGGATAACTTTAATCGTATTCCACATTGTGACGATCGCTAAGAGTGATACACTATATATACTTCGCTAGGCATGCATCTCATATAGATTGATTGTGCATTGATACCTCTTGTAGCGTGGAGTACTTGACGTATCAGAACATTTATCTTGTTTTCATAAATCTCTTAAATTACTGTTAATCTTAAAAGATAACCATCACTATGAGTAGGGTATTAACCCTCTCCCAATCGTACAAATTATGCAGGTGACATACATATTTAAAGACTTAGAAGACCATCTCCCTATATAAGATTGTACCGAAAGAATACAAAGATAGTGTATTTATTTAACTTTATACCTCCGCTGCGAACTCGACCAATGTAATGAGCTCTCATTAAGAGGGCTTTTGATTATTCTTTTTACTCTAATGAGATATAATCTATACAGTTGATATTATTCTTGTGAATGTTACCTTCATGAATGTATCTGGATATGATCCAAATAGAAAAAAATAGGGTGCGATTTTAAAGCATCCAGGTTTATACATTATTAACACCTAGTTTTCTTAGGCACGAGTATAAACTTTGCCCGTGAAATTTTGGGTTGTTGCACAGTGCATCACAAGTGTCCCTGGGTGAAAGTCCACAAACCCTATGGTACCAGTGGGATGATTTAATGTCTAAATCGAGTGTATTCACGAGTGCATGAGGGTCGAATACTAGTAGGTCGCATCTTCTACTATATCAGAGTCAGTTGGAAAGGGGTATGACCTTATCTGCCGGAGTGAAGAGGGCTACATGCTAGGTTGTCTGACCAGCTCATGAAATAGGTCCATTATTAGAGAGAAAGGTGAGCATTAGTATACCACTGATGAGGCAAAAAGTGAGGTCTCTTTCACTAGCTTGATCATGCGCACAATGGGCAGCAACTAGTGACAGAGTGTATTAGTTGAAGACTGGCATGCTTGCGTTGCATTTTCCAACATATGACACTCGACCCTATAGGCCATTGCATTGCATATCCTTGGTATGGTTGAAGCATTCATGAACTTAACAATTAACCCTCCATTATTTCCGCTTACTTTGATATTAATATACTTGTCATATGCATTGCACACACTCACACGCACTCTACCGAGCTTTGTAGGAAGCCTGTGTGCGTTTATGCTATAAGTTATGCCAGAACATATCAACAATGTTGAGGCTAGAGCATGAGCATGATCTTTTGGTTTTTATTATATATTATATTTTTCTTTCCAGCACTTTACTCAAAATTATATAGTGGATATGTTATGGTGGTGTTGTTTTTGGTTCCCTTGTGGTTATGCTCTACAAAAAAAAATAAAATAAATAAATAAAAATAAAAATAAAAAATCACCCTGAAAATCCTCCTTATAGGATTCCAAGATTGGAATCTGGCATATGGGATGTAGGAGATGAAATTAGGGTACTACGGAGGCTGTCAACTCTGAATTTGGTGGTTGGGAATTTAGTGAGCCCAATCCTAGAGTCCGTTGAGGGCGAGTTTAACAAATTCAGCCTCAAGTAAAACCATTGAGCACTAGTTCTTGGCATTTTGAACCGAGTAATAAATCATTCGGCCAATTCGTTAGGTAGTTGATGGAGTCTGGATAAATCGACCATCGAAAATTCTGGCTTAGTTCGATGAAACTACATATGAAATTTTTTCTCCTTCTCAAGCTAGGATTGGATCGAATTAGGGGGAAGATTTATGTACCAAGTAAAGGTTGCTCCTATTAAGGAGTTACCAAAGAGCCCAAGTTTCAAAAGGTCATGGGTTGATACTTCACTGCACTATATGGTGAACCGACCAATATACTCGACTATGGTCGATTCTCCCTCTTTGGAGAAGAGGGTGAATTCAAGGACCTTGAACCTTCTGGGCATTCAAAATATTGATAAAACCAATTGGAGTAGGGTTTTCGATAAATTTGTCTGGCAACTTGTAAGTGCTATTATGTTTAAAGCACATTTTACACATGGTTGTCAAATTTTGTCTTGTCAAAACAACTTAGCAAAGTGATCTTCAAGTCAAGCTCATGTTGAAGTTCAAGTCAAGCTCATGATCAAGCTCATGTTCAAGCTCAAGATCAAGCCCCTTTAAAAACTTTAAGTTTCTAATCCTATGAAGTTCAGTCCATACAGGTATTTTAAACCTTAGAAAGACCTTAGGTTTAGGTGCTTTCAAAACATATTTAAATTAGGTTTTTATACTTATAAATGACTGAGTTTCGACTAGCCTAAGTTTTGGCTCAACTAGTCTAAGAATTTCTCAACTAGCTCAAACACCAGCCGAAATGTAACAGATTTTTTTATTAAATCTTCGACCAGTTGAGTGGACTCCTCGACCAGTCGAAGGACCTCCTTCGACCAATTGAAGGTTCCTCGAGTCGAAGTCCAGTAACTAAAATTAGTTCAAATTCAGCTTGCTCGACCAGTCGAAGAGCTTGTTCGACTGGTCGAATAGGTCCTTCAACCAGTCGAAGATCTGTTAAATCTTATCCCACTTGAAATCGAAAATTTGTTGGAACTGAATCTGGTGCTTAGGCCAATTGAAGACTGCCTTAAACTAGTTGAAGGAACAAACTTTCTACCTATAAATTGAGGTACTTTCTCAATCTGAAAATACAATTCAAGCCTATCAAAGCCCTTATACAAGAGAGAGGGAGAGAGAGAGAGAGAGAGAGAGAGAGAGAGAGGCCTCATTTATTATCAAGCTATCAAATAGTATTTATAATTTTTTTTATAGCTTTTTCATTAATTTCTTCATCTCAAAACTCTGTCATTCTAATTCTAAAAAAAGTGTTTACTCTTATTGAGATTTGAGGGAATTAATGCAAGTAGCCTTTGCTTTAAACTTAATTAAAATCAAATAGAACCCTGAACCTTTTCTATTAGACTGAACATTGAACATTCGTCATTCAAGAAAAGCGTTCTACAGTTACAGTTTCTGCTACGAATAAGATAAGTATTCTTTTCCACTTGGTATTTGGTTTTTCTGAGATAGCTAGAAAATCTCATTGAGGGGTTTTTTGTTTGTGATAGCCTGTTAAAATCACAACTGTATCAAGTTTTAAAGTGACCCTGTGAAAACCTTATTCATAGTGAAAGTCGAGATTACGTGGTTAGTAATCTTGGGAGTGGAGTAGATGTGGATGTTTGAGAACAGTTGTTGACACACCGAACCACTATAATTATTGGTGTTATGGTGAATGTTTTTATTACTTTTGTGGTGAATGGCTGTAATTTCTTTTATGCAAAAGTGATGAATGTTTATAATAGATAGTTTTATTTACTCTTGCTTAGTTTGGAATTTTGATTCTTATCACATTCATGAAATAAGGTTGTCCTGTCTAAACTTATTTGGGTGAAAGTTGTCCTACGAATCAGTTTGAATCAATGTTTCAATACTAGTGTGATTGAGATTTCTGATTTATTTACTTATTCAGCATTTTATTCAATTATTTAGCATAGTCCTATTCACCCCCCTCTAGGACTTCTTAAGCTCGCCTTTTCACAACTTGTCATCCGTTGGGTTAGACGCCATATTTTTATATAAGTCTTATGACATCATCACGACCGAGAGGGTGATGCAGCTGTGCAGGATATTATTGATCGAACCCAAGGATTAACAACTCCAAGTGCAGGGCTACGATGTAGTAATAACTTGGTGAGACCGAGGTCGAATCCATAAGGAATGGGGGACATGGTTTAGAACTAATCTAAATCTAACAGTTTATCTAGGTTTTTAATCTAATGGTTTAAGGAAAGAGTTTTAAAATAATAAAAATAAAAGACAGGGATTTGAGAATCCACTCATAAAAATCACAATATCCAATTTACTGATTCAATATATAACTCAATTAGAATCGATGTCCTATCATATCCAATCAAAAGATAATTTAGTTAAATCAATCATCAATACTAATAAGAATATGAATTCAATTGAATGATTCTCGCATGAAGTACTCAGATATCAATCATAAGGAATCAAAAGCGTCTAAAGCACCCTTGCGTAATAATATATCAATCAATTGTAAAGATTGAATCCTTCTCTAATTTAGTCTAAAATTTTCTTAAATTAAAGCATTCATTATACCCGTAGCGCACAACAAATCTAGAAATAAACCACTCAAAGACTTTAAAGTAAATCCAAATCTATTTCAATCTACTATCATCATTCAAACCAATGTTATTAAATCAAATAAATTAAAAACTATAATTAAACTACAAGCTTTATCCATTTGCCTTAGCTAAGAGATTAGCCTAGCATGACTAACATTAGAAGAAAAATAAAAAAGAAAACTAAATAAATAAACTGGAATTGAGGGGAGGAAGAGAATGACGGCTCTATGGAAGCTCTACCACCCCTAGGTCTTTCTTCCAAGCCCTAATTCGTAACTAGGAAAGCCCAAAACACCCCTTTAAATAAGAAAAGTTTATACCAACTTGGAACCAACTTCAAATTTACACACTTTAGTTTCGCTTCAGTTGCATCGACTGTCATCTTCAATCGCACAAAATATCATTTCAGTCGCACCGAACTGGTCTTTCGGTTGCAGCCGAATTTCTTCAATATAGGTCTGAAGTCTGTCTCCCTCAAGTTGCACCGAACCTCTCTTCGGTGGCACTGAATATGGCTTCGGTCGCACCTAAGTATCAAGCCAAATTAACTCCGAAAATCATAATTTCTTATTGACCTATTCTGTGCACATTTGGTCAGACCAAAGCAACCTCAAGTGGGATCGAACAATCTGTTATTTCTGTTGATGTACTTTGTGATTTTTCAGTCTTTTTTTCATCATTTGTCCTTGATTTTCTTAGATCGTTGACATATGAAATCTTCATTAATGTCTTCCAAATCTCCAATTCTTCATCTCCTCTGAATTTATCTCTTTTTGAACTTTAATCTATCTTTTTAAATGTGTATTTATCTTTAGGTTCAAAATTACCTCGCATAAAGAAAACATATATTATTAAATGAAATTAACACTTAATTGCAAGGAAAGCTAATGTAATTGAGAGGATACATATGCAATATTTAGTCATTATCAATTACCTTTGCACCACTTGGTTTTCGACATTGGAGGTGGCTCTGGTAGCCCTTTTGTGCCATTGGCATCATAGGCGGTTGCCCTTAGGTATTCGGCTTTAAGATAGTAATTTTGTTGCACCTGTGGCATGGGTGGTTGCTGTTCACAACCCCAAGTGTAGGGTCGCAAATTTACAGGGACTAAACTTGTATGCATTCTGAATTTAACTAGAACCAGAATTAGAAGATGATTCTAAAGCAGAAATCTGAATTTAAAGGAGTAATTGTGAATAAGGTTAAAATATTAATTGAAAGGTGGGAACCAGGGTGCCAATGATCCACTTGTAGTAATTAGGAAGCTACCTTACTTGATTCAAGGGACACAATTAGAATCAGAGTCTTATCTTATCTAGTTGGACGAAAGAGATGGTCAAATCTCTGAACTCTTCATTTATCCAGTCTCAATGGAAGAGAATTATGGAGTTTGGAAGGGATACCATCATCCAACCATGCCTAAGGGACGATGGTGAACAACATGATTCACCAATTCCAAAATCTCAAAGAGGAAAAGAAGATATTCAAAGCTATCATAGACTCAATTGTAATTGCAATCACAACAAACCATTGAAAACTAAAAATATTCCTTAAAATCAACTAGAAATCAATGGAGTTCAAAATAAACATGAATCAAAGCAAAGTAAACATCTCAATCACACTACAAGCTTCACCTCTTAGTCATAACTAAGAGGTTTAGCTAACCATAAACTTGATTGAACTAAAGTCTCTCAAACAAAGCATAAAACAAACTAAAGAATGAAGAAGAAAACTCTTGGACAACGGCTCCACCCTTTTGCTCCACTCCTTGAACCCTAGAAGATACCTACTTGAACCCTAGAAAATACCTAAGAACATCCTAGGGACTCCTATTTACAGTTGTGAATCCCTCTCTTACGCACCGACTTGGACTTTCCACAAATCGCCTTAAATTACGTAATCCGCGTTGACCCTGCGTTATAACTCTGCGTGATTTTGGTGGCACCGAAGATGGTTTGGTGGCACTGAAGTTGGTTCGGTGGCACCGGAATCGTATCTAAAATTTTATCGCATCTAAAATTGTATGCACAGAGTACTTAGGTGGCACCGAAATTGGCTTAGGTGGCATCGAAGTTGGCTTCGATGGCACCGAATTAAGCTTAGGTAGTATCGAATTAAGCTATTTTCTTGCTGGACTGTTTTGTGCACTTTCGGTGGCACCAAAGTGTCCTGTTTTTGGCAGCAGGGCCCATGTTTAACTTGTGCTTTTGCCAATCTTTTCTCCATCATTTGTACTTGGTTTCCTTGGTCTTTGGCATGAGAATTCTTCGTTCTTGGTCTCTTAAGATCCCTCCTTTGCCTTTGTGATTCTTGAGCACTAAATCCATGCTTTTAGCAATTTTTGTTTTCAATTCAAGCTCTCAGATTCACCTTGCAACACAAACATGCATAAAATATAACATTAAGCAATATCATGTTCATAAAACCAAGATATAAATGAGGGAAGATATGCAATATTTGACACTTAATAGTTCCCCCCCCCCCCGAGTTGATCCTTACCTGCCTGGAATTGCCCCTCGAATATGTAGACGTTCCCTAAATATGTAGACATTCTAGGGGTCCATAAATTCCTTCTGGTTGTTTTGTCAATCGTCTTATCCGTTTCTCCTCGTCAACGCTAAAGGTGGTAAAGGATGACCTTGAGGCTTGGCTTGGCTGATCCTAGTAGGTTCGGTCAGCTGTGCTACTTCCAATTCTATCGAGGAATTGTTAGCAATTGAAGGTTCACCGATGTTGAAAGTCTCTCAAAGAAACCTTCGATTATTCGTGAGAGTCTCTACATGGGCCATGCTGCCCTCTGCTACTTACTGCCAAATCTCCTCACATCTCGTGGATGTGATTTGCAACTTCTTCTAAAGTGGCCTTTGGTTGAGAAGAGGATCTTGCGACCCCGTTGACATGTTTGATTTATTGTTTATTGTCTTATATGGCTCTTCCATAATCTCAAGGGGATTATTACTTTTTTGGTCTAGCAACGATCTTGTGTTACTGAGAAATACTAAAATAGCACATTGTTGACCCACCGGGTATGTAAAAAATTAGTGTTGTTGTTCAATCAGACACAAGGCCACACGTGTAACGAACGGCTCATATTTGGTCCAATGTGCACGATGAGGAGTAGAGCGGACGTGCCGGACATGTCGACTCAAATCGATTGAACAATTGCAACCCTAAGGGCCTGTTTGATTTTTCGGCTCAACTGTAATTACCATGTAAATGGGTAATAATTATTTGCCTAGGTAATTACCACATCCTTTCCAATGCAGATGTGACAACTTATTTTTTTAACACTTAAATCAAGAAATTTACAAAATCAACGTGGGGCCCATCGTGATGTATATGACTTATCCACACCGCTCATATGTTATGCTAGCTAAATTTAGAGCATGAACACAAAAATGAGGTAGATCCAAAGTTCAAGTGGACCACACCACAAGAAACAACAGGAATCGGACGCCTAACATTAAAAACTTCTCGGGGCCGTTAAAAGTTTAGAATCAAGCTAATATTTATGTTTTCCCCTTATCTATGTCTATGTGACCCTATGAACGGGTTAGATGATGAAAAAACCTCAACGTGGGCACATTGAAGGAAACAAATTTCAACGGTGGACGAATTAAGGCCACTGTTTCCTTTTGTGTGGGCCATTTAAGTATTGGATCTGCCGCATTTTTTGGCTCATGCCCCCAAAATATTCTAATAAAATAGATGGATGGTGCAAATATATCATATACATTACAGTGGGGTCCACAGATTTAAGTCAATACTTTTGTATCGATTTTTAGGTGAAATTACTCTCACATTTTCAAACCAGGTGAAAAAGTAATAATTACTTATTTAGCAGGATCTACCTGTATCATGGAAAATCAAACAGCCCTAAGTGCCAAACTAGCTGGATTATAATGAGACCTATGAAAATTAATCTAACTGTTCAATCACCAATGTTACAACGTGATGTGATTTAAGAATGGGAGGATTAATTCTTCAAAATGAGATTTTTTTACACTGCGTTAAGGGTTTTTAACCTTGTCCTAAGGACCTCAGTGGCAGTAGTTTTAGGTTTTCCAGTAATGTATGAAAGGATAAGAAAAAAATTTACAGGCGAATCGCAGATTTTATTGATTTGCATGTAAGGCTGGGCCATGGTAACGCTGCACCGGTCTTAGGTGAGTCCGGGGCCGCCCCTAATCCGCTCCCGGCTAGCCTCATCTATACGCGCCATTTTTTGTTTTGTTTTTGAGAGAGATAGGGGAAAGGAGATGTTGGCCTCCTTGAGAACCCTTTCCCAGAAACGCGTGTCTTCAACGATTTTATCATCCTTGCCCGAACTGCCCCGCCCACCCTTGCCTTCTCTTACCACCTCCCTCTCTCACTTCCATTGCCCTACTACTGAAGTTAGACGCCCACGCCCAAGCATCATCTGTTCTCCCTCCAGACTGCAGCTGAAGAATCATGGACGTCGATCAGCTAGTTCAACATCAGCTTCTTCCATCACCTTTCCCTATCTATCCGTTAGCATCCGCTGTGGAAAAGATATCGCCGTAAGTTTTTTAGCTTCCTTGACAACCCCAAATCATTGCTATTTTCTTTCTATTCTGCCAAGACGTGTGGCGTGGAGGATTTATGCTCTCATTTTAATGTTCGCTCTTCTCCCACAGCCAAATGCCTTTTCTGTGTGCGTGTCATTCATTTTTCTAATGCAATCCTAGTTAATTAGAGATTGCAAGCGTGGCATATAAGTAATTCCGATTGTACTGTCCGTTACTTAAAAAATCCAATTTCAGGAGTTGGATTCCTGAGAATTCAATTCTGTTGGTCGTGTTTGGAAACCTAAAATTGGAATTCAATCCTCAAGAATTTGTAAGCCAGCTTTTCAAATGGAATCATAAATGGCTTAAAATCAGGAATTGAAATTCTGACCACATTCCATGTTGCCAAACATGAACATTGGCTCTGGAATTGGATTCCAATTCTAAAGGGTCAAATTCCACGTTGCCAAATGGGTCTATTCTTGAACTTAAAAAAAATAAATAAATCAGATTTGGAGTTTTTCTTTGGTTCCATTCGGTAGAAGAGAGAGGGCAATGTGCGGTCACTATCATTACAGCTGGTGGACTATTTGGATTCAACCTACATTTTTTTTTTCTTGTTCTTCTTGTCACTGCAATTCTTTCAACATCATTTTCAGGTTCAGAACTACAAGAAAACATGACCCATATTGGCCCACACGAGCCTGTTTCATCACCTTGTCTCCGCTTGTTTTTAATAATCTTCCTTGCTTATTAAAATAAGTAAATCTGGCTACCAACCTTTCATTGCTTAGTCCGATCATCAGGTCTGATTGTCAATTGTCCATAACTGCTAGATCCAACCATTGATAATCCATTGTTGAATAGATCGTATCATCAGTCCCCACCATCGTTGTTGATCTACTATTTCTGACCATTGATCTCTAATCAATGCTCTTTTTATTGATTGGCAATGGACTAACCATTGATCGTTATCTTGGCCCACCTGATTGTCTTTGCACCTTAGGCGTCATCTTGAACAATATGGCTATTGGATCTACCTATTTTGGTATGACAATGTGCATGATTGGACCTAATTTTGGGTGGTTGGTGATTGAATGGCCGTTTGGGGTGGGTTTTTGGGTGGGTGAGCCTGTGGGTGTTAGTTGGTTGAGGGGGGTGGCGAGGAAGATGAGTTTTTGGTCCTTGCAGTGCACAATAACATCATTTTGATTGGAGTTCTCAATCCCCACTTTCGAGGGGTGGAGTCATTAAAGATGAGATCCATCCATCATTGGAGGCGAACACATTACATTTGAAGAAACTCCTTGGATTGGCAAATCAAAGTGAGGAGCATGCATGAACTGTTGACAACACGAACAACATAAACGGTGTCCAACCTTGTGATGATCAAATAAATAAGCTTCCCAACTAAATGTTGATGCATCCTAACAACAGGTAATAAGTCTCCACTATCAAACAAAAGTCGGTGATTCTACTCAATCGGAGTATCTAGTGGTCGAGCACCAAGTTGACCCAAGTCATGAAGCAAGTCTAGAATATTACTTCTGTAGCCACCTCAATGCCTAAGAAGAACTGCAGAGGACCCAAATCCTTTATATAAATGCCTGACTAAAAAAACTGTTTTGGATTCCTTCTCCTTTCTCTATCATCTCCTATAGTAATGATATCATTGACATAGTCAATTACAATTGTTTTGCTGATGTTCTGCCCAAAGAATAAGGTATGATCAACACTACTTCTAGCATATCCACACTTCAACATGGCAGTGTTGAACCTCTTAAACCATGCATGTGAAGCATGATTTTCATTCTTTTGAAAAATGGTTATGTTATGCCCTTATTGGCCATAACTAAAGCAATCACCTTCGTTACACGATATGGGGGTGAACCAGTCTGTTATGAAAAATGGGCTGTATTGGCTGATACGGCCATTATGCCTCATTTTTTATTTTTTATTTTCAAAATTTCTCTTGATTTTCCACTTTTTTCTTTATTTCAACCATGAAGAAAGCTTAAAAGCTAATTTTAAACTAGATCTAAGGCTTATTTTAATGATCAAAACTCAAGATTTGAGTGGGATTCGATGAACATCAAAGTGGAGTGCACTGTTTTGGGAAGTATCAAAAAATGGGTAAAACTACCACCCCCCCCAATCTTTTTGTTATATTTGTATGTAATGGTTGCTAATCCCCCAAATCATGCTTGATTTCTGTTTGAGTAGTACTTATTTTATTGACTTTCAATAGGTCAAGTTGACACTGCTCACAAACAACGTGCTTACCAAATGATGGCCAATTACACCATCAAATCCATGTTTGAAATAGGAAAAATACATAAGGATCCTTCGGGTTTTTTAAAATTTCCAATATCTTTCGCGACCTTTTTTTTTTTCTCTTTCCCAAAAAGAAAAGAAAAAAAACAAAAGAAAAAAAAGCAAAAAAGAAAAATATAAAGTGTTTGTTTTGGGGTTGTATTGATAGATAGTACGATATCCTTGTATTGGCCGATAAGGCTCGTATTATATCAACCAAATCTGTTTGTCGATATTGGAGCCAATTTCGAGATTTGAAACCTTGACACGGAGGCTACTTCAAACCATAGAGAGCCTTTTTTAGCTGACAAATTGTATCAATGCTAGTAGATGGAATGAACTCAGGGAGTAGTGCCATGTATACTTCTTGAAGATCTCTAGGAAGAAAGGCATTCTTGACATTTAATTGATATAGAGGAAACGAATGATTCTCAGCAAGAGACAAGATGATGGGGACATCATGCACACACGTGCACACACGCCGCCCCCTATGCACGTACTCAAGGAAAAGGAGGGCCCCACTGTCGATCTGGCTTGATGATGACGTCCAGGGAGGGCCTCCTAGTCAGAAGACGGAGTTTTTGTTCAAGAGAGTTGGCCCGATAGTCAAGTAAAGCCCATCATGGGATCTCATAATCGTGGCCCACTAGTCGGATTAAGTTCATATTTTAGGTTTTTCTTATTTATGTTATTTAGAACATCATGAACACTTTAGATTTCTTTGATTAGTTTTTATTTTGGTTTACATCATCGCCAAGTAATAGGATGCGCACAAGGCGCGAGTTTTGGGATATAGGGTTTTCTTATAAATAGGCACCCCTTGTAGTTCGTTTGATTCATTGAAGAAATAAAAATTCCTACGTGTTTTTTTTTTTTTTTTCCTACTCTCTGAGTTTTGAGTTGTGGAAAAATTCAAGTACGAAGCCCTCCCTTTTCAAAGGGCTAACTACCGTGGTGCGAAGCCAAGCCTATCCCAATCCGCCCCTACCTTCTTCCATCCATATCTCTCACCTTCTACAATCATTCTTGCTTTGAATCCACCAGTTTTTGCAGCCGTTCTTATCCCTACAGCCAGTTTCTAGAATCTGGCCCTACAGGTGGACTGAAACTTTGGCGGAGCACTGCGCATAGACCGTAAGTCGGATCACCACGAAACTTGGAGGTTTTGAAGACCTCCCCTGGCCGACCAGGGCCAAGGAGGTTGTTTGGGGAATCGGGCCCTGCTCGCACATGCGGCCAGGTTTGTGCGCATGTGCGCCAGGCCCTACCACTGTCCGCACGCGTGGACTTTCATCGGTTCAGGTTTTCCTTCTTATTTTCTCTTTTTTTATACCTATTTTCATAAACCCTAACCCTTGATTGCATTATCTTTAATTTATTTGTCCTTTTTAAAAAAAAAAAACCCTAAGGTTATTTGAATTGAAATTGGTGAATCCCTTGGATTAGGGACTGGTTATTGTCCATATGTGGATGATTTCTATTTCCCTTTGAGTATCGTTTGGTCCATAATTTTACTGATCCAGTCCTAGCCTGTGTAGGCCTGGACCCGCATAGATTCCCCTTGCTTGAATATTTGAACTTTTGTGTGGGATGTGAAATTTTTATGTTATTGTTTCTGAATTAGTATGGTCTAAGCCTGAAATCTTGCATATCATATTTAAATTTCATTTCCTGCATCAAATTTGGTATCAGAGTTTAGGGTTCTTATAGGAAAATACATTACATGTTCAGGGTTAGTTTGTGTAAGTCCTTCATGCATCCAGTTTCATCACATATAACTGTTTAGAAGCCCGTAGTCCCTAATATTAGTTGCTGAAATTTCTGTTAGCAGGGAGTTCGCAATTCACATTGCCGTAACTTTCTATTATTCCCGTATTTCACCAACTATGTTGTTGGATTTTAGTAACACTCGTAGTTTCCCTCATATAGAGTCTCATAGCATCATTTAGTCCTATCTAGTTGCATATAGTCGCCATAGAAAGTCTTAGGTGGAGTTAGTAGTTGTATGCCCTCACGTACGGGTCGTGGTTGGTTTGCACCCTATACTAAACATGGAACGATTGCAAGAGTCACTAAACAAACTGTCCCAACAGATCGAGTCTTTGGGTAAGCACTTGGAACAACATATAGACCAACGCTTTGATCAATTTGATGTGCGCATTACCCAACTAAAGGCCTCCGCCGGGACAAACCCCACCATTGGGGTAGATGTTCAATCTTAGGCAAGTGGCCAGGAGGATAGACTAATGAATGGAGTTGGCCAAGGAATCAGTCATGGGCATGCACCCGTGCACCCACCCCATGAGGGACATCCAGACCACTATTTTGAGTGGTACAACATGTACGACCTTGTGGCTAGAGAGAGTGCACCAGAGGCTAGTGTAGAGTTACCCATTGAGGCCATTCCGGTAGTGGATGAGTTTTTTGATGTCTTTCCTGATGATCTACTAGATGAGTCTCCCCCTAGGAGGGATATAGGGTACACCAGAACATGGTACACAGTAATACCTGCAGCCGAGTTTGCGTTTAATAGTTCTATCGATAGGTCAATAGTAGTGTTTTAAATAGCGGTAGGATGATGCGTAGCGCTCAGCCCTCTATAACGTGTAGCGTAAATACGTATGCGTAAGCTACACGATATTTCTATTTTTTAATTTAAAAATAGGACAAATATAATAAATAGTGAAAAAAAGGGAAAAAAATATAAAAATGCCTAAAAGATGATTCATTTTATCAATTATAAGCATGTTCAAAAAAATTATTAGTTATCATTTGTCAAAAGCCAATCCACATACATAAGCCAAATCAAATAATTATCACATCAACAACTTCCTAAGCAAACCACTTTAATTGAAAATGTCTAATTGAAACCACAAGTCACAATTATGAAAAGAAATAAAAATCCCATAGGTTAAAAGTATTAAGTACAATGCAAGTGTCACATTCCTCAACATTAGAAACAAAGAAAACGTGAAAAAATAATAAAAAAACTAAAATAGTAAAAAAATACATTGTAGCTTACGCTACGGACGCTACGCGCTACGTAGCTGTAGCGTACGCTACGACCCCTGCAGCGTGCGCTATAGGGGATTTACGTTATTTGGGACGCTACGTAGCGCTTCGACCACGCTACGCTACGCAGCGTATGCTACCGCTACGCAACGGGCGCTATTTGAAACACTGGTCCATAGGTCTCAGTCCTTATGAAGTCATTACTGGTTATAAACCTGAGAAACCTATTGATCTTGTCCCTATATCACTGTCCCATAGGCCATCAGATCTTGCAGAGTCTTTTGTGCATCATATTCATGCATGACATCAAGAAATCAGGCAGAAGATCACTACTAGTAATGAACATTACAAATTTTCTGCAGACCAGCATGAACGTTTCAAAGAATTCAATATTAGGGACTTTGTGATGGTCCGCATCAGGCCCTAGCGGTATCCTCCGGAGGCCGTTCGTAAGTTACACGCGCGTAGCACTGGACCCTTCAAAATTATAAAACGAAATGGTCTCAATGCGTATGCGGTAGATCTTTCACCTTCCATGAGAATTAGTTCCGCATTCAATGTGGAGGATCTAGTTACTTTCCAGGGGATCATTGATACTTTGTTCAGCCCTTCGCCCACCCATCATGATTTCCCAGATTTATCCTTTGATCCATGACCCTCTTCCGACTAGGGTGTCCCAAAACGGTTACGTATTGGCCGTAACGGCCGATACGTAACGGTAATGACGGTACCCGTTACGTGATACGGGACCGTATCGGCCGAGTCGCGATTTTGTACACGTAACGGCCGTTACTGACCCGTAACGGCAAGCCCGTAACGGTCATATAATGGTCAAATTTTTTTGCCTTTTTAAGCTCCGTGTTTTCATTTTTTTTGAAACCATTTGCTTCCAAACTCTCACTCAATCCTTCTACTATTATTTTCGACCAATCTTGGCTTGGTATTTGAGATAAAAACACATTATATTACGGATTTTCTTGAATTGAAGCTCGGTGGGCCATTTTTCAGAAATTCGTCAAAAATAGGTATTTATACTTTTTTTAGAATGTTTTGTTGTTTTAATCATGCCATGTGATGTGTTAATCATAGTAGAACATGTTAATGTGCATTTTACAGATTTGGGGTGCCATTTTATATTTTTTTTAATATTTTTTTCTATTTACGCATTAATTATGGCCTTTTAAAAAAAATTCGAAAAATCATTTTTTAATGATTGTTTTGTTGTTTTAATCATGCCATGTGATGTGTTAATCATAATAGAACATGTTAATGTGCATTTTACAGATTTGGGGTGCCATTTTATATTTTTTTATATATTTTTTTTCTATTTACGCATTAATTATGGCCCCCTTTTTTTTAAAAAATTTGAAAAATCATTTTTTAATGATTGTTTTGCTGTTTTAATCATGTCATGTGATGTGTTAATCATAGGAGAACATGTTAATGTGCATTTTACAGATTTGGGTTGCCATTTTATATATATTTTTATATTTTTTCTATTTACGCATTAATTATGGCTTTTTTTTTTTAAATTCGAAAAATAATTTTTTAATGATTGTTTTGCTGTTTTAATCATGCCATGTGATGTGTTAATCATAATAGAACATGTTAATGTGCATTTTACAGATTTGGGGTGCCATTATATATATATATTCTATTTACACATTAATTATGGCCATTTTTTTAAAAAAATTCAAAAAATCATTTTTTAATGATTGTTTTGTTGTTTTAATCATGCCATGTGATGTGTTAATCATAGTAGAACATGTTAATGTGCATTTTACAGATTTGGGGTGCCATTTTATATATATTTATATTTTTTTTCTATTTACGCATTCATTTTGGCCATTTTTTTTAAATTCGAAAAATCATTTTTTAATGATTGTTTGCTGTTTTAATCATGCCATGTGATGTGTTAATCATAGTAGAACATGTTAATGTGCGTTTTACAGATTTGGGTTGCCATTTTATATATAGTTTTATATTTTTTTCTATTTACGCATTAATTATGGCCCTTTTTTTTAAAATTCGAAAAATCATTTTTTAATGATTGTTTTGCTGTTTTAATCATGCCATGTGATGTGTTAATCATAGTAGAACATGTTAATGTGCATTTTACAGATTTGGGGTGCCATTATATATATATATATATATATATATATATATATATATATATATATTCTATTTACGCATTAATTATGGCCATTTTTTTTAAAAATTCAAAAAATCATTTTTTAATGATTGTTTTGCTGTTTTAATCATGCCATGTGATGTGTTAATCATAGTAGAACATGTTAATGTGCATTTTACAGATTTAGGGTGCCATTTTATATTTTTTTCTATTTACGCATTAATTTTGGCCATGTTTTTTAAAATTTGAAAAATCATTTTTTAATGATTGTTTTGCTGTTTTAATCATGCCATGTGATGTGTTAATCATAGTAGAACATGTTAAACTTAATGTGCATTTTACAGATTTGGGTTGCCATTTTATATATTTTTATATTTTTTTCTATTTAAGCATTAATTATGGCCCTTTTTTTAAAATTCGAAAAATAATTTTTTAATGATTGTTTTGTTGTTTTAATCATGCCATGTGATGTGTTAATCATAGTAAAACATGTTAATGTGCATTTTACAGATTTGAGGTGCCATTTTATATTTTTTTTCTATTTACGCATTAATTATGACCCTTTTTTTAAAATTCGAAAAATCATTTTTTAATGACTAGTTTGCTGATTTAATTATAGAATTTGATGTGTTAATTATAGTAGAACATGTTAATGTACATTTTACAGATTTGTGGTGTTATTTTATAATTTTTTTCTATTTTCGAATTAGTGACATTATGTTTTTATTTGCTTATATTGGACAGGTTTTGGAGCTTCTTAGGGTTTAGTTAGAACTTATAACATAAAATCATCTTTATTAACATAGGTCATGCACTCATACTCATATCTAATTATCTAGTATCTACTTAAACCTAAAGAAATGTCTGGGTCTGGCCAACAACAAGTAAGTGAAAATATTGGATGACAACATTGTGAGAGGGTTGGTGGTATTAGGCATTAAATGAAGTGCAAGTATTGTGATAGACTATTGACTGGTCGAATACCCATCTCAAACAACATTTGGCACATCGAAAGGGTTAAGTTGCGCCATGTAGTAGAGTACCGAAAGAGATAATACTTTTAATGCAAGCTAGTCTGGATGAGTCGAAGGGTAAACGTACTGCTATACAAAAGAAGAAAGATGATATTTTGGATGCAGCTCGATAGGATGTGTTTGGTCATGAATATATGGGCGTTCGTAATGAAGATATTATTGATTCTGACGAAGATTTAGATTGGGAATTAACTATAGTTAGGAGAGCTTGCGTCTAGCTCGTGAAGAGGAAGAACGTCGCCGCATGTTTGGCACGCATGGGTCAGTGCGTGATACAGGGGGGCCGTGGGAGTGCAACTGGAAGTGCAACTGCTTCTGCAGGTGGGGGTGGGGGGGTAGGTTTGGCGGGTTACGACGTGTGTTTGGGAGTCGACGACAGACATCTTCACGTGATGCCTCTATACGTTTGGATGAAGAAGTAAATGAGCCTAGGAGACCCTCTATTGATCCAATCCTGTTTATGAAAGAATCAACTAAACAAAAGAAGATAAAACAAATGTGGAGTAGAACTTCCATTGAGAAATTAGGTATAGCAGCAGCAAAGTTATTTATACATGCCAACATACCTCCTAACGCGACCAATTCTTTATATTGGCAGGTGGTAATTGATGCAGCAGCAGAAGCAAGTGAAGGAATAAAAGCTCCCACGGCTAAGGAGATTAGAGGGAAATGGACAGATGCAGAGTATGCGGATGTGAAAGCATACGTGGCTACCTTTAAACCTGTATGGCAAGCCAAAGGATGCACGATCATGTGTGATGGTTGGACTGGCCCAACTAGATGCAACATGATCAACTTCATGGTGTACTGCCACTTAGGAACTATATACCACAAGTCAATTGATGCCTCAGAGGCAACAAAAAATTCTACTTATATTAATGGACTAATGGATAAAGTTGTGGACGAGATTGGAGAGGAGAATATAGTGCAGATTGTGACAGATAATGAAGCATCATATAAGCTTGTAGGACATGTTGATGGATAAGAGAAAACATCTTTTTTGGTTACCATGTGCTGCCCATTGTATTGATCTTATATTCGAAGATATTGGGAAGAAGAAGAAGGTTAAGGAAATGGTCAAAAGGGCAAGAGAATTGACGACGTTTATTTACAACCATAATCAAGTAGTCGCAATAATGAGAAAGTTCACGAAAGGACGAGAGTTGTTGAGGCCTGCGGCGACTAGATTCGCAACAAACTTTATAGCATTAGAGAGTTTATTCCAGCATAGGGGAGAGTTGAGTGAGATGTTCGCTTCCTGAGAATGGCTCAACACAAAACATGGGAAGAAGACATCAGGGACACCGGTTGAAGTTGTGAACACCATACGGGACAACAAATATTGGAAGAGGGTCAAGTCGATCCTAAAGGTGATGAAGCCACTAATGAGGGTACTCCGTCTTGTTGAAACCGACGAAGCACCTACCATGGGCTTCCTATTCGATGTCATGGATAAGGCAAAGTTGGCAATTCAACGTGATTGTAGAAGCTGGGAGTCTTATTGGAGGATGATCGACAGGAGATGGACAAGACAACTCCATCATGATCTTCATGCAGTAGGTTACTATCTAAATCCTAGGTATAGATATGCCCAATCATTTGTTGAGGATGATGAAGTTCGTGTCAGGCTAAAAAATGTGCTAAAGAGATTAGAGTCTGACTTAGATATGCAAATAAAGGCGTTGAATGAATTAGATACATTTGGAAATCGCCTTGGTAGCTTTGGAGATGCTCTTGCACAACATGCAATATCTAAGTTGCAACCAGTTAATTTTGGAGAGAGTACGAAGGCTCTCCAAAAAATTGCAGTAAAAGTTTTAAGCCAGACAACATCTTCATCTAGCTGCGAAAGGAATTGGAGTTGCTTTGCACTTATTCATTCAAAGAATAGGAATAGATTGTAGACTAGAACATTAGATAGACTTGTCTTCATGCACTACAATATAAAACTAAGAATGCGACGACATCATAGGAGCATTACAGCTGTCGATGACGGAGACTACGGTCCAATAAACTTGAACAATATTTATGATGAGGATGACCCGCTTTTACCTTGGTTGGAAACAGGGGAAAACAAATTAAAGAGGATAGTGAAGAATTAGAAATTGATGACTCAGAAATACGTAGAGCACAACAAGAGAGTCATGCAGATGTGTTGAACTCAGTAAGAGGGGCATCGTTTATGCCAAGTATGGGTATGGCTCAAGATCAACAAAAGAGTACGAGCAGTGGTAGCGTGACCGTGTCGGATGATGGTGACAATGACCCCCTGTCCCTGGTGCTGGTACTTCTGGTGTTGCTCAGCGCCCTATACAGCCGTCTAGAGATTGCGATGCCGTTGAACATCGACGAGGTGGTACACGAGGTCGGACTTATGAGTGTATCGAGTCACGATACAGCCAGCAGGAGGAGGGTACATCTAGTGGTGCACCGGGTCCGGGAGGTCCGGAACATCAGCAGGCTCATGGTTTTGGTTATTATGATGGATATTTTTATGGTCAATTGGATTATGATTATGATGGTTATACTGAGTCTGTTCCATCACATTCATGTTGGAGTACCCCTCCCAATCAATGTCCATATGATTATAGATATCCAGATCCAAATCCAAGTTACTCATCACAGCAGACGCACTCTCAATCTCAAGATTCTCAACAGCCTGAGTATGGGCACCAGTATGTCTATTTGACCGGCACTGGTGGATATCCTTACTCGGGGTCAGAGTCGTTGCCTAGTCAGGATCAGTCATCCTCTGGTTTTGTTGATCTAGTATTTCCTTCTGGCACTGGATATTATGGATATGCAGCACCTACACCTATTGGACAGCCTCAGCCTGATGGTGATGATGACGATGATGTGGAGGTCGGGCAACCACAAAAAAGCGAATTTTAATTTTGGTGGTAACTTGTGATTGTGAGTATATATTTGTATTAAGGTAAGTATTTGCAGCAGACAGCTCACAGCAGTATTATTGCAAGAAGCCATGCAGTCATGCACACACTTGACACTGCCGAACTTGTATTTAAAATAGCTCCCCTGACAACCAATCAAGTAATCCTTAATCAAGTTGCAGGGGAGTATATCAAACAATACTATTTTTTATTTTATTTTTTTAATATTCTTGACTTGAGGATGACAAGTTGTAGACAAGAATCACAGTCACGTGCACAGGTATGTTCGAGAAATTCCTCAAAAATAATTGCAAACACCTAATGTAAGATATTTTCATATTACATTCATTCTAATATATCTATCATTGATAGTAGATAGTTAGAAAATTAAATATATGAATTTTGTAGTTAAATTCAGGTTATCTGGTTCATAAATTCATCAGACAGTCCGATACAACTTCTCACCAAAGAGTGGACCGTTACACCACCATAAACATGTTCCAATTTATAAATGAATATAAATTTGGAATGCTTAGAATATTCTGGATTTAATCCATATTTTTTCATAATTTTTTTGGCAAAAAAATAAATAAATTTGCGTCGTTACGGGCCGTTACGCCCCCGTATCCGTATCGGTTTTGGAGGCCACCATTACGCTAACTGATACCGATACGGGACACCTTGCTTCTGACCCATCTTCCCAGCCTCTGCCTCCTATACTTACCCTTCCCGACCCATTTTCCCAGCCTTTATGTCCCATACCTACCCGTCTCGACCCATTTTCCCAGCCTCTACCTCTCATACCTACTCTTCCTGACCTTTCTTCCTAGCCTATACCTCTTATACCTAACCTTCACACACCCAGAGATGAAATAGTGGATATCCTGGACCATCAGATAGTTTCAACGTTGGACGACGGGTTTCAAAAGCACCTGATTAAATGGAAGTCACGCCCAGCTTCAGATAATACGTGGTTCACTGAGGAGGAGCTTCAGAGACTTGATCCTGACATCCTGGAATGGTTCATGAGTTTTATTTCGCTAGTGGCAAATCTTCGCAGCCGGGGAGAATTGATGGGGACATCATGCGCACACGCGCACACACGCTGCCCCCCTATGCACGTACACAAGGAAAAGGAGGGCCCCACCGTCGATCTAGCTCGATGACGACATCCAGGGAGGGCTTCCTAGTTAGAAGAAGGAGTTTTGGTTCAAGAGAGTGGGCTCGATAGTCAAGTAAAGCCCATCATGTGATCTCATGATCGTGGCTCATTAGTCGGATTAAGTTCATATGTTAGGTTTTGCTTATTTATGTTATCTAGAACACCATGAACGCTTTAGATTTATTTGATTAGTTTTTATTTTGGTTTACTTTATCGCCAAGTAATAGCTTATGCACAAGATGCGAGTTTTGGGGTATAGGGTTTTCTCATAAACAGGCATCCCTTGTAGTACATTTGATTTATTGAAGAAATAAAAATTCCTGCGTGTTTTTTTCTACTATCTGAGTTTTGAGTTGTGGAAAAATTCAAGTGGGTGCGAAGCCCTCCCTTTTCGAAGGGCTAACTACCGTGGTGCGAAGCCACGCCTATCCCAATTTGCCCCTACCTTCTTCCATCCATATCTCTCACCTTCTACAACCATTCTTGATTTGAATCCACTAATTTTTGCAGCCGTTCTTATCCCTACAGCCAGTTTCCAAAATCTGGCGCTGCACGAAGACCGAAACTTCGGCGGAGCACTACGCACAGACCGTACGTTGGATCGCCATGAAACTTGGAGGTTTTAAAGAACTCCCCTGGCCGACCAGGGCCAAGGAGATTGTTTGGGGAATCGGGCCCCGCTCGCACGTGCGCCAGGCCCTGCCGTTGTCCGCAGCGTGGGCTTTCATCGGTTCAGGTTTTCCTTCTTATTTTCTCTCTTTTTATACCTATTTTCATAAACCCTAACCTTAGATTGCATTATTCTTAATTTATTTGTACTTTTTTTTTACCCTAGGGTTCCTTGAATTGAAATTGGTGAATCCCTTGGATTAAGGACTGGTTACTGTGCATGTGTGGATGATTTCTATTTCCCTTTGAGCATCGTTTGGTCCATAATTTTACTGATCCAACCCTAGCCTGTGTAGGCCTGGACCCGCACAGATTTCCCTTGCTTGAATATTTGAACTTTTGCGTGGGATGTGGAATTTTTATTGTATTGTTTCTGAATTAGTATGATTTAAGCCTGAAATCATGCATATCATATTTAAATTTCATGTCCTGCATCACAAGAGAACACGAATGTAGTTCAATTTAGCAACAAGTGCGAATGTCTCATGGAAATCCCACCACGAGTTTGAGCCTCTCTCTCTATATATAAAATTTCAAGTGCTCTCATCTCTCTCTCCACTTGGGATAGAAATAAAAGGATATAAAGACTTCTAGGAGATAAAAATTGGAAATTGGATGAACAGTGCATGTTTCTCACCCCTTGCGTAATTAAATGATCATTTGAATCATTTGATGGAGGTACATAACTTGGAAGAGAATAACATCTAAATTTAGAACCTCTGATGGAAAGGAAAACATCATGAGCATTGGTTTTCTCCTTGTTCTTATGTTGAACATATGTTTTTTGGATTTCAATCTACTGAGAGAGAGAGAGAGAGAGAGAGAGAGAGAGAGAGAGAGTTTTTGTTTTGGTCATTGTGAAAAAGAAACATAATTATGTTACTTTGCATGACTACGCGATATACAAGGTTCGAAATATTGCCGAGACCAATAATATAGGTGATATTGTCAGTATCACTGGGTGGTTGACACACACATATAATCGTTATCGTATTGTAAATCATAAGTTTTTTAAAAAAAATTATTTTTTTAAAAAATTATTTTTATTTTTTTAAGATTTTCATAAAACATGTCATAAAAAAATATAAAAATTGTATATAAAAAAATAAAAATAAAAAACACATCAATCATCCATTTTGTCATGAATATGCAAAAAACAAAAAGATGTGTCATGTATATATCATTATGTCATAATCAAGTTCAGAAAATAATCCCGTTTCCCATCCTGTGTACATGTAAGTTTTCTATATGATTCAAAAAATAACATTTTCCCCATCCCCATTTACTTGTATAATTCTCTATTCACTTGTTTCTATAATTCAAAAAGTAAATAAAAAGTCCGAACATATCTATTTTTCATCGGTTGCGCCATCATCATCTTCCTCATCACCAATGAGGTCAACATTATCAACATCATCTTCATCTTCAGAATTTGATGTCGAAATAAACTCATCTTCATCCGGTATTCCCCCATTCCTTCTTATAAACATCAATATATTTTTCTATCGACTCAACTTTGTTCTTCAAAAATTTATTCCTCACTTCATGATACGATGGAAGCTTTAATCCCAACCCAAATGCAGCAACCGCTCCATCATTGGTGCGAAGAATGTGCTCTTTACAAGGTTGAATGGTAGAGCATTCGCATATAGGAAACATGAAATAAATAGGCACACACTGTCTCTATCTCCCTTCTATATTTTGTCTAGAGTGGCTTGTTGTTTTTCTTTTGGCCTGCTCTTTCCCAAAAAATTATCCATTGTTCTTTTTCTTTTTCCACCACCCATTTCATCGACATTATCAATTATTGGAACCCTTCCAATATCATAGGCCATCTCTTCTTGTTGCTTTTTCTCGCTAACATTACTATCCAATAATTTCTTGAATTTTTCTGCTATCTCATCACTTGGCGACATGCTGCAACATTGTCCTTTGTTCGGGCTAGGTAATGTTTTATTTGAAACACCTTCGCAATATGCCTTTCCAGAAAAAAAAATGCATCTTATATGGAGATTATTGTTCTCACCCATCTTTGAACAATTCTTCCACGTAAGATCATTGTCATTTGTCTTTGATTTATTTCTTATTTTCAATGCTCAAAACGAACCAACACAGCAAGTCGGCAACACACAAGTGATAAGCCTACATACATATTAAGGAAAAAACTATTTAGGCCCCACACAAGCATAGAAGATTATACATTGATTAAAAATGAGAAAACTATCGAAAAAAACCATTTAGGCCCACATAAACTCCAAATCTTACCACTATCTCTCCAAAGAAAGAAAAGAAGTAATATTATAATGTATATGTGGCAAAATTAACTATTAAACACAAAAGCCCTAAAAAGGAATTGTAAAAAAGTGAAAAAATTGAAATACATAACACATGAAAAAAGGCATATTTGCACATTGATATGAAAGAAGTGAAATACAAAAGAATAAATGAATATTTTATATGCATTCTTACCTATTTCAATGTAAAAATCGAATGCGACAAGCAGCGTTCGGTTCCATTGAGCGACGAAAAAGATATGTCGATTTCTTTCTCTAGGTTTCCTATGGCCCACAGGCTCTAAAAGTCTCTAAAATCTATCAAAAGTTGCAAAATATAGGTTACTCTAATGAGTGTGGGACCTAAATAGGTTTTGAAACCAAAATCCCTAAAAAAAATTGCACAAAACAAAAAAAAAGAAATTTTTTTATTTTTAATTTTTTCACCGGGCGCTGCCAGTTTTAGGCAGGGTTTGATCAAATCATATGATTCAACCCCTTTTGTGATAAATATGTACGATTAGATCATACAAGCGTACGATACAATTCGAATTGTAAATCGTATGATTTCGACAATATATATATATATATATATATATATATATATATATATATATATATATATTCTTCCGTTTTGCAGTAAAGCCATAAAATTATGTGTTAAAATGAATGAACGGAGTGGTTATATTTTACCTATATTAGTGATATTGTTGATATTATCGCCAATATATATATATATATATATATATATATATATATATATATATATATATATATATATATATATATATATATATATTTCTTCAGTCTTCCGCTTACATATTTCACCTATCCTTGAATTATGTTTGCAGTTTGGCTTAATTTACTTCATGTTTTATTATATTAGTGATATTGTCGATAACATCGCGATATATATATATATATATATATATATATATATATATATATATATATATATATATATATATATATATATATATATATATATTTCTTCTGTATTGCCAAAATATTGGTGATATATCAATATTATCGATATTTCACTGACCCACCAATACTTATATTTTACCTATATTAGTGATATTGTCGATATTATCGCCGATATAGGGGTCTCATGCAAAAATTTGCGAAAACCATGGGGAAATCTATAAAAAAAATTTGTGAAAAAGATAGAAGAACTCTATTTTTGAAAAGTTCTTTTTGGGTTTGAATTCTAAATAGATTTGACCACTCCTCCTTTGTGTGAATTAAATCTTGGATTTGGGGGAGCAATTGCCACTCGAGAGTGAAAGCCTACTAGAAATTGAAAGCTGAGAAAAAATCGATTTTTCTTTTTTTAGATCTTAGAAATCCATGTGACATGGATTTGAGTTGGAAATCTCAACATTTGGGAGGTAGAAATTGGGGATCCAATTTCCTTCGTTTTCTCCCCTCAAATTGGTAATTGAGGTGTGGAAATTTGATATGTTAATGAGAAGTGAATGATCTATTGACTAACCAGAAGTTTTCATTTTTTGGAAAAATATATACGTTAAAAAATTATGAATATGCTATAAAAATCTATTTAGTTCGAAAAAATAATTATGTTGTTTCATTAAATATTTCTTAGTTGTATGCTTTTATGGATGGATGTTAATGAGTGATGTGTTGCTTTTTTAGAGAAGAAAATATTTTAAATGATTTCAAAATTAAGAAAAGTAAATTAAAAATCATTTTTATTCTTTTAAATAATTATGTTGTTTCATAATTACGCGTGCATATATGGATGGATGTGTCATATGTATGTATGTGTGGATGGATGGATGTGTTATGCATGTATGGATGTATCATTTATGCAATGTATGCATATATGGATGGATGGATGAATGGAACGATGGATGGAAGCATGAACATGTCCTGTATGTTTATGGATGTATTGTTGATGTTTTATTACTTGCACTGTATGCTATTTGAATGATATGAACTCATTTCAGATATAATTGCACTTTTTTTTTTCCCGACAACCATGGTTCTGAATGACATTATCAGCAGCCATATCTCGGCCCCGTGGAAAAATGATATGATACGGCAAAACGTATTGGAATTGGGGCAGTTATCGGTCCATATCAGTCATATTTTTTTGAGCAAAAAAATATGAAAAAAATATCAGAAAAATAGAAAAAAAATGTGATATTCACGAATCTATCTGTTTATTTATTTATTGACAATGTATTCAATGGTGTATCAGACCATTCTTTGGTAAGAATGCTGTCTTGGTGGGCTGACCTACTTTTAGTTTGAGTCCCCAATTTCAATTTCCCCAACAATAATTAAATCACCAATCAGATTTGATGCAGATCTGATTCAAAATACCCCCCCTAGACATGCATTACATTTCAAGTTTCAACATATAAAAAAAACAATTAACAAAAAAACCCCAAAGTAGTATATTTGAGAAAAAAAGCATTTTCTAGAATTTCCAGAAATTTCAACAGAAATTCCCAAAAAACAGATTATTATCATTATTATTTTTTCCGATCAGATCTGATCGAAAATAACTCCCCTCTCCAAATTTGTGATCAAATTAAGAAAAAAAATTCAGGAATTTTCAAAAATTTTGACAAATTTATTTATTTTTTGATTAGATCTGCTGTAGATTTGATCGGAAATGGCTTCCCTCTCCAGATTGAGATTAGATTTTTTTTTTTAAAAGTGCAATTTTCAAAAATTTCACAAAAATTGGGTGTAAATGCCCACCCCCCCCGCCAAAAAAAAAAAAAAAACAAAAAGCCCAAAAAAAAGGATCAAAACGATCTTCAAATCTAGTAGTTTTTGGTAGATCTAGGCCTATAATAAACATTAATATGTATTTCAACAAGGATTAACAGAAAAAATGGATTTTTAAAACCTATTTTCTGATTTATTTCAAAATTGGCCCCAAATTGTTTCGATCCTTCAAATCGACTGAAATCCGATGTTTTGATCCTGCAAGTAGCTGTTAATGGTGCTGAAATCCCTATCCGATGATGTATTTGAGTGATTTGAAGGCTTGGAGGAGAAATGAGGGAGAGTGAGAGAGATCGAAAAGGGGGAAAGAAGGGGCGTTTTTGCCCTTTTTATACCCATATCAGTTTGACCAATACGGGTATAGTATATCGGTACCGATACGGGTTGTATCGGCCATTGCAGCCCGATAAGGACCAATACAAGGAAACTATTTCTAATACGGCCGATACAACCCCGTATCACGTATCCTATCAAGCCGATACGGACACGATATGCCTGTATCCGCCCATACGATATCGATTTTCAGAACCATGTCGACAACACATGGTTTAATAAAATGGAAACTTATTATGTATAATTGTGTTTTACAATATTTTGATTCCTAAATGTATAAACTTGTGTCTTTTAACGTTTCCTGAACTATCACTAAAAAATTCCACTCTTTTCCCAATGTTTCCCCAATGTTTACCTCAGCGATATTTTCCCAAAATATCGATGATACATGTTTCCGTAAATATACATGATTGATTCTCCATATATCTCTACGAAAATCACAAGGTTGCCCTTCTTAAAAGGAAGATTCAATAAATGATTTTGGAATGGGCTTTGCATATTTGTATTTTTAAGGGAAAAACAATCCTTTGGGTTTGTCTTCTTGGGAGTCTTTTGTATTTTGGGCGATTTTTATTTAGTTGGACTCTTCCCCTTTGTTTTTTGGATGGGTTTTTTTTTTTTTTCCATCATCTGTCTTCCTTTGTTCTTTGTTTTTGTTTTATTTTTTTTGGCAATAAAGTTGCTGTCACCATTAAAAAAAATGGTGTGGTTAAAGAAGTTCATGGTTGGTCTACCATGTGCCATATAGGTTTGGATGTTTGGGAAAGGCCTTGATAGATGGAACAAATCAAGTCTTGTAAACTTCTCAGGATCTATATCCAAGTCCTTTCGTGTCTTCCTCTTATCCTCCTTTTGGGCACCCCAATCCTAATCAAAGTTCCCTTGGTGTCTCATGTTTCTTGAGCACATGGTTGAACCATCTCAATTGACTCTCCATTTTATCTCCAATTGGGACTACTTCCAAGTTGCTCCTAATAAACTGATTCTTAATTATATCCTTGTCTCCTCCACATCCTCAATACACTCATCTTTGCAACATTCAAGCCTTATCCATTGCCTCTCTTAAATTCCCAGAATTCTGCTCTATATAGCATAGAAAATCTAATAGCAATCTTATAAAATCTGTAGTTTCATTGGTGTTTAGTGATAAGCTGATAACAACTCCATTGGTGCATCTCCACTTCATCCTGCTACATCTAATTGTATTTGGAACATTCTTCATGGCATCAATTTTAAGTAAAGCTTCACATCTATTAATATTCCTACTAAAGTTGAATTTTAGTACCCTATCTTGCTTTTGCTAATTCTTAAACCTCTCTAGATTCTAAAGCCTTCTTCAAAACCTCCAATTCGGCAATAAACGTTCTCTTGTGTCATCAACTAGCGTGCTGCTGGCAAAAAACATGCACCATGAGACCTCATCCTAGATACTTGCAGTTAATTCATTTCCAACGATTGTGAATTAGTAAGGGCCTAATATAGGCCCCTAATCTACCTGCTGCTACTGAAGTGCTTCTTTCTTTTAAGCCTCTCTCGCTCATGTAACAACACCGTCATACACGTTGTCAGTGATTTCAATCTATCTTCCTAGGATCCCTTTCCTACTCATCACTACCACATAATACGCTTGTGCTAAATGGTTTTACTGAAACTGCTGTTATCTATCTCAACTTTCAGGCTTGTTGTACTTTGGACTTGGGTATTCATCTCATGTTTTGTGATTAATGCAGATTTTTTTTTTTTTTCCGTTAGTCAACAATGTCCCAATGTCATTGATGCATAAATTATGTCCTCAATCTACGCTACTGTTGTTTTTGTTTTGGAATATATTTGTTGTATGATTCCATCTACACACTCAAACTTGGAGCGGCCAGTGCAATTTTTTTCATGACAATAGCAAATTTCTTGTCTAACAAAGTTGCATTGGGCAGGATATGCTTTCAGAGGCTCTTTTGTGTTTTGGTGCTAGTTCTGTCAGCATGTATGAAGCGGAAAGTTGTGAGAATATTGATGAGGTGAACCCTCAAAGCAATTTTAATTTGTTTTTGGAATTTTCATACTTATTATGTTCCATGACTTGAACTTGAGTTGGTTTTCTTTGCTTCTGTCCTTTGATCGTTTCTTTTAATTTGATGAAATGGTTGCATCTGAAAAACTGCTAGAGATATGTTTCTCCCTATGAATTATAGGGACCTATATGCGCATATCCTTTGATTAACCGGAGTCCCAAGTTCAATACTTGATTTTTTATGACAAATTCATTAAGACAAACTAAAAATTTGATTTCTCTTTGTAATGGCACAATGTTGATATAGCTAGTGTTCCTGGTATTGGCAATATTATCAATAATATCGGCCGATATTATCTGTATTGCAGGTCACCAATACAGATACATTTTGTAATATAAAAAAGAAAATACACTGTATCGGTCGATGTTATCGATGATATCACATTATCACTGACATCATGCGATATTTTTGATATCCTCCTTAAAATAAATACACTATATTGTCAACACGTGATAATATCGTTGCTACCAGTGTTAATACCTGCAAAATTCCAGGAAAAAAAAAAATCCCTTCTTTTTCAAAATTTTTTTGGGGGATCTTCCCAGGGGTGTTTAAAATTGGTGAATTATGATGTGTTGGATTATTGCGTTATTTCTTAAAAATTAGTGCATTAAAATCATACTTATTAATTATTATTATTTTTGTTTGACAATGCATAGTTTGGGCCCCATACAGCGGAAACCTATTATGTATGGTTTGTTTTTGGTAACTCGGAGTCCTAAGTGGGTATTCGTGTATCCTTTAACATCTCCTGAAGTTTACTTGGAAAATTCCACTTTTTTTTTTTTTTAAAAACCTTATGTTCCCCAATGTTTCCCTTAGACAGCAATTCGTTACCCATTATCTCTGATATTATTAATGGTATCGATGCATGTTAATGCAACCGAGGTCCTCAGTACACGTAGCAATAACAGTACTTTTAACACTGGATATACCAAATAGTACAGTGAGTGGTAGCTCATATTGAATGTTCATGTGCTTGATTGGTATACATTTGTCTACTTGATAAGGTACTAAAGTTCATTCAAATACATGTTTGATTTATAAAGTAGTGTTTTTGCAGATCTGCATCAATTCCATATTTATGGAAGGGCAAGATGTAGGTACATGCATCTCTCATGCAGCTAATTCCATTGGGTTGAACAAGATGCCTAGTTATGAAGTCGTAATTGGTGAGCAATGCGATTGGGTGAAGAATTCACTGGTAAACATGCCATGCTTGTGACTTTTCTTGCAGTCTATCCTGCCCGGTTCATCTTTTATCATTCTCTCTCTCCGTGGTTACATCAACTACTCACATGATGAAACTTTTATTTATTTATTTATTTTTTGTTTCCATATTGGTTCTAGTACGATTATTTCCACATGGCGGGATTGATTTTAGTCCATTTGATGTTAAAGTCTTTTGTTTATTCATTTCCATATTACTACTCACATAGGCTAGACCCCTAAAGCTAATGTTGCATCTTGAGTTCAAGATCAATGTTTCAAATAGCGTTCGTAGCGTATGCTACGTAACATAGCTAAATAGCGTAAATCCCCTGTGGCGTACGTTACAGGGGTCGTAGTGTATGCTACAACTACGTAGCATGTAGCATTTGTAGCATACGCTACAATGGTTATTTTTTTTAGTTTGTGTAAAATCCACAACATTAAAAAACCTTAAAATGTAAAGTTAAAACCAAGCCTTTTTTATGTTTACTCTAACTTAAAATGGTGGTGATCCATTGTTAAAGTTGGTGGTGTGAAACTCGCACACAAAAAAACCTTTAAAACTAAAAAGAAAAAGGATTCAAAAGAGAATAACCCGAAACCCCTCTTTGTATAGATGACATCTGTATTGTACATAATATTCTTAACCTGTGGGATTTTTATTTCTTTTCATACTTGCGAGTTGTAGCTTGTGGTTTCAATTAGACATTATTAATTAAAGTGGTTTGCTTAGAAAGTTGTTGATGTGATAATTATTTAATTGTTTCATCACTTTATATGTGTAGATTGGCTTTTGATAAATGATAATTAATAACTTGTTTGAACATGCTTGTACTTGAAAAAAAATAAAAAAATAAAATAAAATCTATTAGGCATTTTTATATATTAAAAAGAAAAACGATTTATCATATTTATCATATTTTTAAATTAAAAAATAGAAGTATTGTTGATGAGGACATCGGACCCTTCAAAATTTATCAAAGACGAAGGCGGCCGACGAATACATCTTTATGGCTCGATGATGGTTCGTGGCACAACCAAGGAGGATTTCGAAGACCTTACACGTGTCCCTGGATTAATTGAAGGCCCCACATTAGGAGGACACACGTATAGGATGAGTTAGAAGACTGATCTGTTACCGAAGATTTTTATATTTTTTATTTTTTTAGAAAGCTTTGTTTTGCGCGTTTTCTTTCTTTTGTTATAGGGGTAGTTTAGTCATTTTCTTTCAAATCCGAATTTTATAAATAGGGTGCTTTCTTCCCTAAACCTAATAATGTTTTTTAATGAAAGCTTGGTGCCTCCTTCCCATCTCTCTCTATGGTAAGTTCTTCTCTTCCCCTAATCTCTTCTCTTCTTCTAACTTCTATTTCTAGCCCTCTAACCTTCATCTTCTTTTTCTATGCTTAGTCTTTTTCTTTATTGCCATTGACCCTGAAAATCTGAGAATTGATCCCAGCCCTCTCTCAGATTTTCCAGCCATCCCTATTCCAGAAATCCTTTGATTTCCTCGACTACAGAAGCTGTATTGATTGTTGGATTGAAACCATGCAAGATCGGGAGGTCCCATCCCTCGCTGGATCCAATCCACGCATGATTTGAATACGGTACCGCATGATTGTGATGATGGTCTGCAACCATTGCATGTTCCCTTTATTATTATATTTACTATGATGTGGAATGTGAATATTTCAATTGATTTGCTTAGTTTATTTTGCCGGATAATTTTTGTGCTCACACATGCATTCTAGTTTAGACCGTCCTGCATCAAATTTGGTATCAAAGCTTTAGGTTTTGCATGGTTTTTGTTAGATCGAGTTATCTGAACTTAGGATCATCTGTTTTCTCATCTAGGATTGTCTAGATAATTCCATATCTACATCCCACAGAAATTGCCAACCTGATTTTTCAGATTCAGAGTCCCGGGAGATAAAAATCTGAATTTCCAGATGTGTTTTCATTCTAGTTAAATCTGAAAATCTTTAGCATTCATATATCATATATAAATAGGATCATACATCCAAATTGGGGTCTGTTCAAACCTTGAGTTGAACTTAGGAAAATCGAGTTTGAGTTTTTGGTGTATGCCCACTAGAAGTGGTAAGGGTTTTGGCTGACATCCCATCATGAGTAATGAGCAATTAAACGATTACCTCGCTCAATTACTCCAAAAGATAACTGCCATAGAGACATTCAACAAAAATATCGAATGAAAACTGATTGCCACCGAAGCTAGACTTGAGCAATTAGAGGCATCCCAAAGGGAGAACCCCACCGTTGAGGGAGATGTGCAGTCGCAGGTAGGTGGTGTTGGTGAGGAGCCAACCTTTAGACAAACCCCCACCAATGGCAAGCATGTGGGTAGAGAACGGGCATAACAGGACTGCTTTGATCCTGATGAGAGGGCCATGGAGAATGTCAGGATTGATGCCCCGAGCTTTGTTGGTCGCTTTGACCCCAAGGCATTCCTTGATTGGTTAGCTGACGTGGACCACTATTTTGAGTGGCATGAGATGTCATAGAACCGACATGTGTGGTTTGCCAAAATGAAGCTTGTGGGGCAAATGAAGATGTATTGGACCAATAAAGAGCGTAGGATTGAGAGGGTGGGAGGAGCTCCCGTTACCCAATGGAGCGAGATGAAAACTATGCTAAGAGAGAAGTACCTACCTCTCTTATTGCCATAAGCTCCTGGAACAATGGCAATCTTTACGCCAAGGATCCATGCCTGTCACGGAATACATCGCCAAATTTGAGGAATTCATGATGCGGTGTGATATTAAGAAAGACCCTCTGGTAACACTCACACGTTTCAAGACGGGCCTTCGATCGGATCTTCAGCGTGAACTTTGGGCTCATCTCGTGATAGAGTTGGACGAGATGTACCAAGTGGTGCAGGAATTAGAGTAGTATCTGAAGACTCCTGTCACAAGACGGTTCGATTCCCGAGACTGTAATATTAGGACTGGTTCTCATGGAACTAGACCCAACATTGGTAATCAACCTAGGGTGCAAGCGAATGTTCCTCCTAGGCTTAGGGATGACAAGGGAAAAAGCGTCCTTGGTGCTGATCCAGGTGGAGGACAGAATGTGCGATGCAACGAATGTGAGAATATTGGCCATTTTGCAACTCAGTGTCCCACTAAGAGCAAAGGAAAAGCCTTAGTCATAGGCGATTCCCAGGATAGCGAGTATGATCAGGGCGACTCTGAAATCAAAGAATATCAGCCCGTAGGATCATTAAGTGATGGGGATGGGGTGGGTGATGATGCCACACTAGTAGTTGTCAGGTGTGTGCTAGCCCCGACTAGAAGTAGTGTTGACTGGCGTCACAACACTATCTTCTGCATAATCGCCAAGTGTGGCGAAAAAAATTGTAAGGCAATAGTGGAGAGTGGGAGTTGCGAGAATGTAATTTCCACTAGCACCTTAGGTCGTCTAAAGTTAGAGACCACCCCTCATCCTGACCTGTACAAAGTCTCATGGGTAGACAAGACTTCCCTTCCTGTCACCCATCAATGTCTTGTACCCACCGAGTTCGGGTCTTATAAGGAGTCCCTGTGGTGTGATGTGTTGCCCATGGATGTAGGTCATATCATCCTAGGCAGACCGTGGCTATTCGATAATGACGTCATGATCTACGGCCGTTCTAATGCGTGTATGATGGGGACATCTTGCGCACATGCACGCCCCCCCTACGCACTTATGCAAGGAGGGCTCCACCATCGATCTGGATTGACGACAACGTCCAGGGAAGACCTCCTAGTTAGAGGACTGCGTTTTGGTTCGTTAGAGTGGACCCGATAGTCATGTGAATCCCACCATGAGTTCTCATGATCGTGATCCACTATTCTAATTAATCTAGTACTTTGGGTTTTGCTTATTATTGCTATTATGAGAATCATGGACGGTTTATATTGCTTTGATTAGTTGTTATTTTTGATTACTTCGTCGCCAAGTAATAGGTTGCGCACATGGCGCGAGTTTTGGGGTATAGGGTTTATTATAAACAGGCACCCCTTGTAGTCTTTTTTATTCATTTAAGATTAATAAAATTTCTGCGTTTTTTTGCTCATCTAAATTTCTGAGTTGTGGAGATTCAATTGGGTGTGAAACCCTCCCTTCCTCGAAGGGCTGACTACCGTGGTGCGAAACCACACTTATCCCGATTCACCCCCACCTTCTTCCATCCATATTTCTCTCCTCCTACAATCATCTACACTTCAAATCCATCCTCTATTGCAGCTGGTTTTCTCTCTACAGTAGATTTCCAGAATTTGGCCCTGTAGGAGGGCTGAAACTTCAGCAGAGCACTACGCACAAACCGTGCATCGGATCGAGCTGAAATTTGGGGTTTTGGAGTCCACCCCTGGCTGACCAGGGCCAGGTTGGCCTTTTTCTGTATAGTGGGCCCCACACACGTGCGGCCGGGATCACACGTATGTGCGTTTGGGCCATTGCTGCTGTCCATACGTGCGATACCTCTTTGGTTCGTCTCTTTCACTCCTCTTTGACCCAAAATCCCTAAACCTAACCCTAAATTCTTCACATCCCTAATTTATGCCATTTCTTCAACCTTAGGGTTCCTCGAATTGAAATTTCTGAATCCCTTGGATTGGAGGAATTATTTCTGTGCATGTGTGGATGATTTTACCCTCCCTTGATTCTTGTTTGGTCTATAATTTTGATTGATCTGGCCCTAACAAGTGTAGGCCTGGATCCGCTTAAGATTCTCCTTAATCGAGTGTTTGAACTTTTGTGCAGCATGTGAAATTTTGTGTAATTGTTTCTGAACTAGTGTGATCTAAAGCCTGAAAATCTTGCACATCATACTTGAATTTCATGTCTTGCATCAGTGTACCTTCATGCATAATGACAAGAATATCAAAATTAATCCTATGCCACCACAACACACTGCACAGAAGAAAGGTGAGAAGGCTAGTGAGCCTAAAGAAGTGAGGAAATCCACACCCAAGACTCTCCACATCATCACAGCTAAAGAGTGGATTCGACGGTGTATGCCTTAGTTATAAGACCTGTAACCTCGCGAGACCTTCCGTACACTTCTACTTAAATAATGGCATGTTCCCAACAGACTAGATCGAGAAGTTTTGATCATTACCCTACTTTTGTACCCCGATACCCAAGACTTGTACCCTAGTGACGGCGCGGGCGTCATGATTCCAACGCTGCGTGACACGCCCCACTTCGACCCTTAGATTAGAAGTTAAAATTTTGGCACAATCCGAGGTGAGCCGCACAATGCACGCTGGCCCCACTTGCACAAATTCCCATGTCAAATCAATCAATCCATCAATCAAGCCATCCATCACTCATGTCACTTTCTTCCCATTTGTCAAACAAGCCCATGCCTTTCTCATGCAACCCATACCCCTACTTATGCTAGCCATTATTATTTTCTTCTTTTTCTTCCCATTTTACCCCTCTATCTTCCCCTTATTCCCTCCCTATCCTAAAAGCTCTACCACAAAAACTCCCTAACTCCCTCTCATTTTTACCATTTCCTAGCAAGAGTAGAGAGGGATTAAGAAAGAGAGAAAAATATTAGAAAGATTAGGGAGAGATTAAGAGAGAGAGAAAAGAAAGAAAGAGTAGAGAGAGATTAAGAGAAAAGAGTGTTTAGGAGAGATTAGAAAGAGAGCTTGAGAGAGGGTTATGAGGGATCAAGAGAGTAAGTGTCACGCCCCAGACAAGGTGACTGGACCCACAAGGAATCCGATAGCCGATTCCGGCCGCAACAGCCTCCGTAGCACCACATTCTCGGCTCCTATCACGGGTTCCGATCCTGGGATCCTACAAGGAGGATTTCCATATCACAATTCCAAACTAAATCGAGCATACCCAAGATCATAGCAAGTAAATCTCAGAAAATAAATAAGGAACACACTGCAAAATCCACTGAGAATTTAAACTTTACAGGTACAAGGCTCAAAAGGAAATACATAATATATAAAGAGGGAAGGAAAGGTCCGCAACAGGTCCTCAGCTCGCGCCAATCCAATCCATAGCTCCTCCGCTACTGCGTTGACCTAGGATCTCCTGGACGCATCAATCGTGCATAAGCTTATAGAAAGCTTAAGGGGCAGTGTAAGGTGTGTGACAATGGTGCTCAGAAGAAGATAGGGGAGAATGCCGAAGGAAACATGAATGATACCAATGCAACTAGCCGTACCGAGGCTAAGCTATGAATGTAGTAAGCCGTACCAAGGCTATGCAATATAATACATGAGTACTAGACGCTATGCCAAGGCGATGCAACATGAGGCTTATAGAGCCAATGCCAATGCAATGCGAAGTAATGCCAGTCCTCATATCCAATCTACATATCAAGTATAATTCCATATTAAGGAATCCACCGGGGTCAAGTACACTGCAGGATGAATGCCGCTTTACAGACCCGCATAGTCAAACGAGCGTAGGAGACCTCACTACCCACCTGTGGACAGCTAATCACCAGCGAGGCTTGACGGTAGCGGACCCATTCACGAGCTGGTCAGACTCAGCCCAACTATTGCCCTTTCTCTCAGGCAGGTAAGGCCACACCCTATCCCAACCGACCACGTTGCAGTGGGAGTCATGACCTAATGGTATGAGGCCCTCATGCCCTCATGTTTTCCACTCGGTCTCGGCGCTGGGGCGTTCCCTCGGTACTGTGGAAGTTTAGAGGCTTTCACCTAGGGACATCCTATGCACCCCAATGCTCAAGTAACATTTCTGGTGTCCACACATGGTCATCCACGATATACCTGTGGAGGCATCGGCCCTAATGAAGCAAGGGCAATAAAAGCCATGAGATGCGATGCCAGATGCATGAATCACGCACATCAATCATGCACCAACTCCAAGCACTCAATGTGCACAGGAGGGGAAACTCCATCCCTCTACCACATTTGCCCAATGACCACGCACAATGTAAATCCAATCACACAATGATGCATATGGGTCATGAGGGTGAACTAGGTGTGCCATACGGCGATCATAGCATACACCTCCTTTACACGGAGGGATTAAGTCTAGGTACTTAGACAATCCTCTAAAGAAGATTAGGGGTGAAAAGGAGCTTGGTGGGCCATCTGATCGCCGATTCGAGACGATTCAACCGTCCATCCTTCTAAGTGAGTGCATGGGAGGGTCAAAACCCTCCCATTCTTTGTGATTTCTCTATTTTGGTGGGCCCATAAAGGTGGGACCCACCTTGGTCATGTATTGAGTATGTGGTAGACCCCATAGTGGTAGGGGGCCACCCCAATGGCCAGATCTATTTCCCTTTCTTTTCTTATTCTCATGGTGTTGTGGGACCCACAAGTGGGCCACGCTATTGGAGAGCGTGTTCCGCACACTATCATAGCGTGGACTATCTTGTGTAGCCCATTGTGATGTTTAATTTCTATTTAAATTAGTTGATTGTGTAAGCACACTTGGATGGTGAAAATACACCAAAAATGGATATGATCCAAAGTTTCTTGGCCCCACCATGAGTTGGACATTCAAATGGATGGAGTGGATTTCCTAGGTGGGCCTTACCTCACCCTTAAAACACGAGAGGGAGAGGGGTAGTGGCACCTTCGTCCCTGGACGCAACAATGTCCAGAGACATGTCTCTGGTACCATTTACCTTCCAAAGCCACCGCGTGGGCTTCCCTCGTGGGCTCCATCATGATGTATCTATATATCATCCACACCATCCATCCATTTGCTGGCTCATTTTAGCCGTGGAGCCCAGAAATCTAGCCAATCCAACCATCAAGTGGACCACACCACAACTAACGGTGGGCTGGGAGCACCCCTCACGTCAGCCATGTGGACGTGGGGTGGGGGCATCCTAGTCGTGGATCCCACCTTGATGTATATGTTTAATCCACACCTTCCACTAGTTTCTACAGATTATTTTAGGTCATGGGCCGAAAAATGGGGCAGATTCGATCATCGGGTGGACCGCAATAAGGTAAACAAAGTCCCACTGTTGGAACTTTCTAAGGCCGACTGTTGCGTGTGTAGGTGGTGGACCTACCCGTCATTGGACTCCTTTAGTCCATAGAGAGCTGGTTGATATAATGGACGCAATGGATTATCCACTAGTAGACCCCACATAACAGAAAACAAAAAAAATAAAGGAAGAAAGAAAAAAAAAAGAGTGTCACTGGGCGTTATTGCCCAGTGACGTGAGGGCGGAAGCCTCCTTGGGCTGCTCCGACACGTGGACCCCACCATGATGAATGTGTTTAATCCACACTGTCCACCATCTACTTCAGATAATTTCAGGCCATGGGCCAAAAGATGAGACAGTTCGGGTATCAAGTGGGCTGCAATGAGGGAAACGAAACATTGCTGTTGAAATCTTCTAAGGCCTATTGTGGAGTCTCTGTTTGTCCAAATCAACCCAAATCAGAGCCCATTAGACCCGCTCGAGATGGACTACGCGGTGAACGGAGTAGAAGATCCACGTGGGGCCCGCACTGATAGTGTATTAAAAAAGAAAAAAAAGAGAAAAAAAAAAGAAAGGTGTTACTGCGCGGTTTTGCCCAGTGACGTAAGGGCGGAAGCCTCCTTGGGCTGCCCCCACACGTGGGACCCTACATGATGTATGTATCTAATCCACTCCATTCATCCGTCTTGTCAAATCATGTTAGGCCATGGGCCCAAAACTCAGGTTGATCCAGATCTCAGGTGGGCTGCACCATAGGGTAATGTGGGGGTAGAAACCTCTTGGACTTGAGATTTCTTGGTTTTGGGATCCCTTGGACTTGGGAATCCCTGGAATCGAGATCCCTCAGGTATTTGGTTATGTTTGGAGTCTTGGATTCAAATCCTTAAAGTAGTTGGTATGTGAATGTTGAAACTATGGTTTTATTAAATCCATTTAAGCATATGCTTTGCCTGAACTGATAAAATCCTAAGACTCAGATGGGCTATGAGCATAGGATCACATCTTAATGACTAACCAATGATCTGTAACCGTTGATTTACGTTAACAATGATTAGTCGGTGCAAATTATTTTACTAAAGTAACTATAGTGATGTCATTGATAATGTGATTTTTTTGGGACATCATTAGTAGGTCATGTGCTCAAATGGATTGGTAGCCTAGTGACACGTGTTGTACATGTGGGTGTCCATTCGGGTCACTACCAGTGGACCCCGCCTTGTTATGTATATATTTTATTCATGCCTTGCAGGCTACATGAGTAGCTGATGTTAGTCTAACATGGACCACACCACATAGACTTTTATATTTCTAGTGGGGCATGTCGTTCAGTTCCCACTCTCTATATATAATGTGCTTATTAAGGCCGATTATTGCTTGATATGTCGATAACATGCTAGTGTACTTGGCTTGGTAGGACACACTAAGAACATGCTTAGTATAATGACATCATGCCCAAACATATGCCCATACACATCATTTGTATGCATGTTGTGGGTGGTGATTGATCATAGCATATGCCATTGGGCTGAGATACTTAGGGGACCTCATATGAGATAGGGTTGCTCCACATGATCGCTCAGTACGCGCAGGTTTGATGCATGACTTGGATGGTATGACTCATGCATTTCGCATCTTATATGTCACGATCACTTTACTCCCTAACGACATCAGGGTTATGGCCTCCATAGGCATATCGTGGATGGCAAGATTGGATATCGGAAATATCTGTTCTAGCAATAGGGCGCTATGGATGTCCTTGGGTGACAGTCCCCAAACCATTGTGGTACCAGTAGGATACTTCAACTTGAGACCGAGTGGATAACATGAGCGCTCGAGTGCCGGATACCAGTAGGCCGTGTCTCTCACTGTGTCGTGGTCGGTTGAAAAGGGGTGTGACCTTATCCGCCTGAGGGTAGGGGGCTGTAAGCTAGGTTGAGTTTAACCAGCTCATAAATGGGTCCGCTATCAATGAGCCGGGTGGGCATTGGCATACCACTGGCAAGGCAGATAGTGAGGTCTCTTCCACTCACTTGGTCATGCGCGCGATGGAGTGATAGCTAGTGTTGGAGTGTACTAAACCCTGATGATGTTTCCAGTGACGAACCGTACTGATACGTGGACTAGTTGAGGATTGGTATGCTTGCGTTGCATATCTAACATATGACATTTGGCCATGTAGGCCTTGCATTGCATAGCCTTGGTATGACTAACATCATTTATGGACTTGCCAGTTTAGCCTTTCATCATTTCCGCTTACTCTGACATTTGTATGCTTGGCACATGCATTGCGCACACGCACACACTCTAAGCTTCTTAGTAAGCTTATGCACGTTTGTTATGTGCAGGTTATGTTAGACCACAGCGACACTGAGGAAGGAGCATTTGCCTGATTTTTTGGAGTTTTGTTATATCATGTATTTTCCTTTCAGCACTGTACTCAAAGGTTATATTACTGGATATGTGGTGATGATGTTTTGTGACTTGGGTACACTCGTGATTATGCTCCTTTACAAAAAAAAATCACCCTGAAAACCCTCCTCGTAGGATCCCATGATTGGAACCTGGCGCATAGGAGCTGGGAGCCGAGAATGAGGTACTATGGAGGCTGTCGGCACCGGATTCGGCGGCCGGGAATTTTGTGAGCCTGGTTCTTGAATTTGGACCGTGACATTAGTGGCTAGAGAGGCTACACTAGAAGTACCAGTAGAGTTACCCCACGAGGTAGCCCTGGTCTTAGAGGAGTACAAAGATGTATTCCCTGAGGATTTGCCGGATGAGTTGCCACCCATGAGGGACATCCAGCATGCTATTGATCTTGTACTTGGGTCGACTCTACCAAACCTTCCTCACTATAGGATGAACCTGGCAGAGCATGCAAAGTTGAAGAAGCAGGTAAATGAGCTCCTGCGAAAGGGTTTCATCTAGGAGAGCATGAGCCTGTGTGCCGTACCCACTTTACTGACACCTAAGAAAGACGTCACTTGGCGCATGTGTGTAGACAGTAGAGTCATTAACAAAATCACGGTCAAGTATAGGTTTCCCATACCTAGGCTTGATGACATGTTAGACATGATGGCTAAATCCACAATTTCTCCAAAATAGATCTCAAGAGTGGGTATCACCAAATTTGTATTCGTCCTGGTGATGAATGGAAGACAACCTTCAAGACGAAGGATGGGCTATATGAGTGGTTGGTCATGCCTTTTGGCTTGACTAACACACCCAACACTTTCACGCGGGTGATGACCTGGGTCTTGAGACTGTTCATGGGGAAATTCTTAGTGGTATACTTCGACGATATCCTCATCTATAGCACCACTAGAGAATCAAACCTTGAACATTTGAAGTTGGTCCATAGCGTCCTTGGGGCGGAGAAATTATACGCTAACCTTAAAAAGTGTTCGTTCATGTCTAGTCAGGTTGTGTTCTTAGGATTTATAGTGTCAGCAGGAGGGATGCGTGCAGACACGGAGAAAGTCAAGGCCATAGTTGATTGGCCTAAACCGACGAACATCCATGAAGTGCGAAGCTTCCATGGCTTGGCCACATTCTATTGTCGGTTCATTAGGAGTTTTAGCACGATTATGACTCCCATTACAAAGTGTACGAAGAAGGGAGAATTCGTGTGGTCGAAAGCGGCAGTTAAGGCTTTCAAAGAAATTAAATGCAAGATGGTCGAAGCTCCCGTCATGCGCCTTCCCGACTTTTCTAAAGTCTTTGAAGTTACGTGTGATGCATCTGGTGTTGGTATAGGTGGAGTCCTGAGTCAAGAGGGTCATCTTGTTGCCTATTTCAGTGAGAAACTGAATGGCGCAAAACAAAAATATTCTACCTATGATTAGGAATTCTATGCGGTAGTGCAGTCTTTGAGACATTGGCGCCACTATCTCCTATCGCAGAAATTTGTCTTATTCTTTGATCATGAGGCCTTACGTTATCTTCACTCCCAGAAGAAACTTAACCTAAGGCATGCTAAGTGGGTTGCATTCCTTTAAGAGTATTCGTTTGTTTTGAAACTTAAGGATGGAGTAGAGAATAAACTAGCCGATGCCCTTAGCCGTAAAGTGGCATTGCTCAATTCTTTGAGTGTAGGAGTTGTCGGCTTTGAGCAACTGAGAGATGAGTACCCCACATGTCCAGATTTTGGGGGTACCTATACGTCACTCTTGAGTGATCAGCAAAGTGCGTGGGATTTCGTGTTGAGAGACGAATTCTTTTGAAAAGGAAATCGTTTGTGTTCCCCATACGTCCCTCCGTGAATTCCTCGTTTGGGAGCTTCCTTCGGGAGGGATAGCTGACCACTTTGGCCACGATGAGACTATTGCCCTCGTAGAGGATCGTTACTACTGGTCAAGTCTCAAGTAGATGTTGCCAAAATTTTAGGGCAGTGTAGAACGTGTCAGATGGCGAAGCAACAAAAGAAAAATTCTGGATTATATACGCCATTACCCATGCCACATGCTCCGTGGTAAGACATTAGCATGGATTTCGTGCTTGTGCTTCCCAAGATGATTAAAAAGCACGATTCCATTTTTGTTGTTGTGGACCGCTTCTCTAAGATGGCACATTTCATCCTATGTTCTAAAACTTCGGATGCATTTAATATTGCTAAGGTCTTTTTCGATGGTGTGGTCCGTCTCCATGGTTTACCTAAGACCATAGTGTCTGACCGTGATGTCAGATTTACCAGCTATTTTTAGAAGACACTATGGTACATGATGGGAACACTTTTGCAGTTTTCTACTGCATACCACCCCCAAACTAATGGCCAAACTGAGGTGGTTAATCGCAGCCTTGGAAACCTCTTACGATGCTTAGTGGGTGAACATGTGAAAACTTAGGATTTGATTCTACCTATAGCTGAGTTCGCCTTCAACAGTTCAGTCAATAGATCTACAGGGTTGAGTCCATTTGAAATTGTTAGTGGGTACAAATCTCGGTTGCCCATAGACTTGTTACCCATGTCAGTTACCCAAAGATCTTCCGAGTCAACCGATGCATTTGCACGACACATTCATGACTTGCATGCACATGTAAGACAGTGAATAAATGCGAGCAATGATAATTATAAATGTTCAGTTGACCATAGGTGGACATAATTTAATGAAGGGGATTATATAATGGTTAGGTTTAGACTAGAGCGGTTTCTTCCAGGTTCCGCTAAGAAATTACAAGCTCACAGTACTGGACCCTTCAAAATATTGCGTAAAATTGGGTCTAATGCATACAGGGTAGACTTTCTACCTAAAATGGGAATAAATCCGACGATTAATGCGAAAGATGTAGTCCTCTGTCCTAACCCTTCCATTGTTTCTTTTTCCCACCCTTGGCCACTTTTCAACTTTACTTCTCAACTCACTCCACCCCTTCAACTATCAATTGACCGTAAGGAAGAGATTGAAGGGATAATGGATGAGGAGATTGTTTTCACACAAGATGGGGGCTTCCAAAGGTACCTTGTCAAATGGAAGAACAAGCCACCGCCCAATTCCACGTGGCTTATAGAAGCGGAACTGCATTGGATTGATCCGGACCTTCTCGAGATGCACAAATGTTTTCACTCGTCGGAGTCGAGTTCTTCTCCCTCGAGGGGAGTTGATGAGGACATCAGACCCTTCAAAGTTTATCAAAGATGAAGACGGCCGACGAATACATCTTTATAGCTCGATGATGGTTCGTGGCACAGCCAATGAGGATTTTGAGGACCTTATACATATCACTGGATTAATTGAAGGCCCTACATTAGGAGGACACACGTGTAGGATGAGTTAGAAGACTGATTTGTTATACAGGATTTTTATTTTTTAATTTTTTTAGAAAGCTTTGTTTTGCGCATTTTCTTTCTTTTGTTATAGGGGTAGTTTAGTCATTTTCTTTTAAATTTGAATTTTATAAATAGGCTGCTTTCTACCCTAAACCTAATAAATTTTTTTAATGAAAGCTTGTTGCCTCCTTCCCCTCTCTCTCTCTGTGTTAAGTTCTTTTCTTCCCCTAATCTCTTCTCTTCTTCTAACTTCTATTTCTTGCCCTCCAACCTTCTTCTTCTCTTTCTATGCCTAGTCTTTTTCTTTATTGCCATTGACCTTGAAAATTTGAGAATTGATCCCAGCCCCCTCTCAGATTTTCCAGCCGTCTCTATTCCAGAAATCGTTTGATTTCTTTGACTAGAGAAACTGCATTGGTTGTTGGATTGAAACCATGCAAGATCGGGAGTTCCCATCCCTTGTCGGATCCAATCCACGCATGATTTGAATACGGTATCGCATGATTGTAATGATGGTTTGCAACCATTGCACGTTCCCTTTATTATTATCTTTACTATGATATGGAATGTGAATATTTCAATTGATTTGCTTAGTTTATTTCACTAGATAATTTTTGTGCTCACACATGCATTCTAGTTTAGACCGTCCTGCATCAATTGTATAACTTAAGATACACGCTATGCTATTTACACTACACGCTATAGAGGGCTGAACACTACGCAACATGCTACCACTATTTAAAAGATTGTTCAAGATGTACCTTTAAATGTTCAGTTCAATTGTGTCATGGACTTTGTGTCAATTGCTCCTGTGGAGAAAACTGAATTGTTAAAATTCAAAGTTTTTAAGAAATTTGGTAGAAAATGACATGAGTGTTCACTACAAGTTTTGCTGGTTAACCACAATCATCATAATCAAATTTCCACTTTTGATTCCAGAATCCTCTTGATGAACTTCAAAAACCTTTTGATGAACTCTAGAGGGTGGACTAGTTAATAATGCTTTTGCAGAAAGTGAGGTGATTGGTTCCCTCAGATTATGTTGGGAGAGAAGCATTACTTTGGTTGCATAACTTCCCACTATGTGGCCATGTGGGGAATTTAAAATGGAAGATATGGGAAGAAGGGAGGGAGGAGAAAAAGGAAGTGGTCAGGTCTCAGATTTTGAATGATAGACATCAACAACTAGTTGGCATGATAGGAATATATTGTAATAGTAGTCTAGATTCATATTAACCCTCATTTCTTAAACCCCTCATTCAAGCTTCTCGTAGTGTACTTGTTTTTTCACTTCCTAAATTTAGTGATAATATAATGTAACTTAGTTCTGCGCACACATCATTCTCATTAACATCTCGGTGTTCTTAACAGATTGGGATCAGCTTTAACTTCCATAAAACCTTTATCTGGGGTCTTGGAAATTAGCCATGGTAGATGCTCACACTGACAAACTTACATGCAAAAATGGTCCACCCAGTACTAAACCCCAGCCCAACTATTACTTGCACAGCACATGGCCATCAAGCAAAGTAAGATCATGGAGGGTGTAGTTGGCAGGCATACCATTGGCGAGTGATGTACATGTGTGGAGCTCATGGTCAAATACATGCTTGTGGTTGGTCACATAAAATAGGAACGAGCTCACCAATCCATGTTTATTGAACACCATCATGATTCAACACTCTCATATCCTATGCTGTATGTTAGCCGTTAATAATGCAGTACCAACAAATGGAATTCAAGCATTGTTAGGATCTACAACTTTAGTGTTGGAGAAGTTCGTTGAGCATGATCAGACGCACGTACCTATTGACACCATTTTAGCATCATACTGAGTATAAAATGAATGTCACTTATAGCATGCTGTTTTGCCACCTTGAAACATGATTAGACAGAGTTTTGATGTCTTTCATCTCTTCATTGCTTTTATACCCTTAGCATGCATAAATATGCATAATCATACATCATATCAGGTCTTGGCGGCCCCTGGAAGAGAGCACAAGTGGGTGAGTTTGCCTTGGAGTTTGTCTTAGAAAGTGCAATTGACTCTCTAAGAAACCAAAATTCAATCTATTGATGGGGACATTATTAGCTCTGTCTGGGCAACATGAATTGCCATTGGGAAGAGTTGGTGGCTATAGGAGCCTCCACTAGTATGATTGTCATTTGGAATATGGATAGTCTGGTTAAGGAGGGTTGCCCGGTTGCAGTTTCTTTAGTATCTATTCTATTCACGGAGATATCCATAGTTGCACATGGATTTTCTTATCTATTTATGGGCCAAATGTATTGAGCTTTTGTCAAGATTTATAGGCCGAACTATATTGTGAACAATAGATGGAATGCTCCTTGGTGCATGGGAGGTGACTTCAATGTCATATGCAATCCTTTGGAGAAAAGAAGAGGGTCTCACATTAACAATAAAATGTGTGGTTTCAACTTTCAATGAATGGGTGGATAGCCACAACTTCATTGACATTGCCGAGGGTGGGAAGTACTATACTCAGTCCAATAATCACTCAAATTTGGTTTTATCCAAGTTAGATAGTTTTCTTGTCTCTAACCATTGTCCCATTATAGTGGAATCAAGCATCAAACAATGGGGTCTTGTTTCGTGTAGATTTGAATTGATGTGGTTAATGGTTCTGAATGATGGTATCGGCTGCTGTATCAACCTCACAGAAAAATAACACGATACGACATCGTGTACTGGAATCAGGGCCATATCGGCCTGTATCAGTCAGAATTTTTAAAGCAAAAAAACATGAAAAAACATCAGAAAAATAGGAAAAAAATGTTATTTGTCGATTTTACTTGTTGAAGGTCAACTAAATGGGCCTTAATCGAACACAAATTAAACATGATTTGTTGAACAATGGCCCATTTCATTGGAAATACAACAAAAAGAAGAAAATATAAAAAAGAAAGTGAAAGTTTACTCTTCTTTCAGATTTTTCCCATGATGGTCCGCTTCGCTTCGATTTGTTGAATCCCATTCAAATACTTTGTTTTGATCATAAAATAGGTACAGATCTAGCCTAAAATGAGTTTTTAAGATTCTTCTATGGTTTAAATGAAAAGAAGAAGAGAAGACATGAGTGAATTTTTGAAAACAAATTTAAATTTGGGGTTTTATCGGTGTATCAGCCATATCGGCCTTGTATCGGCACCGATACAGGCCGATACGGACTGATACGGTCCAAACGATTCCGATACGGCCAATACAACCTCGTATCGCGTATTGTATTGAGTTGATTCGGACACGATATGCCCATATCAGCTGATACAACACCGATTTTCAGAACTATGGTTAAAAGAGGATGACTCTATTGATATGGTGAAGGATTAGGGGAGGTTGTTTCACGTTTAAGGATAGGCTAGTTTTTTCATTTAATGCAAAAGCTGAGAATGTTAAAGAAAAGTTGAACCAATGGAGCAAGGAGAACCAAAGGAATGTGGATGAAGTTAATAAAGAGGTGTTAAATCATATTCAAGAAATTGATTTGAGGGAAGAGGAGGCTCTTAATGACAAAAGACAAGGGACATTTGAGATTGAAATTCAACAGGAAAGTCAAAGAAGAAGGAATTAACTGGAGGCAGCAGTCATGAGCTTTTTGGCTAAAGAAGGGGAGTGAAAGCACTAAATATTTTCATAGAGTGGGGAGCGCCATAGGAAGAAATGATAGAATTTCTAGTTTCCTAGTTGATGGTGAAAGAACCGAGGGGTGTCAAGTAAACTAAGATGCCACTGTCAATTTCTACTCTTAGTTGCTGTCTTTCCAAGAATGGGTTTAACCAAAGCATGGCAATCTTTTCTTTGATCAAATTTCAAGAGAGGAGCATGAATATAGTTGGGCTAGCCAAGAGATTCGGTTGCAAAGTTGCGCTACCCTCTATTGACATGGGCCTTCTTCTTTGCATGGTTAAGCTCCCATCCACTTATTGGAGCTAGTGTTGAGAGGGTTGAAAGAAAGTTGGGAGAAGAAGATATTTATCTTTCTGAAGGAGTATAACTCTTATCAATTTGGCTCTCTTGAATATGCCAATTTATTTCATGTCCTTATTTAAATTCCCAAATAGGGTGATTAGAAGTTTTGAAAAATCCTAAGGGATTACTAGTGGTGAAGAACAACTGATAAGTACCATCTCTTAGATTGAGTAGAAGTTTTCAACCAAAGTGTTTATAAGGTGTTGGGTGTCAGATCTCTAAACTTCACGAATCTAGCATTGCTCGGGAAGTGCCTTTGTAGGTTTGGTGTAGAAGGCGTTTTTTTTTTTTTTTTTTTTTTTTTGGTCTAGAAACATGTGATTTCGAGTATGGTTCATGCATAGGCAAGGTATTCCGTAAAGGTAACGGTGACCATAACGGCCACCACCATTACACTTACGATACGGGTCATAACGGCTGTTACGACCCCCATAACAGCTGTTATGGTCTCTCTCTCTTGAAAGAAAAAACCTGAAAAACCTGTATCTACCCCGTAACGTTGAAAAACTATCCGAAAAACTAAGATATGTAAAAGTAAATGGACAAAAAAAAAAAAAAAACATACCTATCTTGCCATTCTTCATCCCCACATGGAATGATGAGGTGGCTTGTAGTCGTCACTTGGATCCTAATCCAGTCTGGCAATTATAATGCTGCTCAACATGTTGGCAGTACCGTTCCCAGCTCATCCTTTGCTTGTACCAATGGAAGAACTCTCTTATGTTTCTCTGATACTCATCCTCTCGAAACTATACGAGCACGCCCAGACGTGGGTACATTGATACACGTACATTCATGGCATTTGCTAAGGAGGGTGTCGAGGGAACACATTGAGTCTAACCCCGATTCCCTGATAGCAATGTTTTAAATATTGACGATATTGGCCGATATATCCCATGATATATCTTGTATCCCACCTATGCAATACGAAACGTACAAGTAGTGCCTATATATCCTACATGTTTGATTTGGTGAGCATTTTCAATTTTTGATCCTTTTTTTTATTGAAATTATGTTAAATCAGTGTCAAATGGTTACAAATCCATTGTTTCTTCATGTTTTGCATGAAAAATCATTAAGTTGGAGCTTTGATTTTGATATCCATTGGTTCTTCATGTTCTCCATTTTTTTTCAAAAATTTCCTTCAACCGTTGTCAATTAAGACTAATTTCGAAGTATTTAGAAGTATTTGATGAAATGATAATCACATGCACTCTAGTTTTAAAATTTTGATCCAATTTGAGGAAATTTTGAAAAACAAATAAAAATTTCCCCAATTTCTCCCAAATTGCTTGCAATATTGCACTCCAAACATGAAATCTAGTGTGTATGAAGTTTGATCTACTTATTTGTTAAGTCCTTGTCAATTTTCGGAAATAAAAATCATTTTTAATTAAAATGAATAAAATATTATTAAAATATTCATTTTATTTTTATTTTTCAAAATTTCCCTTCAACTAGCTATCAATTGAGACTAATTTCGAAATATTTAGGAGTGTTTGATGAAATGATCTTCACATAGACTGTAAATGTTATGCATTCAATTTGAATATAGTTTCATTAGTTCAGTCAGACAATGCGTACTAGCTTAGGACCCTATATAAAGGAAACCTATTATGTGCACTTCTTTTTTGAGATGTTTTGATTTAAAAGTGTGTATTAAGGTCTTTTTTTAACAATCCTTGAAGTTTCATTAAAAAAATTCAACCGTTTCCCCAATGTTTCCCCATGTTTCGCAAAAGGTGCGATAAATTACCCAATTCAAATGATATATCTCGTGTGATAACCGATATGTATATCTATAACCGAAGGATGTAATTCGTAACGCGATACCGATATTTTGAACACTACCTAATAGCATAGTTGCTAGTCGTATGGGTACCTCGAATATCCTCCTGTCAAAGGGACATAACTCGAAAAGCTATTCGCCGGCTAACCGTATCTATGGGTGGATGAGTATATGACCGAATGTTAAAGCCACCATGCCCATACCCGTAATATCCCCCATGTACATAAGGTGAGATGGAGGGGGATACTCTGAATTGATGGCCATTGATGACAAGCTGCATGCGAGAGCATCTGCTGCGGGAGAAACAGCCGTGCGTCACCCACCTCAACACTCCACCACCTTAACATATCACCTGGGTAACACCTAATCTACTCCCGATTGATGATACACAGGCACTTTGAAATTGAACATGTGGCACACAAGTAGTCAAATTAAACCATCCAAATTATGGTACCCAGTGTAGTTATATCATGAATCCGAAGTTAAGCTTATCTTATTATCCGAGTTTCAGATTGGTGGACATTTATTGGAAGGGTAAAATGAAAATATCCAATAGTCCTTTTATTTTTTTTGGAAAACATAGGGTCCCCGCCCCATTTTTTAGGTGAGACTATTCCCTGTGGATGCACGCAATCACCCCCAACCACGTGTATCGGGTAGTGTCGGGGAGGGGAGTCAAACGCTTGTAAGGAGAAAATGCTTTCATCAAAATTGTCGTAGAATCAAGAACACAAGAATCCACGAATCAGAGGCTATGATTGTTCGATCAATCTACCTTTAAATAGTTTTTGACTTGGCTAGAGAGGGCTACTCAATCTAGCCAAATTTTGTTTGAATTAACGTATGCCATGTGCACAATTTCTAAGTTCTTGTGCATCTTTTGCAGCATGAGTATGGGCCCACAGAGATTCTTGTGAGCGTGACCAGTGTTCAAAGTATTAGTATCATTACAAGTTCCACAAGCTTGGGATACGGAAACAATATCGATATCGCCAATAACCGGAAACACAGGAAAACATTTGGGAAACATGGTGGAATTTTCCAGTGAAACTTCAAGAGATGCTAAAATACATATATTTGCATGTTTAGAATAAAAAAAATTGCAAAAAGAATTCATGGGGTCGTAAAAGCATGTGATGTTGTTATTTATTTTTGAAACGAGTAATGTTGTAAAAAATTAGTTCAACCATCCTACCTTCCATTCAACAACTATCCAACCTTCCATCCAAACAACCATCGATATTTCAAAATATTGACAACGAACGCTATTTCACCGAGAAATCGTTAACAATTGGAAAGGAAATGAAAGATTGTGGTCTCAATATCGCCCATGTCATGATGATGGTAAGGTCACAATATTATCAAATTGAACATTACTTATTAGCATGCGCCCATAAAAAAAAATTAAATGGAATTTTTTTTAATAAACAAAATTTTGGCAATATCGATACACTGGTGATATTATCGTAGTATCACCGATACAATGATGATACAAGTGGCACCTGGAATTTACATAGTAAAAAATGTTGGCGATACATTGGTGATATCGATACATTGGCAATACAAGCAATACTTGGAATTTACACAATAAAAAATATTGGCAATACATTGGCAATACTTAGCGATACATCACTGATACTCGGAGTTTCTGATACTACCAGTGTTATCGGCATCGTTACCAGTGTTGTCGGTATTGCTGAGTTGGAGATACTGATAATATTGGGAATACTTCGAACGATGGCTGCGACAAACTTAAATGAAGTTCTTGTGGTCGGAAAATGTGTGGGGCCCACAGAGATTCCCATGACAAATCCACTCCATCCATCAGTTTTGCAAGACCACAATTAGACATGAGTCTAAAAACCAAGCGGATCTAAAACTCATGTGGGCCATACCACATGAAACAACGGGCATTGAACGCCACCATTGGAAACTTTGTGGGAACCGCATACGTTTTCCATTAGGATGACATTTGTGCCTACTGTTTATTTGAGTGATAATAACCCTATATATGGTTTGGATGGCATATATGCATCGTGGTTTCCTTGAGCCTTGGGGAAGGTTTTAATGGAGGATGTTTCCATTTCCATTGTTTCATTTGGTGTGGCCTACATGAGTTTTCAATTTGCCCGATTTTTTTATTCCTATCCTATTGTGATATTTCAAAACTGCTGGGTAGAGTGGATTTGTCATGGGCATCTCCGTGGACCCCAACAGCTTCCGGAACTTCCATCCAAGCTAGGACATGAATCTAAAAATCAGACGTGACTAAAAATTAGGACAAGACTTAGCTGTCGCACTCGGATCTAGCAATGGAACCCTGACTCTAGGGCCCACCTTGATGTACACACTGTATATCTATGTTGTCTATTTGTTTCGTTAGATCATTTTATGGCATGGGCCTGAAAATGAAGCAAATCCAAATCTCAGGTGGAACAAACCACAAGAAACAGTGGTGAATGACCATTAAAAACTTTGTGGGCCGAAAAGTTTTAGATCAAGCTAATATTTGTGTTTTCCCTTCATCTAGGTTTGTGTGACCTTATCAATAGATTGGAGGGCAAATAAACATTACACTGGACCCTAGGAAGTCTTTAATGGTGGGTGTTCAATGAACACTTTTTCTAGTGGTGTGGTCCAACTGGGATTTGGATCTACTTCATTTTTGGATCCATGCCATAAAATGATCTGGAAAAATAGATGGACGATGTTGATATACAACGCATACATCAAGTTCCCTACCATTCACTGGATCTAGGTGTGATAGCTAAGTCACGTCAAACGCGGATTACCTACTAATGCTGTGAGTGGCAAGTGGCTATTGGTTTGTGCTCTATGGGCCCCACCACGATGTATGTGTTTTATCCATGCCATCCATCCATTTTGCTAGATCATTTTAGGGCACGAGCCAAAAAATGAGGCAGATCCAAATCTTAGGTGGACCATACTACAAGAAACAATGGTGATTGAATGCCTACCATTAAAAATTTCTTGGGGACAACAAAAGGTTTGGATCAAGTTGATATTTATGTTTCCCTTCTTCTAGGTCTCTGTGACCTAATCAAGAGGTTGGATAGCAAATAAACATTATATTGGGTCCTAGGAAGTTTTTAATGGTAAGCTCTCAATCACCACTATTTTCTTTGGTGTGGTCCACCTGAGATGTGGATCTGCCTCATTTTTGCGCTCATGCCCAAAAAATGATCTGGCAAAATAGATGGATGGCATGGATAAAATACATTACATCACGGTGGGCCCCACAAAGCATCGACAGTAGCCACTTGTACTCACAACGTTAGTAGGTTATTTGCATCCTCCCTGTAAAAAGAGTTTCCGAAAGCTATTTTGGGTAAAAAGGGTTTCTACAAGCTACGATTAAAAAACCCCAAAATCCACCAAAAATAACAAAAGACTGGCTGAAATCCATGTTTCCTATGAAATCCATCATCTAATTGAAGTAAAAAAGGAAATTTGAGGTTTTTTTGTACCTATCAATGACCAGCGTATGGTTGTCATGGTTGTTGGTCAATCTGCGATTGGCCCACCAAATAGAAAATCACTCTCACATAGATCTTTAAAAGAAAATCGAAATGAAAGCTCTTTTTTTTTTTTTTTTTTGATTTTTTACCTATTTACGCAAGGTCACTCTCACTGAAATTCGATGTCAACATCGGCTCTTTTATCGACAAAATCGGTTTGTTGGCTATTGTATGGTCTGTGACAGGCTGTGTATGAGGTAGCTACAACGAATTTATCACTAACAACCCAATTTATCAAGAACACAAAATTATTGTCGAATTTTCAAAGAAAAAGGCAAAGATACAAAATTATGGGGTTTCTGTGTCACCGGTGCGGCGATACCAAAAATATCAGCGATGTTATTGACTTTTCACTGACAATTGAAACACTGCCAGTAACAACAGTATCATCCACATATACTACAAGCAAAATGAGACTTGAGATACCCTTCCATACAAAAATGAAATGATTAGCATGACTTCAAACAAAGCCATAGTTTAATACAACCTTGTTGAACTAGTCAAACCATGCATTTGGAGATTGTTTTAACCCATAAATTGCATTTTGCAGTTTACACACTTTGTCATACTCTCCTCAAGCAACAAATCTGGGAAGTTGCTCCATCTAAGCAAAATGTGTGATTTCATTGAATGGATGGGCGAAGTGTTTTCCTTACTTACAGATCGTACAAGAGGAAACATCATCCACCTGCACATTTCGAATGAATGCCTGAGGAAATCTCGAGACAGCCTAGAACTGGAAAAGCACCACACTTATGGGGCCATGACTAGAATAGCGAATTGTCCTTCTAGCTATGGCAGACAAACGATAAAAGCTATGTGGTTATGCAACCAAATGGCCGCACAAGCTGGTTGATTACAAATTTAACTGATCCGACCATTTAGATTGTCTTAATTGATGATCTATCCATGGTCTGCTGATCAATCTAATGAGATCAATGGTCGGATTACATTGTAAAGCTGATAAGATCTATCAGATGACTTATGAATTTGTAGGATGTATTTGCTTTCGTTAGTTTCTAGCATTAGGTTTAGCCAGGGTTTCAAATATCGATACTATCGGCCGATATATTGGCTGATATTATCAGTATTGCACCACTGCGAGACGATACACTCGCGATAACCCCCGGAAGATACCAAAAAATCCCAAATCCAGATATCAGCTGATATATCGTCGATATCGCACGATATATCGACGATATCGCGTGATTTCCTCTCCATTATTGTCGGACATCAACGCACGGACAGTCACGGGTGGATTGTAGGGGACTCACGAGTCCCACTGTAGCTAACCACCCACAAACACCATAAAAATCGGATCCGAACAATGGAGAATAAATAAAAAAAAATGAATTAGAAAAAAAAGAAAGAAATCGGAGATTACCTGGCTGTAACGGTGATGGGAGGTGGGCCATTCGACAGGTAAGTATGATTTTCTTGTCATTTTCTTCAACTTCTCTCTTTCTTGGACATTCCGGCGAGGAATCAGGCCGGATCGACGAACCGTTCCTTCCAGAACGAGATTTGAGGAGACGAACTTGCATGAAAGATGGATCGGACTGGATCGGACTGCGTGGATGGAGCCATGGAGGTGAAAATGGGAGAGGGAAAGTGAAAAGAGGGGCGCGATGGGGAAATCGGGTTGCGTACTGAGTTACTCAGTACGCTTTTATCGTACTGAGTAAACTTTGTAGGGCCCATTGTGAAGTATATAGTTCATCCACGCCGTCCATCTGTTTTTCCAGATCATTTTAAGGGTTGAGCCCAAAAATAAAGTATATCAAAATCTCAAGTAGACCATACCAAAGGAAACAGTGGAAGTATTGATTTCCACCGTTGAAATATTTATAAGGCCTCCAATGATGTTTATTTGTCATCTAAATTGTTCATAATATCACAAAGACATGGATGAATGGAAAAAACAAATATCATCTTGATCTAAAACTTCTGTGGGCCCCCAAGAACTTTTCAACGGTAGACTTCAATTCAAACTGTTTCAGGTGGTGTGGTCCACTTGAGCTTTGGATATGATTAATTTTTCTTTCAAAAGCCCTGAAATTATATAATAAAACGGATGGACGGATTTGATAAAATGCCTGAATGACAGTGGGCCCCGCAGTTTTCTCAGTACACAGTGCGCAATCCGCTTTGGCGGATGGAAATAGGATTGCGTACTATTTACTCAGTTCGCTTTTATAGTACTGAGTAAACTCAATTGGGTCCACCTTGAATGTATGCGGTTTATCCAATCCGTCCATAAGTTGTTTCAGCTAATTTTATACGTTGAGCCTAAAATTGAAGCAAATACAAAGCTCAAGTGAACCATACCACTGGAAACAGTGGGAATAGTGATTTCGACCATTGAAATCTTTCTAGAGCCCAAAGTGATATTTATTTCTCATCCAACATGTTCATAAGATAAAAAAGACTTGGATGTAGTGAAATAAAAAATATCAGGTTGATCCAAAACTTCGGTGGCCCCTAAAAATTTTCAATGGTAGACACTCATTTCACACTATTTCCTGTGGTGTGGTCTATTTGATCTTTGGATATACTTTATTTTTGGTATATGGAACTGAAATTAACTTTTAAAATTGATGGACGGTGTGGATCAAATAGATAAATCACGGTGGATCCCACAGAGTTTACTCAGTACGCTTAGCATACTGAGTTACTCAGTATGCAATCCGCTTCCCCGCGGATGGGGTAAATGCTTTCCACTATTGAAACCTTTCTCCTCTGATTTCTATGGTGGGGTCCACTCGAGCTCTGGATCTGACCCATTTTTTGGCTCATGCTATAAAATGATCTCTTCAAATGTATGGACGATGTAGATAGAAAAAATACATCATGGTGGGGCCCATGTAACTTGGTGAAGTCTCGTGCCCCCGTCACTGACGGGCAGTCACGTCCGATTGCGTACTTAGTACGCTCTTATCTTACTGAGTAAACTCTATTGGGCCCACCGTGATTACACGTGGTTTATCCACGCCGTCCATTCGTTTTTACTGATAATTTTAGGCGTTGAGCCCAAAATTGAACCATATCCACAACTCAAGTTGACCACATTATAGGAAATAGTGTTGAATGAACATTGACCATTAAAAACGTTGTGGGAGCCATAAAAGCTTTGGAACAACCTGATATTTATTTTTTCCCTTCATCTGGGTCTTTAGGACCCAATCAACAGATTGGATGTCAAATAAACAGTACAGTGGGCCTTACGAGGATTTTAATGGTGGATATCCAATCATTATTGTTTTCCTTTGGTGTGGTCCACCTGCGATTTATATCCCTATGATTTTTTGTATCAGTCCCTAAAATGATCCGTAGAAATGGATGAAACAAATACATTATGGTGGGGCCCATAAAAAACTGACCACTAGCCATGAGGCCGGTGTCAGGGGGAGTAGCTAATCCGTCTCCCGCGCGACGATATTGACGGGTTGCGTAACCAGACTGCCTGCTGAAGTGACGCACCAAGTTCTGTGGGGCCCACCATGATGTATGTATTGTATCTACACCGTCCATACATTTGGGTATATCATTTTAAGGCATCAGACCAAGAATGAGTCAGATCCACTGTTTTCTGGCTACGCACCGTCCTAAAATTTTTAATGGTGGGCGTCACTATCTCCACTGTTTTATGTGGTGGGGTCCACATGAGCTTTGGATCTGACTCTTCTTTTTCTCATGGCCTAAAATGATATCTCTAAATGGATAGACGGTGTGGACACAACACATACATCATGGTGGGCCCCATAGAACTTGGTGCGTCATTTCACACTGTTTCCTGTTGTGTGGTCCACTTGAGATTTGAATATTCTTCATTGTGGGGCTCAAGCCCTGAAATTATATGGTAAAATGGATGGACGGATTGGATAAAATACATAAATTACAGTGGGCCCCACAAAGTTTATTCAGTACGCAGTCTGATTCCCCCTCCACCCGCATTTAGCAAATGGCCCATAGTAGCGCATTAGAAGAAGCTGTGGGGCCCTCAGTGTTGATCATGTACCATCCATACATCTGCTGTCCAACCTCATCATTCAATTTTTATTTTTATTTTTAATTTATTTATCTCTCGCCCATTTCTCATCATTGTGTCTACTCCGTTTGATTTAAATTATGATATGCTAGGTATTCAATCTTAAGTAAGTTATAAGTGCCTAATTACTAACCTGATTAACGACTTTGATTGAAGGTCCACATCATGGTGGCCCCTAATTACTAACCTATTGTTGGCATCAAATCTCATTGTTCCATGTGGTGTGGCCCATCTGAGTGGTGGATCTATCTGATTTTGGCTCTATCCAATCTCAATGGATAGATAAAATATTGTTTTACAGATAAAATATGTCGGGAGGAAGAGGAGGGAGACAACCTGATATAGGGTGGACGTACGGTCGGCCCATTCTCGATAATCGATTTGGGAGTAGTTGTGATTTATGTGGCCATGTATTGAGGAGTGGTGGGGTAATGCGCCTAAAGGAGCATTTAGCAGGAGGGTATCGCAATGTTGTGGATTGCCCTAAGTGCCCACGGATGTGCAAGAACAGATGAACACCATATTGAAAAAAAATGTGAAGTCAAAAGATGAATGACATGCGCGGGAGAGGGAGATTAGGGAGGAGTTGGGGCGACCACCATATGCAGGTGAGGATGATGTTGTGGATCTTGATAATGATGATGATCCCGAATACAGACGCGCAATTCAAGAGTCCATACGGGATCAGTGGGAGAGGGATCAGAATAGGAGGTGGGACACAAGTAGGCCTAGATTTGAGGAGTCTATCCATGAGCGTGGTGGGGGGAGTGGAGCAGGGGAGAGTGTTAGGGGTGGATCAGGGGAGGGAGTAGGAGGGGAGGAATATGGGGCATGGGCAAGAGTAGTAGCATGCGGGTGCCGGATTTACCTTCAGATCCGAGGATGTATAAAGAGGCAGAGGGACACAAAAGAAAATAAAGGAGATGTTTAGTGGGGGGGATGTGAGGAAAAAAGTTGGAAAATTTATAGCAATTTTTTTTTTATATACGATCAAATCCCTACAAATGCCGCAGCAAGCCCGCACTTCAAAAATATGATAAGTGAAGTGTAGCGTGGGGTTAGGGTGTGCTGCCGCCCACACCCGCATAGATCATGGGGAAATACTTGGATGATGAACATGCAGAAATGAAAACATACGTTGATTCGTATCGGCAGTCATGAGAGATGTACGGCTGCACCGTCATGTGTGATGGTTGGACCGGACCAACGAAGATGTCGATTATAAATTTTATGGTCTATTCTAGGGGACGGGCAGTGTTCCTAAAGAGTATAGATGCGAGTAGTAAGATCAAGGATTCTAACTACATTTACAAACTAATGCACAACGTCATGCAAGATGTTGGGAGGAAAAATATGGTGCAATTTGTCACGGATAATGGGAGTGCATTTGTTAAGGCGGGGAAGGATATTCAGAGCAAGTATCATATATATTGGACCCCCTATGCAGCCCATTGCATTGATCTGATGCTAAAGGAGATCGGGAATAGGCCATCGGTGAAGACTGTAATTACTGATGCACGACTCATCACGAACTTTGTATACAACCACGCATGGCTATTAGCCGCAATGCGCGAGAGGTGAGGTGGGGATATAGTGGGCCCCGGAGCGACGCGATTCGCCACAAATTATATCGCCTTAAGTAGCCTTCTCAAACACAAACAGGGGTTACGAGAGCTTTTCGCCTCTCATGATTATGTAGAATGGAAAAAGAGGTTGACGAAAGTAACCTATAGAATCTAGGAGCTAGTGCTGGAAAATTCATTTTGGGATAAAGTGCGTGGTGTTGTGGGTATTCTAGAGCCCATTTATTTGGTGTTGAGGATGGTGGACAGTGAGACAAATCCGTCGATGGGGTCGCTGTATCCGTCTATACAGCTGATGAAAGATGCCATCATGGTTAAAGCTCCCAATGCATATAAGTGGGTGCATGCAATAATAGACGACCGTTGGGAAATGACGCTTTCTCACCCACTACATCAGGTTGGTAAGTACATATATGGATTTTTTATTTTTCCATATGTAATAATAAACGAGGGTTGTACCGATGTGTATATGTTGGTTTTCAGCGTATTTCCTGAATCCCAAATACCACTACAGCCGGAACCTCTTCGAAGATAATTCATTAAAGAGGGCTGTGCATGAGGTGTACGATCACTTATTACCCGACTGTCCGGGGAAAAGAACATTTGGAAGTGAGGTAAATATATTCCGCACTTACATTCTCCTTATCTTCATCTCAATATTAAATACTTATTCTGGTTGCTATACGCCATCAACAGATTGTTAAATTTCGCGACGCGGTTGGAATGTTTGGGTGTCACCCTGCGGTGAAGTCAAGGAACGCCATGATGGCATGTGAGTTACTGTAGTAAACTTAACTTTTATATTATTTTGGAAAATCTAGGATAATGAAAGAATCTTATGATATGTAGGCGAATGGTAGTCCATGTATGGGATTGACTACGAGGTTTCACAACGACTGGCTGTCCGTGTGCTTGCACAGTCGGTGTCCTCGTCACCCTTTGAAAGGAATTGGAGTACTTTCTCCCTCATACATACAAATAAACGTAATAGAATAGGGTATGAGGGGCTTCAGAAGCTAGTGTATTGTCACTACAATATGAAGTTACGAGAGAGGCTGCTTCGCTCGGAAGGAAGAAGAAAAGCGCATGAAGACCCAATGGACCTGATGATGGTCGGATAGCATGCATATGCTGAGGATGCGGAGGATCGCCTAGTTTACCAGTGGGCTAGGTCGGATGACTTAGATACCTCGGATGGGCGAGCAGAGCCACATATTGCGGCAGAAGCAGAGACACAAGAGATTGATGTTGACGCACATGTGGAGCGGCAGAGGTCTCCTGATGAGGCATTCGACCCATTGACGAGGAGTCCGGAGGGCAGCCCACGACAGTTACTATCAAGTGGGACACGTGGCAGGGAAACATTGTCTGACACCGAGACCAAGTCAGAAAGTGATGTGGGAAATGAGTCCGGTGATGATGATGACGTCGATAAGGGTGATGATGACTCTGATGACAGTAAGGATGATGATGATGATGGTGGTGGTGGTGGCGGCAGTGACGGGGATAGTGGCGACGTGGGTGGGAGTTAGGATAAGAGGCCTCTTAGCCCTTTTACCGGGGAGGAGAATTTTGATCATTCCACACGGGACCTTGACCATGGTTCTCGTCTAAGAGAACCACGACCCCGTCTTGTTTACAATAAGACATACACGCGTCAAAAGCTACTGCAGAAAAAGAAGACTCATAAACTTTCAGATTTTGAAGAGCTGCTGGTAAAATGCATGAGGGACACAAACGTTCATGGCAGGTGACGTGGCTCTAGATTTGGATCACGGACAAGGGAGGGGAGCTCGAGTTACAGGCCACAACATGAATCTGGATCACAAACACTGGAGAGTAGCTCGAGTTTTGTGCCACAGTATGGGCATGGATATGGATCTAGTGGATATTTGACGAGCAACTCCAGCAGTTACGGCACATCATTTTTTGACCCTGGTCAGGAGTTCACTTCTGGATATGGGTGAGGATATGAGTAGTAGTATGGATATGGGCAACAATATGGATACCAAGGAGCTTCATATATGCCCTTCCCAGATCCATATCAGTTACAGATTGTGACGATTACGTAGTACCCATGGATGAGCCTATTGATTCAGTTCGGAGAGGATGAGTATCAACGTTATGTCAGGAAGTATCTTAACTGGTACCTCTCTACTATGACTTGGGCACAATATTGTCTATTTGTGGAGCAGCGGTACTATGCCTAGCCCCGTCGAGATAGAGATAATGATTACGACCCACCACGCAACTCTATGTGGGTTTAGACCACAATTAGTCCCCATCATTGATATGTATATTTTTCAAATTTTACTTCTTCAGTTCTTCTTTTGCTTTTCAATGAATTGGTTGTGTTTTCATACATGACTATAATATATTTATAAATATCATGCATTCAATTTAAATATAGTTGCGTTAGTTCAGTTAAACATCGCATAACTTAGGACCCTATACGAAGGAAATTTATTATGTGCATCTTTGTTTTGAGATGTTATGATTTAAAAGTGTGTATTAAGGGCCTTTTTAACAATCCCCAAAGTTCCATTAAGAAATTCAACCATTTTCCCAATGTTTCTCCATGTTTCCCAAAAAGTGCGATAAACTATGCGATACAAACGATATATCCCGTGCGATAACCGATACGTATCTGTATCCCAAGGGTGCGATACATTGTATGATACCGATATTTCGAACACTGGGTTTAGCAATGGCTTATCTAATAACTTTCCTATTTGTATTTTTTTAAACGATGTCCGAATTATGTGAAATTGGTCATGTTTGATTGCCCATTGAGTTAGCTTTCAAACTAGCCCAAGATCTTGCAAATTCCAACACCATTTGAGTGAGCTATCACATATGGCCCATATGGTGGTGACGCGATTCAAGGACATTTTAGTCATTTCCACAAATTAGGGCTTCCATATTTGTTGAAGGCCTATTTAAGGCTATGTTTGGAGGTGTACAAAGCATTATGATGATGATGAAAATCTTATTTTTGGTTTTGCTGTTTCTTTGGTTCGGCAGAGGATTTGGAGAAGCTTTCATGATCTTTAGCATCCAGCTAGGGATTGTTAGGGTTCTTCCCTATGATCTTGTTTATGTTTCTTTGATGCTTTGCATCCCCTATGGGGTTTGCATCATGTGGTAAAGGGCATAGGCAACATAAATTTTCAAACAAGGCACTGGGAGCTAGTTTGAGGCCATAGAGGGCACAACACAGGTGTTAAACTTGTCTGGATGAGCATGATAAGCTAGATGGAAGAGCCATATGAACTTCTGCATGTAAATCATCATTAAGAACAATTCTTAACACCCATCTGAAAGAGCACCACTAGTAAACATCTGCAATGACAATAAAAGTGTGAACGTATATCATCTTAGCTGTGGCAGAGGTGGTCTCCTTATAGCCAAACCTTTACTCTTGAGTATATTCCTTAGCAACAAGCCAAGCATTGTAATGTTCAAGACTAACATCTCATTAGTCTTCACTTTATCTACCCTTCACAGCCAACTGCCTTCTTGCCAAGAGCAAGAGAAACCAAGTCCCAAGTATGTCTAATGTGGGTGTTCATATTAGTTTTCCAATGCCTCTACATTGTGATAGTTGAAGTGTCTAACATCGCCGGTAACACCATTTTTTTATATCAGCAGACCAAGCACATAGAGAGACTGACATTTCCTTCACCATCAATGTCATGATGGCAATAACTCTCTTCCTCACACCTCTTCAGCATTGCAAATTGGTTGACTTATTCACAAAGTCCCATACAGGGGTGTATATGAGGCATATTTCTTGTTTTCAATAAGGGCAGATTAGTCAATGGTTAGGGTAATCTACTCTTGTTAGGCAGTAAACTAAATGCATTTGTTCATGTTAGATTTCTGTTGGATATATATTCTGCTCAGTTTTGTATATTTGCTTTTCATTCTGATCCTTGTCATCCCTCATAAGGGATCTCTCATATGTGTATATATCCTCAGCCGAAACATGCCTAAATGCAACAATAAAATACTTTCCTCAACTTATTTCATTCTGAAGGCTAGTGCCCTGTGCCCATGCTTGAGATTGCTTTTAGGAAGTGGGGGCATGAGATGTTGCAGCTCACATGATGCGGAGATAGCAAACATAGCTTTGACTTCAACAATAACAGACTTGATTTCACATCTCCAGTGAGCCTAGCCAGTTGGAGTTTTTGGGTGCCTTTTGGTCATTCACTTGAATTCTTAGTCAAGTGATGTAATTTTCAAATTAAATAAAAGAAAAAAGTTTATCTCAGCAGGAAATGGATGTTCAGCAGGGTCAAAATTTTCATCTCTCTAATGAATCATTTTGCTGCCATCTAGAGCACAGTTAATTAACCACATTTTCCTATGGAATAAATTATTTATTACCATCAGATATTTTCTTCCTTAATCTTCACTTTGACAAAAGTTGATTTTTACTTAGGTCTCTCACTGCTATCTTCACTTTTTTAACGTAATAATAATGATGGAGAGTTTCTGTCAGTGGAAATCATTTAATTTCAACCACATTTGATAATAGGTAGTAGGGACATGCATCCCCAGTAGCAGAGGGTTAAGGAGAAGATAATTATTAAAAATTAGAAGATTAAACCAAAAACCTAGGGCATTAGATATTTTAATACATTTTAACTGAATATACCTATTAGACCTCCATCTTAAATACCAAAGTGGTAAGTATATTTTGGTATAGCCCTGTTGCTGTAATCTAGAATGGAGTGGTCTGTCCATGTAAACATACCATATCTTTGCGAATGTTGCTCCCTGTCCTGCTCTCGGTTGCTTGAATCTGAGGCTGAAGTTTACTTGGTATTGACTGATGTGGGCCTTTCTGGCCGAGTCCAGGCTGGAGTTTGGCCCTCCCACTGCTGAGTCCTATATTTAGGGATAGTTGCACCAATTCCTGCTCCCACTGTGTTGCTGGAATCTAAGGGTGAAGTTAGCTTGGTTTTGACTGAGTCCGGACTCTTTCTGGCAGAGTCTACTCCGGAACTTGGTCCACTACCTGCCTAGACATGCCAACAAGAATTAAACCTTACTCTTTGATCACGCAAAGTCTGGTATGTCATTTTGGCTTGCTTCCTCTGCCACCTGCTCGCACTACCAAAGTTAGTGTCATTTCGTTGTTGACAATCATTGTTTTTCTTTGTCAAAGATTGCAATTTATTTTTTCTTGCTTGTTTCAAGTTCCATTCTTAATTTAGATATTAGCCGTTCCCATGACATCATGCAATCTGTGTATCTACTTCTCCTAATAGGAAGTGGAACTTTGGTTTCATAGATTTATTATAGAATATCAAACAGCATGAGATTAAGACATTTTACTCCGAACCTATCGGAACTGAAGAAGTTTTTGTTATTGTCTTCTTTTAATAAACATCAAGAAACAGGTTAGCTTGGTTCCATCACCTCTACTTTATGCCACATCTTGTTCCCTTAGATATATGTAGACATGCATTCTGGTGTGAAAAAATAATTTGGGGAGTGCAATTGCATATAATATGGGTGTAATATGTTATTTATATATAATAGTGTACCATGTTGCAATCATCTGTCTAGTGAACTCGTTCTTTGCAGACTATGAATTCATATGTTGTCATCAATCTTGGCAATATCTCCTAATTGGTTTCGTTGTTCTTTATTTATTTCAGGAAATGTTTCAGCCAGTTAAAGTTACTGATGGTCTTTGGATTATTCCTGAGTGGGCAACTCCCCCTGTACGATTAACTCCAAGTATATGTTAAACTTTACAAAAAATCCTAACTATATTTTAGAACTATCAATATTGCAACTTCTTCTTTTGTTCTAGTACATTTCACAGTGTTCTTCTTTGTTCTTTTATTTTTCTCTCTTTCTTTCCTTTTATTTATTTATTTATTTTTGCACGTCAAATTTCTTCACCTTCTGATGAAAGCAAATTATACTTGGTCTTTATGCTGTTATCTGCAGATACAACTAGTTTCTTTTTCTTTCTTTCTTTCTTTATTTTTTCATGTGTTTTCATGCTCTCACTCAAATGCGTGGGGCTACACTTTGATGGGAGATTATCTCCATTGATGACATGTTACATATGGGCTGGAACTGCTCTTCTTATACAACTTAACTAGATTTCTTATTTTCTGTTTGTAGACACATACATTTCTGTACCGTGGGTCCTATCTCTTTGGACCATGGGCCGTCTTTTGTTCAGAGACTGTGGGCCTTCTCTTTTTGGACTATGGGCCGTCTTTTATTCTCTTCTCATTTCTCTTATTATTTTTCTTTCTTTTGTTTTTCATCTTTACCCTTGGTTCCAAGAATATTTTATGTAATTTGGGACATCACTTAATATGAATAAGAAGGGAGCAGGACATACTGCCATAATTAGAGTTTTTTTTCTCTCCCTAACGCTTTATTTTCTTTGACTGTCTGACATGGTATCAAAGTAGAAAAGCTCCTAGTGTTTTCTCCTCATCCTTCTTATTCTCGCTTTCTCGTCTCTCCTTTTTGTTCTTATTCTCATATTTTTCTCTTGGTTCGAGAGTTGTGATAGCCTAATCAGTGATGGAATTTGAGCAAAGAGGAGAGATCTTGCAGCGGTTTCTATTTTTCTTTGAAGGCTTTCTTGATGGTCAGTTTTGATAAGGTTTTTTGGGCCTTTTTTTTTCATCCCTATGTATAGTATTTTTTTTCCTTTATTTATTTTTTTAAATTTTTGTAAGATTCCCTTCTCCTCTTTGGTGGTTTGATTTGGAATTACGAGGATTGGTACCTTTTTTATTTTATTTTTTAGGTCTTTTTTTAGACTTGCAAACTATGCTGGTTATGACATTTTTTTTTTTTGATTTGTATGAAGTCTTGATATATAGTTCTCAATTATTTGGGATAAAATATGGCTTCATCATCGACATGCGAGACAATTGATCCCATCACCTCCAAGGTAGAAAGGTTGATTGTTCATTATGAGAGTCTTGGGTTACAAATTACAACTCATAAACTTAAGTCCAATAATTTTCTTTAATTGTCAAAAGTTGTTGAGATGTTTGTTAGAGGAAAACAAAAGTTGGGATATATAGATGGCAATATATCGAAACCTCCTACGATTGATCCTTGTTACAGAGAGTGGAAATTGACCAATTTGTTCAGAAAACGTAAAAGGCAGTGTATTTCTCATCTTATTAAATGATTTGTTTCCTATCATTATTTGTCTCTAGTTCACAGGTCCTTTGCTTCTGTCCTTGAGTGTTCTTCTTCCACCGTTTCTAGCAATCTTCAAGCGCTTTCAATTCTCCTCTATAGTGACAAGCTATGGAGGAAGAGATGGCTATGCTTGAGAGGAATCATACATAAGAGATGGTTTATTTACCATTTGGGAAGAATCCGGTGGATTATCGCAAGGTGTATGCTCTTTTGTCTAACTTTTATGTGTAAGTATTTTGGATTTAATGTCCTCATTGTGAGGTTCCTCTGTTTATATAGAAACTCTAGGCTAATTATAAGGCTGAATTGCAGCCATTAACATCAATGTAGGCTAACAAACAAGGAAACAATAACTGTACAAGATATATGCCATAAATAGATGACCTAATTATGGCTAAATATATGCTGTCCATGCTGTCCTGATTGACATCCCCCCTCAAATTGATGCTGGTCGATCAAGAAGCATCAATTTGCCCACTAGGAACTGATGGCGCTGTCGTGTCATGGCCTTGGTAAACACATCAGCTATCTGAAGGTCAGTGGAAACATGAGGAAGAGAAATGATACGAGTGTCTAAGGCTTCCCGAATAGAATGACAGTCCACCTCAATGTGCTTCGTTCGTTCATGGAAAACGGGATTAGCAGCAATCTGAATGACACTAATATTATCAGCATGGAGAGGTGTAGGATCAAATTGGGAAAAATCAAGCTTAGCCAGAAGCCTACGAAGCCAGACAATCTCAGAACAAGTAGCAAACATGACACGGTATTCGGATTTAATAGAAGATTTAGAAACATGAGGTTGTTTCTTACTCTTCCAAGAGATCAATGAATCACTAAGAAACATGCACCAGCCTGTGATAGACCGGCGAGTATCAGGACATCCGGCTTAATCCGCATCACTATATGCAACAAGGCGAAGAGGAGAGTCGGTTGGGAAGAACAACCCACGGCTAGGGGACCCTCGAAGGTATCGGATGATACGACGAACGACAGCCAAATGTAGATGGCGTGGAGTCTGCGTGAACTGGCTAACCTGCTGGACAACGAAGGAAATATCAGGCCGAGTAATAGTCAAATAGTTCAAACTGCCTACCAACTGTAGAAACAGAGTAGGATCAGACAGCAGATCACCCTCATCACAACGATACTTCGTGTTTACTTCTAGAGGAGTATCCACAGAAGAAGTATCCTGAAGACCAACTAAAGCAATCAAATCCTGTGTGTACTTATGTTGATTCAGAATGATATCGGAAGGATCCATGTGAACTTCCAACCCTAAGAAGTATGTAAGAGGACCAAGATCCTTTATATGAACGAGGCCTGAAGATGCTGCTGTAAACGAGTGATCAAGTCTGAATCCATCCTCGTGATAACAATATCATCAACGTAAACAAGAAGAAGAACAATACCAATAGAGGTCTTATGAAGAAACAAAGAGGAGTCATATTGACTCCGCTCAAAGGAAAACTGAAGCAAGGTAGACCGGAACTTACTAAACCATGCCCGGGGAGCCTGTTTTAATCCATACGGAGATCACTTCAATTTACATACATCAGAAGAAGAGGAGGTCAAGCCAGGCGGCAGAGCCATGTGAATTTCCTCTTTGAGATCACCATGAAGAAATGCGTTTTTAACGTCCATTTGATGAAGTGGCCAGCCTTGGCACGCTGCAATAGAAATAGCCATCCACACCGTAGTCATCTTAGCGACTAGAGCAAAGGTCTCCTCATAGTCCACCCCATATTCCTGTCTGTTACCAAGTGCAACCAATCGGGCCTTATAGCGATCCAGAGTACCATCGGAACGCAGCTTAGTCGAGTAAACCCATTTACAACCAATGGCTTTAACATTTGCCGGACAAGGAACAACATCCCATGTGTGATTGTCCTGAAGAGCCTGAAGTTCTTTGGCCATCGCCTCACGCTAACATTCATGCTTAACAGTCTCGGAATGACATGATGGAATTGAAATAGAGGACGAAGTAGCATGAAGAGATGTATGAGAAAAACCATACTAATCAGGAGGACGAGAGACTCTAGTAGACCGGCGAGGAACAATGTTAGAACCCGGATCATCCGCAGAAGGAATAGTTTGAACAGGATCGGATGTAGGGCAGGCTCAGGAAGGGGCAAAATCGGTCGTTAGCGTTCATACACAAATCCAGGTTTGAATCGCTCAGGAATAGGAGTCAAGTCATCAAAATGAGGAAGAACATTGATCTCAGGCAAGAATGCAACATGAGTAGAAAAGAAAGACTGATTTTCAAAGAAAACAACATAACGAGAAATACGAAATCTGTTAGAGCATGGATCATAGCAAACATAACCTTTGTGTGAATTACTATAATCCATAAAAGCACATTTAACAGATTGGGTAGAAAGTTTGTGTCGTTCATGTGGTGGCAAATGAACAAAACAAACACAACCAAAGGTATGCATATCGAGATAGTTGGGATGCTGATGATGAAGACGATAGTAGAGAGATTCAAAATGCAAGACACTTGAAGGCAATCCATTAATTAAATAAACTGCCGTGGATAAGGCTTCCACCCAAAATTTAGAAGGAATGAAAGATTCAAGCAATAACGTTCGAACAACCTCCAACAGGTGGCGATTATTACATTCAGCAACACCATTCTGCTGAGGTGTATAAGGACAAGAACGCTCAGAAACAATTCCTTTTTGCTTGAGAAAGGTATGAAATTCATGAGACATTCAACACCCGAATCGGACCTTAACACTTTAATGCCTGAAGAGAATTGAGTTTCAATATAAGCCACAAATTGTTGAAACACAAAAAATACCTCAGATTTAGAACGAAGAAAATAAATCCAGGTATACCTACTATAATCATCAATGAACGTGACAAAATATTTATAATTTGCATGAGATATAACAGGAGTAATACCCCACACATCACTATGGATCAAATCAAAACTGCTTTCAGCACGACTACCATGGGCAAGAAAGGAAAAAGACTTACTCTTACCTAATTTACATGTTGAGCAATCAAAAAAGAGATGAGAGGAAAATTGATCTTTATTACCCAACAAACCAGAGTTTACTAAATAAGATAGAACAATATAGTTAGGATGACCCAAACGTTTGTGCCATACTTTACCCTTATTGTTTATAGTAGTACAAGCAAAAGAAATGCAAGAAGGAATGGAAAAATGTAGCGGAAACAATCGTCCAACTTTAGGCCCCTTCGCGCATATCTTCCCCGACACTTGATCCTGCACAATACAACTATCATGAGAAAACCCAACATTACAGTTGTTATCAACCAATTGTCCGACGGAAATGAGACTAGTAGAAAGCTCAGGAGATACAAAAACTTCTTTAACTAATGAATTATCCCCAACAGCATGAATAGGTAACTAACTACCATCAGCAATCTGAATGTACGATGAGCCACGATAATTCCGAACATTGGTAAGAGTGTTGGAGGAACTAGTCATATGATTAGACGCAGCAGAATCAACAAGCCAAGGTAAAGATGGTAGTGTACTGTACCTTGAAGCCCCAAGGCTGAAAAGGCTGAAATAATCATTTGCTGAACTGTTTCAGGAGTAAGAACAAAGGGATCACCACCTGTAGAGGAATTAGCGGAAGCAGAAGTACCCACTGCAGCTTGATAGGCATTAGTTTGGCGATTCTGGGGACGAGTTGGACAATCTTGATAATATGTCCTGGCTTCTTGCAATAATTGCAAGATTTCTTGGCACAGTGAGCAGCAATATGCCTATATTCCTTGCAGCTGAAGCATTGGACCTTCTGCATATCCCTACCCTTGCCTTTCCCGTGAGCTACATAAGCGACGTCATTAGAGGTCATGCGGTTCTGCTGAAAAGTAGGCTGTGTTGCAAGACGTTGCTCTTCACGAAGTAATTCCCTAAACCACACATCCAAAGAGGGAGGAGGATCACGATTCATCAAATTGGAGCGAGTTGCCTCAAATTCCAGCCGTAACTTCATTAGAAACTGATCTCTCTTGCTATGTTCATGAACCTCCTGAACAACAGAGAAAGATGCAGCTGGTATCTTAGCATAAATAATGTCAGCAAATTCACCCCACAAGTTCTGAAACCCAGAAAAGTAATCTTGTATGGAAAGATCACCCTGAGTGTAATTGGCGATCTCATATTCCAACTGAAAGCGTCTGGCTGTGTGGTCTTGATTGTAAACCTTCTTTAAATACTCCCACATCTCTTGTAGTCTTGTACGACCTCAAATTTAGGACAATCAGAGGATCAACAGATCCTAAAATCCATGTCATGACTCTAGCATCTTTCACTTTCCACTGACCCAATTTAGAAAGGTTAGTAGGAGCTGCATCACTTCCATCTATGTGACCCCATAACTCTTTCCCTAGGACAAATAGGCGAAATTGAAATTCCCATGCAAAATAATTTTTGCCCGTGAAGTGCACACCAAAAGAATCCGAGTTGCTAGTAGACATAGTGCCCGGAACACAGTAATAAAGACAGATAATACTAAATCCACCCAGTGTTACAAATATCGATACTATCGGCCGATATTATCGGTATCGCACTACTGCGAGACGATACACTCGCGATAACCCCCGAAAGATACCAAAAAATCTAAAATCCAGATATCGGCTAATATATCGTCGATATCGCATGATATATCGACGATATCGCGCGATTTCCTCTCCATTATTGTCGGACATCAATGCACGGACAGTCACGGGTGGATTGCAGGGGACTCACGAGTCCCACTGTAGCTAACCACCCACAAACACTATAAAAATCGGATCCGAGCAATGGAGAATTAAAAAAAAAAGAATTAGAAAAAAAAGAAGAATGAAATCGGAGAGTACCTGGCTGTAGCGGTGATCGGAGGTGGGCCATTCGACAGGTAAGTACGATTTTCTTGCCATTTTTTTCAACTTCCCTCTTTCTCGGAGATTCCGGCGAGGAATTAGGTCGGATCGACGAATCGTTCCTTCCGGAACGAGATTTGAGGGGACGAACTTGCGTGAAAGATGGATCGGACTGGATCGGACTACGTGGATGGAGCCATGGAGGTGAAATTGGGAGAGAGAGTGAAAAGAGGGGTGCGATGGGGAAATCGGGTTGCATACTGAGTTACTCAGTACGCTCTTATCGTACCGAGTAAACTCTGTAGGGCCCATTGTGAAGTATATAGTTCATCCACGCTGTCCATCCGTTTTTCCAGATCATTTTAGGGGTTGAGCCCAAAAATCAAGTATATCAAAATCTCAAGTAGACCATACCAAAGGAAACAATGGAAGTATTGATTTCCACCGTTGAAATATTTATAAGGCCCCCAATGATGTTTATTTGTCATCCAAACTATTCATAATATCACAAAGACATGGATGAATGGAAAAACAAATATCATCTTGATCTAAAACTTCTGTGGGCCCCCAAGAACTTTTCAACGGTAGACTTCAATTCAAACTGTTTCAGGTGGTGTGGTCCACTTGTGCTTTGGATATGATTAATTTTTCTTTCAAAAGCCCTAAAATTATATGATAAAACAGATGGACGGATTTGATAAAATGCCTGAATGACAGTGGGCCCCACAGAGTTTACGTAGTACACAGTGCGCAATCCGCTTTGGCGGATGGAAATAGGATTGCGTACTAGTTACTCAGTACGCTTTTATCGTACTGAGTAAACTCAATTGGGTCCACCTTGAATGTATGCGGTTTATCCAATCCGTCCATAAGTTGTTTCAGCTAATTTTATACGTTGAGCCTAAAATTGAAGCATATACAAAGCTCAAGTGAACCATACCACTGGAAACAGTGGGAATAGTGATTTCGACCGTTGAAATCTTTCTAGAGCCCAAAGTGATATTTATTTCTCATCCAACATGTTCATAAGATAAAAAAGACTTGGATGAAGTGAAATAAAAAATATCAGGTTGATCCAAAACTTCGGTGGCCCCTAGAAATTTTCAATGGTAGACACTCATTTCACACTATTTCCTGTGGTGTGGTCTATTTGATCTTTGGATATACTTTATTTTTGGTATATGGAACTGAAATTAACTTTTAAAATTGATGGACGGTGTGGATCAAATAGATAAATCACGGTGGATCCCACAGAGTTTACTCAGTACGCTTAGCATACTGAGTTACTCAGTACGCAATCCGCTTCCCCGCGGATGGGGTAAATGCTTTCCACCGTTGAAACCTTTCTCCTCTGATTTCTATGGTGGGGTCCACTCGAGCTCTGGATCTGACCCATTTTTTGGCTCATGCTATAAAATGATCTCTTCAAATGTATGGACAATGTAGATAGAAAAAATACATCATGGTGGGGCCCACGTAACTTGGTGAAGTCTCGTGCCCCTGTCACTGACGGGCTGTCACGTCCGATTGCGTACTCAGTACGCTCTTATCTTACTGAGTAAACTCTGTTGGGCCCACCGTGATTATACGTGGTTTATCCACACCATCCATCCGTTTTTACTGATAATTTTAGGCGTTGAGCCCAAAATTGAACCATATCCACAACTCAAGTGGACCACATTATAGGAAACAGTGTTGAATGAACGTTGACCATTAAAAACGTTGTGGGAGCCATAAAAGCTTTGGAACAACCTGATATTTATTTTTTCCCTTCATCTGGGTCTTTAGGACCCAATCAACAGATTGAATGTCAAATAAATAGTACAGTGGGCCTTATGAGGATTTTAATGGTGGATATCCAATCATTATTGTTTTCCTTTGGTGTGGTCCACCTGCGATTTATATCCCTATGATTTTTTGTATCAGTCCCTAAAATGATCCGTAGAAATGGATGAAACAAATACATTATGGTGGGGCCCATAAAGAACCGACCACCAGCCATGAGGCCGGTGTCAGGGGGAGTAGCCAATCCATCTCCCGCGCGACGATACTGACGGGTTGTGTAACCAGACTGCCTGCTGAAGTGACGCACCAAGTTCTGTGGGGCGCACCATGATGTATGTGTTGTATCTACACCGTCCATACATTTGGGTATATCATTTTAAGGCATGAGACCAAGAATGAGTCAGATCCACTGTTTTCTGGCTATGCACCATCCTAAAATTTTTAATGGTGGGCGTCACTCTCTCCACTGTTTTTGTGGTGGGGTCCACTCGAGCTTTGGATCTGACTCATTCTTTTTCTCATGGCCTAAAATGATATCTCTAAATGGATAGACGGTGTGGACACAACACATACATCATGGTGGGCCCCACAGAACGTGGTGCATCACTTGGTGCGTCATTTCACACTGTTTCCTTTTGTGTGGTCCACTTGAGATTTGAATATTCTTCATTGTGGGGCTCAAGCCCTGAAATTATATGGTAATATGGATGGATGGATTGGATAAAATACATAAATTACAGTGGGCCCCACAAAGTTTATTCAGTACGCAGTCTGATTCCCCCTCCACCCGCATTTAGCAAATGGCTCACAGTAGCACATTAGAAAAAAGCTATGTGGGGCCCTCAGTGATGATCATTTACCATCCAGCGCATTAGAAAAAAGCTATGTGGGGCCCTCAGTGATGATCATGTACCATCCATAGATCTGTTGTCCAGCCTCATCATTCAATTTTTATTTTTATTTTTAATTTATTTATCTCTCTCCCATTTCTCATCACTGTGTCTACTCCGTTTGATTTAAATTATGATATGCTAGGTATTCAATCTTAAGTAATTTATAAGTGCCTAATTACTAACCTGAATAACGGCTTTTATTGAAGGTCCACATCATTGTGGCCCCTAATTACTAACCTATTGTTGGCATCAAATCTCATTGTTCCATGTGGTGTGGCCCATCTGAGTGGTGGATCTATCTGATTTTGGCTCTATCCAATCTCAATTGATAGATAAAATACTATTTTACAGATAAAATATGTCGGGAGGAAGAGGAGGGAGACAACTTGATATAGGGTGGACGTACGGTCGACCCATTCCCGATAATCGATTCGGGAGTAGTTGTGATTTATGTAGCCATGTATTGAGGAGTGGTAGGGTAACGCGCCTAAAGGAGCATTTAGCAGGAGGGTATCGCATTGTTGTGGATTGCCTTAAGTGCCCACAGGATGTGCGAGAACAGATGAAGACCATATTGAAAAAAAATGTGAAGTCAAAAGATGAACGACATGCGCGGGAGAGGGAGATTAGGGAGGAGTTGGGGCGACCACCATATGCAGGTGAGGATGATGTAGTGGATCTCGATAATGATGATGATTCTGAATACAGACGCGCAATTCAAGAGTCCATATGGGATCAGTGGGAGAGTGATCAGAATAGGAGGTGGGACACAAGTAGGCCTTGAATTAAGGGGTCTATCCATGAGCGTGGTGGGGGGAGTGGAGTAGGGGAGAGTGTTAGGGGTGGATCAGGGGAGGGTAGTAGGCGGGGAGGAATATGGGGCATGGGCAGGAGTAGTAGCTTGCGGGTGCCGGATCTACCTTCAAATTCGAGGATGTATAAAGAGGCAGGAGGGACACAAAAGAAAATAAAGGAGATGTTTAGTGAAGGGGATATGAGGAAAAAAGTTAAAAAATTTATAGCAAAATTTTTTATATATGATCAAAACCCTGCAAATGCCGCAGTAAGCCCGCACTTCAAAAATATGATAAGTGAAGTGCAGTGTGGGGGTGAGGGTGTGCAACCGCCCACACCCGCACAGATCATGGGGAGGTACTTGGATGATGAACATGTAGAAATGAAGACATACATTGATTCGTATCGGCCGTCATGGGAGATGTACGGCTGCACCGTCATGTGTAACGGTTGGACCGGACCGACGAAGATGTCGATTATAAATTTTATGGTCTATTCCAGGGGCGGGCGGTGTTCCTATGCAAGTAGTAAGATCAAGGATTCTAACTACATTTGCAAACTAATGCACAATGTCATGCAAGATGTTGGGAGGAAAAATATTGTGCAGTTTGTTACGGATAATGGGAGTGCATTTGTTAAGGCGGGGAAGGATATTCAGAGCAAGTATTATATGTATTGGACCCCCTGCGCAGCCTATTGAATCGATCTCATGCTAGAGGGGATTGGGGATAGGCCGCCGGTGAAGACTGTAATTACTGATGCACGGCTCATCATAAACTTTGTATACAACCACGCATGGTTATTAGCCGCAATGCGCGAGAGGTGTGGTGGGGATATAGTGCACCCCGGAGCGACGCGGTTCGCCACAAATTATTTCGCCTTAAGTAGCCTTCTCAAACACAAACAGGGGTTACGGGAGCTTTTCGCCTCTCATGATTACGCAGAATGGAAAAAGAGGTTGACGAAAGTAACCTATAGAATCGAGGAGCTGGTGCTGGGAAATTCATTTTGGGATAAAGTGCGTGGTGTTGTGGGTATTCTAGAGCCCATTTATGTGGTGTTGAGGATGGTGGACAATGAGACAAATCCGTCGATGGGGTCGCTGTATCCGTCTATACAGCTGATTGAAGAGGCCATCATGGTTAAAGCTCTCAATGCATATAAGTAGGTGCATGCAATAATAGTCGACCGTTGGGAAAGGACGCTTTCTCACCCACTACATCAGGCTGGTAAGTACCTATATGGATTTTATTATTATTATTATTTTTCCATATGCAATAATAAACGAGGGTTGTACTAATGTGTATATGTTGGTTTTCAGCGTATTTCCTGAATCCCAAATACCACTACAGCCAGAACTTCTTCGAAGATAATTCATTAAAGAGGGCTGTGCATAAGGTGTACGATCACTTATTCCCCGACTGTCCTGGAAAAGGCACATTTGGTAGTGAGGTAAATATGTTCCGCACTTACATTACTTACATTCTCCTTATCTTCATCTCAATCATTAAATAGTTATTCTGGTTGCTATACGCCATCAATAGATTGTTAAATTTCGCGACGCGGTTGAAATGTTTGGGTGTTACCTTGTGGTGAAGTCAAGGAACGCCATGATGGCATGTGAGTCACTGTAGTAAACTTAACTTTTATATTATTTTGGAAAATCTAGGATAATGAAAGAATCTTATGATATGCAGGCGAATGGTGGTCCATGTATGGGACTGACTGCGAGGTTTTACGACTGGCTGTCCGTGTGCTTGCACAGTCGGTGTCCTCATCACCCTGTGAAAGGAATTGGAGTACATTCTCCCTCATACATATAATTAAACGTAATAGAATAGGGTATGAGAGGCTTCAGAAGCTAGTGTATTGTCACTACAATATGAAGTTACGAGAGAGGCTGCTTCGCTCGGAAGGAAGAAGAAAAACGCAGGAAGACCCACTGGACCAGATGACGGTCGGACATCATGCATATGCTGAGGATGCGGAGGATGACCCAATTTACCAGTGGGTTAGGTCGGATGACTTGGATACCTCGGATGGGCGAGTAGAGCCACATATTGCAGCAGAAGCAGAGACACAAGGGATTGATGTTGACGCACATGTGGAGCGGCAGAGGTCTCTTGATGAGGCATTCGACTCATTGACGAGGAGTCCGAAGGTGATGGGGACATCTCGCGCATACGCGCACGCACGCCGCCTCACCTACGCACGTATGCACAGAGTAGGAGGGCCCCACCATCGATATATCTCGATGATGACGTCCAGGGAGGGCCTCGTACCTAGAAGACGAAGTTTGGTTCAAAAGTGGGCCCGATAGTCAAGAAAAGCCCATCATGGGATCTCGTGATCGTGGCCCACTCGTCGGATTGATTTCATATTTTAGGTTTTGCTTATTATTATTATTTAGAACATTATGAACGCTTTAAATTTCTCTGTTTGGTTTTTATTTTAGTTTACTTCATCGCTAAGTAATAGGTTGCGCATATGGTGTGAGTTTTGGGGTATAGGATTTTCCCTATAAATAGGCACCCCTTGTAGTTCTTTTGATTCATTGAAGTTAATAAAAAAATTCCTGCTTTATTTTTCTGCTCTATTCGTGAGTTGTGGAAGAATTTAAAAGTGGGTGCGAAGCCCTCCCTTTTTGAAGGGCTAACTACCGTGGTGTGAAGCCACATCGATCCCGATTCACCCCCATCCTCCATCTTTTTTTTTTTTCATCTTCCCTCAACATCTGTACTTCGAATTCGTCCTTTTGTTGCATCAGATTTCTTCATTACAGCAGGTTTCCAGATTTCGGCCCGCAGGCGAGCTGAAACTTCGGTGGAGCACCACGCACAAACGGTACATCGGATCGAGTTGAGATTTGGGAGTTTTGGAGACCATCCCTGGCCGACCAGGGCCAAGGTGGTCTTTTTCTGAATAGTGGGCCCTACACACGTGCGACCGGGATCACACGCACGTCCGTCTGGGCCATTGTTGCTGTCCACAAGCGGGATCGTCTTTTGGCTTAGGTTTTTATCCTCTTTTATCCTCTCATATCCGTTTTTCATGAATCCTACCCCTAGATTACGTTTTCCCTAAGTTATTTGCCATTTTTCTTACCTTAAGGTTCCCCGAATTGGAATTTCTGAATCCCTTGGATTAGGGACTGATTAATATGCATGCGTGGATGATTATTTCTTATCTTTGAGTATCATTTGGTTCATAATTTTTATTGATCCAACCCTATCATGTGTAGGCCTGGACCCGCATAGATTCCCCTTAATTGAATGTTTGGACTTTTATGTGGGATATGGAATTTGTGTAATTGTTTCTGAACTAACGTGATCTTAAGCCTGAAATCTCGCATATCATATTTAATTTTCGTGTCCTGCATCAGGAGGGCAGCCCACGGCAGTCACTATCACGCGGGACACGTGGCGGGGAAACATTGTCTGACACCGAGACTGAGTCAGAAAGTGATGCGGGAAATGAATCCAGTGATGATGATGACGGCGATAAGGGTGACGATGACTCTGATGATAGCAAGGATGATGATGATGATGATGGTGGTGGTGGTGGTGGTGGCGATGCGGGTGGGAGTCAGGATAAGAGGCCTCTTATCCCTTTTACCGAGGAGCAGAATTTTGATCATTCCACACAGGACCCTGAACATGGTTCTCGTCCAGGAGAACCATGACCCCGTCTTGTTTACAATAAGACATACACGCATCAAAAGCTACTAGAGAAAAAGAAGACTCATAAACTTTCAGATTTTAAGGAGCTGCTGGCAAAATGCATGAGGGACACAAGCGTTCGTGGCAGGCGAGGTGGCTCTAGATTTGGATCATGGACGAGGGCGGGGAGCTCGAGTTATAGGCCACAACATGAATTTGGATCACAAACGCTGGAGAGTAGCTCGAGTTCTGTGCCACAGTATAGGCATGGATATGGACCTAGTGGATATGCGACGAGTGACTCCAACAGTTATGGCACATCATTTTTCAACCCTGGTCAGGAGTTCACTTCTGCATATGGGCAAGGATATGAGCAGCAGTATGGATATGGCCAACAATATGGATACCAAGGAGCTTCATATGTGCCCTTCCCAGATCCATATCAGTTACAGACTGTGACGATTACGCAGTACCCACGGATGGTTGTATTGATTCAGTTCGGAGAGGATGAGTACCAATGTTATGTCAAGGAGTATCTTAACTGGTACCACTCTACTATGACTTGGGCACAATATTGTCGATTTGTGGAGCAGCAGTACTATGCCTAGTCCCGTCGAGATGGAGATGATGATTACGAGCCACCACGCAACTCTATATGGGTCTAGACCACAACTAGTCCCCATCATTGATATGTATATTTCTCAAATTTTACTTCTTCAGTTCTTCTTTTGCTTTTCAATGAATTGGTTGTGTTTTCATACATGACTATGATATATTTATAAATATCATGCATTCAATTTAAATATAGTTGCGTTAGTTCAGTTAAACATCGCAATGCAAAGGAAATTTATTATGTGCATTTTTTTTTGAGATGTTATGATTTAAAAGTGTGTATTAAGGGCTTTTTTAACAATCCCCAAAGTTTCATTAAAAAATTCAACCATTTTCCCAATGTTTCCCCATGTTTCCCAAAAAGTGCGATAAACTATGCGATACAAACAATATATCCCGTGTGATAACTGATACGTATCTGTATCCCAAGGTTGTGATACATTGTGCGATACCGATTTTTCGAACACTGAATCCACCTCACCCCTAGTCCAAAAACAAGCCTATAACCAGCAAGCCTAAAACAAAAGGAGATCAAAATGGAGTTTCTAGCAAGAAAGAAACTTCCCTCAATAGAAACTGCCGAATAACAGTTTATAACCAACCAGAATTGTCTACACCTTCCTTTGAAGGTATCAACAGCCAAGGAGACCAACAGGTTAGTCCCAACCCAACCCAGAAATCTTAGAACAGGCTCTGATACCATGTAAGTATTTTTGATTGAATGTCCTCATTGTGAGGTTCCTCTGTTTATATAGAAACTCTAGGCTAATTACAAGGTTGAATTACAGCCATTAACATCAATCTAGGCTAACAAACAAGGAAACAATAACTGTACAAGATATATACAATCAATAACTGTACAAGATATATGCCATAAATAGATGACCTAATTATGGCTAAATATATGCTGTCCCGATTGACACAATCATGCCATAATTAGATATGCTATCCATGCTGTCCTGATTGACATGCTGTCCATGCTGTCTTAATTGACATTATGGTCATATAACTTGATATAAAGCTCGTCTTATAGCTAAAGGGTTTACATATACATATGGTAATGATTATTCTAAGTCTTCTGCTCCTGTTACTAAGATGAATTCGGTATGGGTGATAATTTCTTTTGTTGTTACTTTGAATTCACCATTGCACCAATTAGATGTTAAGAATGCCTTTTTGAATGGTGATTTAACTGATGATATTTATATACTTCCCCCTCCTAGTATTGCTAAAAAAAGGGGAGGAAAGAAAGTTATGTTATCTTAATAATCTATATATGGTTTAAAATAAGCTCCTCTTAATAATCTATATATGCCTTTTATTTATTGCATTTAACTAATAGTATTGGTGTCAAACTATTGATTCTCTGTTAGAGGTTAATAAGAAGCTTCGAATTGATGATGGGGAGCTTAATAATCGGTACATATACTAGCATTTGGTTGGTCGGTTCATATATTTGACTATTACTCACCCGGATCTATCTCATTCAGTGAGTTTGGGTCAGTTCATGCGTACTCTTGATCCAGTCACCTTAAGGTTGTTCATCACATCTTATGCTATATTAAGTCGTCTTTAAGATGTGACATCTTGTTTAGTTGTCATAGTAATCTTGATATGAAGGCTATTCTAATGTAGATTGGGTAGGCTTTCTAGATAATCAACACTCTACGACATGATAATGCTTTTTGGAGGTAATCTCCTTACCTAGAATACTGAAAAGCAGATAGTTGTTGCACAATCCAATGCTGAGGCCAAGTATGGTGCTATGACGAATATCGTGTGAAATTTTGTGGTTAGAAAGTTTTATTTTTGAATTGGAATTTCCAGTGAAGACTTTTGTATCTATGTATTGTAATAATCAAGATGTAATTCATATAGTTTTTAATCATATTTTAAATGAGCTGGCATTAAGAAGGTTGCTATTGGCATTATTTCAACTCCCTTTGTTCCGTCTATTGCTCTACTTGTGGATATCTTCGCAAAGGCTCTCACTGTTGAAGTTGGATGGCGTATTCTTAGCAAGCTAGGCATGATTGATATATGTACGTTAGCTTGAGGGAGAGTGTAGACACGTATATTTTTGGACCATGGGCCCTCTCTATGGACTGTGTGCCCTCTTTGTGGACTGTGAACCTTCTCTCTTTGGACCATGGATCGTCCTTTATTCATAGGTGGTGGACCTTCTCTCTTTGGGCCATGGGCCTTCTTTTATTCTTCTCTTATTTCTCTTATTATTTTTCATTCTTTTGTTTTCCTCTTTTACGCTTGGTTGCAAGAGTATTTTATGTAATTTGGGATGTCATTGAATATAAATAAAAAGGTACGTCCAATCCTTGTTGGAGTTTTTTCTCTCCCAAATGCTTTTTTTTTTCTCTCTCTGACACTATTGATCACAATGATTTTAAGTGTCACAGAATGCAATCTTTTAGATATTCTAGATGTGCGATTCCAATTTGGAACTTAAAAATCTACAAGTTTGACCATAGAAAATTTTAGGACTAATGGTACTGTTAGTGTATTTCAACGTTGGTTATTGCCTGGAAATTTTTTGGTTTATGATCTTAGTAAAATACATTTATTCACCTTAAAATCCATGGGAAGCTATCTTTCCTCGTGATTATAAGTAAAATGGTGAAAGTTCTCATAGAAGATTGCAATTTGTAAATGTTAGAAAGAAAAAAAAACTCTTAACTAGAATGGGCTTGGCATTGGATCGTACAACAACCGTATATTTTTTAGCCTTCGAGATAACGAGATTATTGTGATACCTAAACAATGTGGAGAACTTACCCAATTTGCATCAAAATAGCCTTCATATTAAGATTATTGTGATACCTAAACAAGATGTCTCATCTTGAAGATGACTTAATGTAGCATAAGATGCGATGAACAATCTCAAGGTGACTGGATCAAGGAGCATGGATGAACTGGCTAACCAGACTCACTACATGAGGTAGATCTAGGTGAGTAATAGTCAAATATATGAACCAACTTAACATTGGTGCATGCGAAGATTATTAAGACATTCCCCATCATCAGCTCGAAGCTTCTTATTCACGTTTAATGGAGAATCCATAGGTTTTACACCAAGAATATTAGTTGTAGTCAATAAATCAGTGGCGTATTTTCATTGAGATAAAAAGATGCCCTTCTTAGAAAGATAAACTTCAATTCCAAAAAAGTATTTCAGCGGTCCCAAATCTTTGAAGTAAAAAACCTTGCTCAGAGTTTGAACTAAAAAAATTGCATTAGCATTATTACCTGTAATAATGATATCATCCACATACACACTCACAATGATAATCCCTTGTACATGTTAACAAATACAGAATGATCAGAGTGAATGCGAGTAAATCCAATACGAATTAGGGCCCCACTATTCTCAAACCAAGCTTGATGAGCTTGCTTCAAACCATATATAGCCTTCTTAAGATGACATAGCTTTCTTTCCTTCCAATTTCTAGCAAAACTAGGATGAAGAAGCGTATAAATATCCTCAATCAGATAACATTTCAAAAAATCATTCTTAATATCTAATTGGTGCAATAACCAATTCAAATTAGTAGCAAAGAGAAATTATCACCCATACTGAATTCATCTTAATAACAAGAGCAAAAGACTTAAAATAATCATCACCATATGTTTGTGTAAACCCTTTAGTTTCTAGATGAGCTTTACATTGAATTATACTACCATCATAATTGTACTTAAGAGCATACATCCAACGACAACTTGTAGACATCCCACCCTAGGCTAATAAGTTGATTGAGTTTGAGCAGATGGATGGTCAACCAAACCCCAATCCTAAAACCTAACCCTAGAAGCCTAAACCCTACGAACCCTAATCCCAAACTCTAAAGTCAACCTAGTCAACCCGATCAATCTAGTCAGCCTAATCCTAAACCTTAGGAACCTAAAACCCTAGAGCTTCGAGTCAGCTTGATGAGTCAACTCACCTAGTTAACTCGCTGAGTCAAATCACCCGATCAACCTACCTAGTCCAACAACCCAGTCAACTCACCTAGTTAAGCCCAAAACCAAGCTCGAACCAAAGCCCAAAAGCAAGCCCAATCGGAGTACCATGCAAAACCTCAACATAACAACCTTCACAAAAGAGGCTCCACACGAGTGAGGGATGCTGCCTGTCGAAGCAGGGAGTCCAGGCGGGGACTGGCAGCAGCTAGCTTGCCACCAGCCATGTGGCACTCCCCCGTTTTGGGGTGGCGTCCCTCAAGCATGTGGAATCTCCTGTTTCCAGACCCTAAGGGGGTGCATGGTATTTGATGGGATTAGCTGGGGTGGAATTGCATTTGGTCCTGTGCAAATACCATCCGACGTTTGGGGAGGACGGGATGGGTTAGGATTAGGTGGGATGGAATTGCATTTGGTCCCATATGGGATTTCTACGGATTTTGAAATCCACTACATACATGGGCCCCACATTAATGCGTGTGTTTTATCCATGCCGTTCATCCATATACACCCTTTATGTGTGACAGTCTAGTTATATACATGTAAAAGTGACCGACATCCGTTGCGAATTTGTTTCGTTGATTACAATTCCATTATTCACCAAACTGGATTTTGCTTAATTAAGTGTTTTTCCCATGTTAAGAATTTTATCCCAAACATGGGGATTGGATGGTCCAAATACCATAGTATTTCCAGACGCGCAATCATTGTGATAATAATAGTGTTAATCCCATCTAATACAATTCTATACCATTTAATCCCACGGACCAAACAGGCCCTAAGTGTGTGGTTGAGGTGTATTTACTTAGACGCCCATCTCCTTACATAAAGTTACCCTTTTACCACCTCGTTCAACCCATGAGATGGTGCCATATGACAATCTCCAATCCTAGCCCTTCGACCACTTTTCGCCCATAGGATTACCAACAATTACAAGAAAACCGGGTTTAGAGGCTATAAATAGCCCCCTCCTCTTCTCATTTCAAGCATCCAGGACATCCAGAAAGGGATCCACTCCCATTTTCAACTATCCCTTCTAGTCTCCTTCCATCCCTCCACCAAGGACAGTGAGAGTGTGAGAGAGAGAGTCTAGCCCTGGTCTAGCCTAGCCTAGCCAGAACCTGATTCTTCTGAGTTATCTAAGTCCTAATCCAAGCCACTCGATCTAGCCTTGCGATAGTACTGTCCATCCAACCATTCAAGCTTCAATCGGTTTCATCGATTCTAAGCATTAACATTGTACAACATTCATTCCCTTCTCAACCACTGTGCTCCTCATATAAATCATCACTGCATTGCATTTCATCATTTTCTCGCTTCTAATTGACGGGCGTATGCTTTGTGGCTTGCCAATATAATCGGAGCTGGCCAACTAGAAACCTTATCCGGTTAGCCATCATTTTGTCATATACATCAGCATTACATCGCATTCCATTGTTTTCTCATATCTAGCTGGTGGGCGTATGCTTTGTGGCTTGCTGATATAAGCAGAATTGGCCCACTAGAAACCTTAGCAGTTTAGCCATCATTTTCTCATAAGCATCATTACAACATCAAACATACCATACATCACATTTCTACATACTTTGCACCCTGCACTTGGTTGGTTCGAACGTATGATCTGTAGCTCCTGCCCATCAGAAATTCGGACCAATTACCCACCTTCATTGCTATTGCATCGCATTACATCTTCTGCACGTGAGAACTAATCCTATTCCTCAGAAATTAGTTATATCTTGTGAAGTAAAGGCCGTACATCTGTACGGGCATAGTGGGTGCTTAACACCTTCCTTCTTTGTAACCGCGGTCCCTTACTCAGAATCTCTGGAACACAAACTCGAGAGTCATCTTAGGATTAAGGATCTTTGGGTTCTTAGTCCTAAGTGTTTCTACTGGGTCTAACCGACTGTAAAATCGAAATAATTGGTTAGTGGCGACTCTGGTAAAATATATCTCCCTCTTGCCTCCAAACGAAAGCCCTCGAGCGAGGCAACCCATGGAAAAGCGAGTTGATTTCCAACCCCCTGGGAAATCCCTCTAGCGTCCACAGAATGGCAACTCTGTTGGGGATGAACTAGTCACTCTAGTCATGACTTGACTTGAAAAGCAATGTCTTACGAATTCCCGAAGAATACTAGTTCTCGCACATTTGCATCTGCATCAACATTCATTCCCCCCCCCCCCCCCCACAAAAAAAAAAAAAGAAAAAATTTATGCCTCTACAAGTCGGGCCTCCTGAAAAAAACCTCTTATTGCAGCATAATACGCACTAGATCACAAGTGGCTTTGGATAACCACGAGGAAGTTGTTCAACCCTTGCACGTTCTCAATCTCGCATAAGCTCAGCCTGCCCAGCCACAATAGGCAGAAGTCGTGCCAATGACCTGCATCCAGGAATTGGCACAAGGTATAAAAGCAATGTAGGACATGTTCCGGCAATTCATGTAGGCGCAAGCCACCACAGCCAACAATCAAGTTGGTGCAGTTCAACAGCAACAACAATCAGCTTATGGGCTCTTTCTAGTCTCCAGTTCAAATCAAGCACAGGAACATCGACACCAACCAATGTAACCCTCGACCATGGGGCACTTCTTTCAGTACCCTCCCATTGCCGGGAGTCAATCTCAAAACAATCCCACAATCGGGATTCCCAGTCAATTTCAAAAAAGCTTCGCAGCTGAGGCTTCCAACCAATTTCCGGCCAATCCCGCAACCAGGATTTCAAATCAGTTTCAAATTGATCCTGCAAACCAGGGTCTCCAATTAATTTCCAGCCAATCCCGCAACCAGGGTTTCAAGTCAATTTCAAACTGATCCTACCAACCCAGGGGAAATGCCCAGTACCCTCATCAGAATTGGCAGATGAACAGGGAGTTCAGGAAGTTCACTCCACCCACACAAACGTACAACCAAATCATGGCAACATTAGTACAAAAACAACTCCTCACTCCCCTATAATCTGGACCACCTCCAAATCCTCTGCCGCTAAACTATAATGAGAAAGAGTACTACGCATTCGACCAAGGCCGAGGTCACTGGACAGAATGATGCTTCTCCTAGAAGCATGCAATCCAAGATCTCATCAATAGTGAGAAGATCTCCATGTCAACTTTTGGGATTACTCCAACGACTCCCATAAACATTCTCCAGAATCCCTTGCCACAACATCGATCAAACCTCAGCTCATCAAGCGGTCCAACCAACTTCGTTGAAAAGGAAAGCATCGATCGTTTCTTCACTCCTCTATGGTCTATCCACGCCATCTCGGAGGACCACTCAAATGCACCATTGGTCTTACAAGGGGGACCCCAGACCCCTCTCCCAGCAGCTAGTCATCCTTTAAGGGAGGAACACTCCCTATTTCCCATCACTATCTCCTATCAATAATCAGCCATGGGAACCGGTGGTTTTAGAAGGCGCACCCTCCAACTTCGAACCAACCATTTTGCAAGGGGCACCCCCAACCCGTGAACGAGTAGTACTGGAGGGGGCTTTCTCTCCATATTTGTTGTCACTCCCACCGATTCGACAAGAAGGAGCTCACAAAAGAATGCATCAGGAGCTTGTAATCTTGGAAAGGATGCCCTCAACATATGAGCCAATCGTCTTACAAGGGGCAGCCCAAGCAATCATCGATAGGTCGCTAGGGCCACCTTTCCACATGTCACATTAGCTAGCTCATGACAGAATGCCTCCCCGCCAACTGCCGGTAATGGAGAGGAGACCCTTCTTCATCCCATGGTAGCCTCCGACCACAAGTGCAATCAAGCCAATGCCTAACCCTCATATCATCCATGAGGATGAACCTCACCATATCCCATTCAACATAGGGAACAAAGTGGTTCTACAGGCAAGAGCTCCATATGAAGAGTAGATAGTGATCATCCTTGCAACACTAGCACAATTGCCAGCTTTCGAAGAACCAGTGACACTAGAGGAAAAGGAGCCTCCATGCTACAAGCTGGTTCCTTGGCATTATGCGAAGTGCAACGAAGAGAAGAACCTAAACCTTAATGGATGCTATGCTAAAAAAGACAACAAAGACAACAAAGGCGCTCTGTTAGTGCCAAGATAGGAGATCATATGATGTAGCAATGTAGCTCAAGACGATCCCAGGACTAATATCTGTATAGGAACTATTATGCACATCACGTATGCACCAGGAGCTATTCGCCAAAACATTGAGTGATGCTCATATTGCCTTGGACACTCTGCCAGAGATGATTGCGCTAATGATTAGGCAACTCCTCCCTTCCTTTAGAAGGCCGAAATAATGGATGGTCCTCATCGACAACGGCTCGAGCCTAAACCTGTGCCCACTCAAAACTACAATCCACCCCGGAATTGAACCATTATCTTTCCGGCCAAGTGACATGAGCGTCAGAGCCTTCGACAACTCTCGCCGAACCATGGAAGGAGAAGTAGACATCGAGGTGCAATTGGTCCAGATATCCCGGTTATCACTTTCCAAGTCTTGGATATATCTACGTCCTTCAACATGTTACTGGGAAGGCCATCACTTCACAAAGTCGGAGCAGTCCCTTCTACTCTCGATCATCGGGTAAAATATATCCTCGATACAAGGTAATCCTTGTTCTGGTTGAATCCGAGTTTATCATTCCAAGCGACTACGATACACAAGAACCGGATGTTCCGGTCATTGACATCCAACATTCAGAAGAAGACATTCATTACCACAGCTTCGAGATCAAGACGGTGAATACAATTGCTAATCCAACACCGATGAGTGCCAGGTATGTCTTCTCACTGGCAGAGCGACAAAGCTTCAAGTACTGTGCAAAGAATCACTTTAGGACGAGGGCAATAGAAACAACCTACAATAAAAAGAAGTGGAGACTGGGATACATGCCCGCTCTCAAAGAGAAATGGAGGAAGAAGTTCCGATGCACACCAATCAACTTCGTCAGACCTGGGGCTCCTTGCGAGGAGAAAACATTAAAAGGATTGACCGCATTGCATAAATGATGGGGACATCATGTGCACATGCAGGCCCCCCACCCTATGCACGTACTCAAGGAGGAGGAGGGCCCCACTATCGATCTGGATCGACGACGGCATCTATGGAGGACCTCTTAGTTAGGGGGTTGTGCTATGGAGCATTGTAGTGGACCCGATCATCATATGGATTCTATCTTGGATCTCATGATCGTGGCCCACTACCCTAGATGATTTAGGATTTTGAGTTTTGACTATATTGTTATTAGAAACATCATGAACAGTTTTGATAGTATAGATTGGTTATTATTTTAGTTACTTTATCTCTAAGTATTAGTGTGCACACATGATGCAAGGATAAAATTGGCTTTTAGGGTTTAGGTTTTCTTGTAAATAGGCAACCCCATGTAGGTATTTTTCAATGAAGTTTTATGAATAAAAATTCTCCGTTTTTTTCTTCTTCTCTATCTCTCTGAGTTGAAGAATCGAATTGGGTGCGAAACCCTCCCTTCCTCGAAGGGCTAACTACCGTGGTGTGAAGCCACAACCATCCCAAATCATCCTCACTTCCTAAACCCCTCATCTATCATCTTCTATAGCCCTCCCATCTTCAGATTCACCCTTTCTTGTACCCAAGATCTCCTCCACAGCAGATTTTCAAATTCTGGCCCATCAGAGGGGCTGAAACTTCGGCGGAGCACCACGCACAAACCGGATAGCGAATCGGCACAAAATTTCGTATGGAAGTGGGCCTCCCCTGGCCGATCCTACCCTAGGAATCGTTTTTCAATTTCGTGGCCCCACACACATGCGGACAAGGAATCACGCACGTGCACCCAGGCCTGGTTGCTGTTCACACGCGTCGATCACCTCAGGTTCCATCTTTCCTCAAATTTTCTCTTCTCTCGCCTTAAATCCAAGGCTTTAACCCTAGATAATTCCAAATCCCAAGTATTCCCAAATTTGCAAACCCTAGATTTTCCCTCGAATTGAAACATGGTGAATCTCTTGAATCGGGGAACAATCCTTTGCAAGAATGGATGAATCTTACACTCCTTTGGGCATTGTTTGGTTTATAATTTTATTTGATCCAGCCTTAAACTTATGTAGGCTTGGACCCCCATAGACTCCCCTTGTTAAATGTTTGATCGTATGTGGGACATGGAATTTTGTGATTGTTTAAAATTGGTATGATCTAAAGCTTGAAATCTTACATATCATATTTAATTTCATGTCCTGCATCAATAAAGGCCTTACCTTATGCCTATGCAAAATGCCATGGCCTGCTATCCGGTGGGAAACAATCCTAGGGCCAGTGGGGAGGGAACCACCTACACTTGAAGAAGTGTCGAACCAAGAGCAAGACCAAGTGCAACACCTCGAGGGACCTCAGGATACCTTGATACCTATCATCACAGCCACATCAGCAATCAACCAGGGGCACACCTGCCTGTCTCAGCATCAATCAATCAAGCGGACAACCTCCCCGCTTCATGAATCAACCAAGGGCACATCCTACCTGTCTCAGCATCATTCAATTAAGGGAACAACCTCCCTGCTTCAACAATCAACTAGGGGCACACCCTGCCTGTCTAAACATCAATCAATCAATGAGACAACCTCCCCGCTTTAACAATCAACTAGGGGCACAACTTGCCCATCATAGCATCAGTCAACCAGGGGCCTACTTTGCCCTCGCCACTTACATTATCAGCTACACCAGCGCCATCCACCAATAGCCAGGGGAAGAAATCCCCATCATCCAGTCATAGTAGTGGCAGTCCAATCCATTGGACCAAAAATGGAAAATGGCCAGCCCTGGATTGGTCCAATGTTCAAATCCCAAAGCAATTCCAAATGGTGGAGCCGGAGAAGCTCCAATGCATGGTAAGTGATTCGGGAGGGACTGAGTATAGCTCAGATCCTGAACCCGACTTTGGGGAAATCATGGTCATCGGGTCAGACCATGACTCTCCGTTCAAGGCATTGACCCCCAGCCTTTTCAGGGCAGGGAACGCGGGGTTTCAATTGGACAACCACTCCCCTAACCATTGAATCGGCTGGTGAGCCATCCAAGGGCGTTAGTCTCCAAAAAAAATAAAAAATGCCAATTTAAATAGTATTTGGCACCCTGAGCCAAGTCGGGATCAATCATGGTTCGCAATGCCGGCTTGCACAAGGTCCCTTGGAACCCAAAAATCCAAAAAAGTCAAGAATCTTAAAAAACCAAAAACATCTAGCATTCCAATTTCTCAAAGTTTTCAAAAATAAAAAAAAAGCCTTTCAATTCCTGCATTCAATACTGTGCCTAGTTTGTCTGAAGTGCTGCATGAGTTCGAAGTTGACTCATATGATCTCGACATTATGTTGGACTTCGAACTCATGGATCTGGACAAAGTCCAGGATGGGGAAGATAATGATCTAGCTCTCAAACTTGGAGGATCTCCTCAAAAAGTTTGAAACCAAAGCCAATGTTGTAGTCGATGACTTCGAGGTAGTAAACTTGGAAACTCCCGAAGTCCCTAGGGAAGTGAGCATTTGGAAATCCTTGCCGCCATAATTCAAGCAAAGAATGGTAGAATTCCTGATTTCAAGGCTGTCCAACTTTACGTTCTTGTAAGAAGACATGCTGGGGCTCGATAAAGAGCTCGTCGTACAACATGTGCCAACGAAGCTAGACATGAAGCCAGTAAAGTAGAAGCTTAGAAGAATGAAGCCAGAACGGGCCCTGAAAGTTTGGGATGAAGTCATCAAATGATATAATGTGGGACTCTTTAGAATAGGAGCTCATAGTCGAACTTCAAGATGAGTCTGCCTTCTGCCTTCTGCCTACAAATTGAAGTGGTTGAAGTCGCCCATATCATCAAACCTTGGTATACCAACATCAAATGGTATCTAGAAAGCCAGAAGTACCTGGAAGAAGCTACATCAACCGACTTTCAAACCATCCAACAATTGGTGGGACAGTTCACAATTAACGGTGAAATTCTCTACAAGCGATCCTATAATCAAGTTCTCCTCCGATGCATCAACGAATCCGAAGCTGCAAAGATCATGGAAGAAATCCACGATAGAGTGTGCGGCCCACACATGAACGGGCACATAATGGCAAAGAAGATTCTACGACTTGGCTACTATTGGATGGCAATGGATATAGACTGCTGCCAACACTTCAGGAGGTGTTTCAAGTGTCAAGAGCGTGCAAATCAAATACATGCCCCAACCTCAGAGCTATACAACCTGACTACGCCATGGCCTTTCTCTATGTGGGGTATCATCATCATTGGAAAGGTAAATCCGAAGGCTTCAAACGATCACAAGTACATAGTTGTGGCAGTCAACTACTTCACCAAGTGGGTTGAAGCAGTATCCTCCACCCCCACAGCAACATCTCAAGAAATTAAGTTTATAAAGAACAATATCATCAGCTGGCATAGAGTCCCACATACCATCATCACTGACAATGGTTCGCCTTTCGTAAACAAAAAGATGGACGACTAACTTGGAAAGTTCAAGATTCAGCATCGACAATCGACCTCCTACCGACCACAGATGAACGGAGGAGTGGAAGCCGCCAACAAGACCCTTATCAGGATACTCGAGAAGATGGTCAAGACATACAAAGACTAGTTTGAGATGCTCCCACACACTCTAGGCCTATCGAACGTTTTAGTTACGATCTGCTATAGGTGCAACTCCTTTCGAGCTTACATATGGAATGGAGGCAGTTCTACCAGTTGAAATAGAAATACCATCTCTTTGAGTGCTGCTTGAGAGTGAAGTTGAGGAAGGGGAATGGCTCAAAGTTAGATACGATCAGCCACCCTTGTAGATGAAAAGCGCTTGCGAGCACCAAGTCATTCGCAATGCTATCAGAAAAAGGATCGCTCGGGCCTACAACAAGAGAGTCCGAAAGAGAAGTTTCAAGGTGGGCGACATGGTCATGAAGCACATTCTACCATCGCATCTCCTAAATCCTCGAGGAAAATTCAAACCCTCTTGGGAAGGACCATTGATCATTAGAGAAGAACTTCCGGGAGGTGCCCTTCGACTCACTAACATGAAGGGAGAATCTTCCGAAGCCAATCAACGCCGACAACATGAAAATCTTTTACGGGTAAGCCTATCTAATCTCATCTATAGTTACGTTAGTAAAGCCGAAGTCAACTGACCAAAGCTAGTCATCCTGAAAATCGCCACTCCCGTCCACTAGAAAGTACTTTGAACAAAGGGTAAAAAAAAATGGAAAGAGGGAAAAAGAAGAGTGAGAACAACAAAAAAAAGAAAGGAAATAAGGGCAAAATAAAGAGTGTAGTACAAAAGAAAAAAAAATAGAAAAAAAAAACCATAAAATCAACTCCAAAAGCACAAACAACCGCCCCTTCACCTTAGAATGAGCCTGGCTAAGGTCAACAACTTTACCATTTTAACTCAAGATAGGGTTGGAATACCTGCTAATTGGCTGGCAATGATGGAATTCTAACCACTTAGCTACTGCAAAAAGAAAAAGAAGAAAAGGAAATGTGCCTAAATAAAAGGGGCGGAGTGAAAATTGAAAGGCTGCTCCGAGTAAAAATAGTGGGCATACCCGAAAGGGCGCCAAGGGTAAAAACGGCACAACTGCTAGGGGGCAGGCAAGATCAAATACCCGGGACGTGAAAACTCGAAAGGGCTCCACGAGCAAAAATGACGGGAAAAGTCGGCTATAGTGAAAACCCGAAAGGGCGCTACAGGCCAAAATGACTCAAGAAAAGACAAGAAAAATAAAAAGCAAACATTAGAAGACAAGTCCAAGACAGCTCAACAAGTAGCCCTAGTCAATAACAAGAGCAAATACAGTCGAAGGTAAGGATTCTACCACATCTAAAAGGGTTTCAACTGCATACTCCCCTAAGGAATCAAGAATTCTCTTAAGGCATTACCCTAAGTCACAAGTCAAAACACTGGTTGAGCCACAGTTCTGATTCCTGCACCCTGGCATAAAAATCCAGACACAAGCACACAGATAATACTTGGCACAAAGTTTTCAAAAAATCTTTTCTCATTTCATTAAGTTTTCATTACATGCATATGTCTTTCTCTTCTGAAAAACGAAAACAAAAATACAAATGTTTTCCCAAGCCATTCATTTACTAGACAAAAAGAACATACAAAAAGCCCCCCTTAATCTCATCCTCTCATCCTCACCAGGTAAGTACCAATCCCTCCCTCCATACTTAGCTAACCTCTCTTAACCTGCTGATCTCCATACGCAGTAGTACAACTCCTTTCGCTCAGACTATTGAGCAACTCTCTCCTCATCATCCTTTCGATGAGAAGTCGAAAGCCGCTAAGACATCTCAACACACAAGTAGCGCAGCGAGGAGATCTCAGACAGAAAATGACCATGGGTGGACACCAGGAAATTGGGATCGATGAACGATTGCTCCTCAAATGGCTCATAAAAGCCAACAACTGATTCGACATCAGGAAAATCAAGATCCTTAATCTCATCGTTCAGAAGCCAACCTAGAAGGCTTCGATAAAGGGATTGCTCCGCCACCCATCGAAGATATGGAATGGTCGTTAAAGGAGGTCCCCAGGACTCGAATTTGAGCGCTTCAGTCGTCAAACAATCGCCCCATAGTAGTCAAACCCAAGAGCCAAAACCCTGAGTCATTTGTGGAAGGGGACAACGACCAAAGCCTGAAAATGTGAAAGCTGGAATCTCCTGCCAGAATCCGAACTAGTGTAGGAATCTGATCGAGTGATAGGAAAAATACGATTGCAACTCAACGATGATCAAAGACTCTATGGGCACTACATATGATCGGTGGACATACAAGCCAGGATGACTCCCAACAAATCTCCCAACTCCACAGATGTGCAAACATCCGACGATACAAAGACTCGCTCATACCTGCTGTACGAGGAAGCCTCGTGATACGTCGTGGAATGTTGGTGCTAGGAATGGATCGAGAAAGAGGAGCTGTTATCACCAACCTCTCCCAAAGCCACAATTGCCAAAGTCCAAACAAGCAAAAATCAGTAAGGATGATCGAGAAAGGACACATACAAAAGGATGGTGATGCCAAGAAAGAAAAATTCTTGAAGGAAGGACCAACAACCACGCGTACGGCCTCGGGCACAATCGGCAAGAACTAACTAAACAATACTCTTCCGGAAGTATGCACGACTCATCACCTCAAAGAGCAACGGAAGAGTAGATTTACACCCTTAGAGAAGAGGAACTCGATGATTAAGCAAAAGCTCTATGATCAGGCGTAAGATAAAGGCTATGCGGGACTTAGACGACTGCATAGGCCTCGAAAAGCCCCTGTCCATTGAGAAGGCATCATATAAAGCATCCAAAGAAAAAACAATTGCATCCCAATCATTAGCTACAGCTCGGATAAGATACGAAATGCCGAACTAATGATGAGCATCATCCGCCCCCACTTGGCGCCTCCCTGGGACGTGAGGGGAGCGATCTAAGGTCAATCTGGTCAGATAAGAAAGATCCTCCAAGGACGGTCCCAACTCCAGATCATGAACTCAAACAAGTTCAACACGGGAACCTAGCCGTCCAAAGCTGCCCCTAGCATCCTCTAATCTACATCTATCCGGATCAGCCGAAGGACCCCGCCAAAACTATAGTACTCCATCTCATGAAGCTCGAAGTCTGACAAGCTTCCGACCCAGGATCGCAACCGATCAGAGTAGATTGAACGTGAATGAAGTCGGCAAGTGTGCATGGGAACACCCTCAATGACTACCATCTCAGAAGAAACTGGTAGCTCATCAAAGTGAGACATCCCCTCGTCACGAAGGTCAACGACAACATCCGCCTGAAGGGAGTCTACAAATACGGTCTTTGAAGCTGGGAACTGGTTAAGGGGAATCTTGATGTCGACCGACAACACGCCACCCTACCTTGTGGCCGCATCATCAAGTACTCCATGGGCCATGCTCAACAACTCAACTCTCTCCTCAGCAGTCCGAGAAGATTCACCTATCTCATAGGTAAACCGCACAACATCTCGATCAGACATGTCAGCCATTGTAGACGATAAAGGCAGAGGAGCCAGGAACTATGGACGATGACTACCGTTAAAGTTGACCATCGGAAAGTTACTGAAGACCACACTGCATACTGACCCAACTGGGTTGATCTGACCGTCCAAAAATCCATCGTGGTCCATCAAAGCTGCCAAATGATAATCTAAGCCGTCCAGGGTACCATCCGAGTTGTCCAAAAGCGCCATCGTGGACCTGATCGAAGTACCAATGCCGAAATCTCCACCGATTAGCTCATCCCGAGTTAAAGTAGGCATCTAATAATCATCCCGACCATCTAAAAGAGCCATTAGATCATCCACACCGTCCGGTGTAGGAAAAACAACTCCCTCATCATCCACTATGGTCTGGATTGCATCAAGACCGCCCAAGTGAAGAGATCTCCCATCCTGGCCATCCATACAATGATCAAAGCCATCTAAAGTGGTCCCCATGCTATCTAAACCATCCAAAGGGTAGATCAGCCCCTCCATGTTAATCAAGGCATCATCGTCACCATTCAAATCTACATCTACATAGCCCACATCAAAAGAACCCATGGCTCACCTCTCAAGCCTATATCCACCATCAAATCCTTCATCAAGGACCTCCCCATTAATGGTGGAAAGTTCAGCAACATTCCCATTAATGGAGGCACTTAATTCATCCCCAACCACCATTGCTAAACCTCCATTAACACCACCATTAAGAGCCCCAACCAATGCATCATCTAAGCCATTAACAAGGGGAATCTCACCATTTTCCAAGGCCAAAGGAGAATCTGATGTTGAAGACCCAGCAACTCTAGCAATGATGTCATCCAGCAACCCAACTTGGGTGGCCCATGAAAGGGGTGGCCAAGATGAAGAGAGGACGAAAGGGAAGAATAAGACGAGAGAGATTCATGATCAGAGGTTGAATGTTTGAAACAAAGAATGTGTTGAAGCGACATGAAGAAGACTGGCATTGTCCGAAGCCGAACAGGCCAAGAAATCTTGGCAAAAGAGAGACCGACGACAACCAGGTTGCCACCGGTCCGTACATTTTGATCACGCTTGTGTGGGATTGGCCTTGGGGCCCAAAGTGGATGAAAATGATAGGTGGCATCAACCGGAGGAACCAAGTTGCCGTCGATACTTCAAATGGACCTCTACTTTTGCCGGAATGTGATCAACAGCGTCCAAATCCTTCCCCAAGTGACCTAGACCCAATAGCTATTTGATCGACCTCAGCCAAGACATTGGCGTCTGAATCCTCATCAAAGTCTTCATTGACCATGGAGATCGTAGCGTAGGAAACTTGGAAGAGCCTACGGAGCACTTCAAATAGGCACCTGAATATGTCAAGGAGGGTGGCCTCTGCCTGGAGTATTTCCTACTTGAAGATTGTGGCAAAGGGACATTCCTCGATCATCGTTGCTTTAGACACTGGGAGAGATGGCAGTGGCAATAGACATTCCACTAGTTGAACGAAATTAATGATATCTTTGCATGGTACTGGGTGACCATCTCGTCTGATATTCGGTCATTGAGACACTATAATGGTAAAAGTACACAATGAATGCCTCTTTTAGATGTGCCCATGACTGGAAGGCTTGTGTTGGCAGAGAGATGTACCATGTCATTGCCCGACTAGGTGCAACAAGGGAGAAAGGGAAATGTTGGAGCATGTATCCTTCCGTCACATTTTCTAAGATATAATTTGCCTTATCGTAGATGATGAGATGGTGAATCAAGGATTGGTCGGTTTCACGGAACAACCTAAAGAGTGGCCATGAGGGAGCTTTATAGGCCTTGACCTGTGGCAAGCTCCAAGTCTATGGCATAGCGGTCAGCAGTCGCCTTACGTAATTATCATGTTCTGTTACATAATATTGAACCCATGTATTAGGCAAGACAACTGAAAAGGAGTCTTCAACAAATATCTCCTTAAGGAGTCCGAGGGATTGTTGGTCACCTCTATCCGAAAGCAAACTAACACTGTTTGCAGGATTCTGCTAATTCATGCTCAGGCCACTCTACTCACCTTAGTAGTGTGAGAGCAGTTGCCTTCCATTTCAGGATATATTGGTACAACACTCATCGGGTAATCGATTCCAACAGATAAGCTCATAAAGGGAGGAATTGCGTTTTGTTAGAAAGAAGCACAATAAGAAAGAGTTTCTCATGTCTTCCCAAGTGTGGGACTCATCTAATGGTGGTGGAGTCATACCAATCTTGAGCACGACCCACAAGAGACGGATGGAATTCTTGAAGAGGGAACGTGAGTTAGGTTGGATCATTAGAACACTTGCTAATATACTGGAACAAGTGTTGCAACGGTGACCCAATGCCAGTGAATTGGGCTGGAACCTGGCAAGGTCCCCTACATGTCCGGTGTCTTCTTGGAGATTGGTGGACCATTAGGTAAGTTGGGGCAAATGATGACTCGTCGAAGGAGACTGAAATGGTCATGCAATGAGCAAATCATCAGGATGGACCTACTTCCTTTTACTAGCCCTTCGTTGGGTGGCATGCCAACATCGTCTAGATGTGATAATAGCGCATTGGACCTTTGCAGCGGCATCCCGCTGCTACTAAGTGGAGTGGGCAACAAGGTGTTGTAGGTTGTGAACATGCCTTTCTCTCAGTGCAAGGCTTGGCTTCACTATCATTAGAATCTTCATGCTCTAGTTGCAAAGCTTTTAGAGGCAAGACAAGGGACATGCTCGAAGGAGTTGACTACATGGTCACTGCACGGTAGGCCAATGCATACGAAACCAGTTTGACAGAGACTGGATTCTTGCACCTATCATTTTTCTCGAGGGTGATGTCGCCGTCGTAAATTATTTGCTAAATGAGGTTCTTTAGAACCCAACAATCTTCTATGTTGTGGCTAACAACACAGTGGTATCGGCAAAATTTAAGGTTTCTTGTTTTGTTGGCTTCTTGGTGCCACGATACTCAGGCAACGTGATGGTCCCTTTAGACAATAGCTGCTCAAACATGAGGATAAGGTCCTCCTTGAGGAAAGTGCATTCCCTTTATGGCGGCTTGCATCTTTGACGCCTATCGCCACCCTTGATGTCCTTGCCTTGTCCGTTGGTGTTGACGTTGACAAGCTTCTTGGCATCATCAACAACATTGGAAGCAGAAGGTCTATTCTAATCTTGTTTAGCCCATTCTCTCCTGGATGAAGGTTCATCGCGAGCTAGTGACCGCTCCACATTGTAACCCTTGGTGGCTAACTCCTTGAACGTGTGGATGAGAACTGCGAAGAAACGTAGGTCAACTTGTTATTCATGTTGAACAAATAAATTTTGAATTGCTTAGACCCAGCTAGTAAATATTAACAGGACAACCCAGTTGCAAGTAGTATTGTAGTACATTAGACCAATTGCACATTGACGTGATGAGGTGGACCAGGTGTTACGGTGACCCAGTACCATCAAACTTCCAAAAGTCAGTGTTTGAAGCCAATTGGGAAGGTAAAAGTGTTGAGTTCTGTTGAATACAACATCTTGAATATGAACTTCACATGTGCCTCTCTTACCCATTCTTAACGGATTATTTTCACTAGTGTCTATTGGAAGTTGGTTTGAGCCATGGTTGGTAGCGGTGGTTGGGTAGGTATGTAAACCCCAATGGTTAGAACTTGTTGTTGCTCATAAGTCCCGTTGAGCAAAACCTGTTGTTGTGGTGGTGGGTTCAAGAACTAAACTCATTCGTCGACAATTAGCACCTCCAATGATGGTGGGGTGCCTGAGTTTTCATGTGGAGGCATTGAACCGTGCCCCCATGGTGGTGTTCAACGTCGTCATAACATCTAGCTTGGTTTGCATGTCCACATTTTTTCTGAGGATGCAAGCCATCTAATCCTCCTGAGGAGAAGGGTTGGATCCTTCTACATTGTCCATCATATGATGGAGGCCATCTGCAAGAAGGTGAAGGAGCAGACCATTACACTAATAACGTGAGCCGATGTGGACGAAGACTGGCTAGAGTAGAGAATCACATGGCTCGACCTAAGTGATTGAGCACCTAGGGAACTTCATGGAGTGGTGGATGCGGAGGAGTTTTTAGCTGAAAGAGGAGGGAACTCTTGTGTTGATAGCACATGCTGTGGCCACATTTGGATGGCCAATTGTTAGGAGATTGGCAAGGGTGCCTTGTTAGGAAGAGTGCGAGCCAACTCTCTTGTGATGGGGCCCTCGGTGCGTGACGCACGTTGTTAAGGACACATCGATAGGCGAGCGAGGGCGGAAGTGGATCCGCTTAAGGCGTTGCCAGAAGACGTTGAAACAGGTCTAGCAAAGGCAATGGGGCTATGGTTGTTGAAGCAATCGAAGCCTTAAGGGAAGCCTTCCTGAGTGCAATGGTGGAGGCCTAGAGGTCTGGTCATTGCACAAGCATTGACCTTAGTTATCGGTTCATAGGAGGTGGGGGGATTAGCTGTTGATGCGGCAATAACCCAAGCAAGGGCCTTGACTATTAAGGTAGCCTTGGCCACAGGTGCTGCCCTAACAGCGGGTCGCGACATTCTTGCGGCAACAACCCTAGGAGCAGCCTTGGTTGGAGTGGAGGCCTTAGCTGTCGTGGTGGCTCACACAATATTGTGACCCCAAATCCTTTAGTGGGGAGGAAGAACAAGAAGGCATCTTGAAGAGTGAATGTCATTGTTGTTGGAAGGTTTGTTGTCGTTGCCTATAAATTCTCAACAATAACGAGTGCTTGGAAGCATAAAGGGTGAACTGGCCATGTAAAGGCATGTTTATCCCGCTCTGGTTCAACCTTAAAGATGGAGGAATGTTTTTGTTAGGAGTTGCCATTTTTTCGCATCAAAAGGGTGTTAAAAATGCCACTCAACCATTATACTCTAGATGTACAATATATAGACAATGAATGGTCCGCAAGTAGAGGGAGAATACTCAGGAATTCTCTTGATGTAACAACATTCCTTTTTGCATCATAAAGCTCACGAACACACCCCTTGCCCCAATTTGGCGATAACATAGGAAAAGGTTATTACATGGTGTTCCATAATGGCCACCACCATTACCTTTATGATACGGCGCATAACGGCTGTTACAGTCTCTCTTATTTATTTATTGAAAAATCCCCGAAAAACTTGTATCTGCCTCGTAATGTTGATTAAGAAGTATGAAAAACATGTATCTGTCCTGTAATAGACCATTACGGGGCTATTATGGCCTTTATAGGGGACGTAACGTGCCGTTAACGGCAATTACAAGTCATTTTTTTCCATAACGGTTGTTACAGCCATTACGACCCCGTAACGTGTAACGGTTGCCACTGTTACCTTTACGTAACGGCCTTTACAGTACACCATGAGGTTATAGTCCCGAGTGGAGTGGTCATTTTTGTTTGAGAAAAAATGTATTATTGTGATTAAGGGTTTGGAAAGAATGTTTTAACCTTTCCGGTAGCCGTTGGGCATTAGGCATCTCATATAGCCATGGTTGGAGTCATGGGTTTGACCATGAGAGGCATTGGCGTCAGGTAGCCAATTAGCCAGTGAGGCATGAGAAAGTCAATATTCAATGGTAGGGAGATTCGTGGTCCTTTGATTACGCTAAGGAATTATTGCTTCCATTAGAGAATTGTCAAGCGTTTGGACTCTATTTGTGAACTTCTGCGAATGCTACATGCCATGCACCCAAAGAAAGTCATGCCGAGGGGTTTTTATTAATTTTTGGGAGTAGTTACATTCCAGGCTATGGCTTGGCACCAGCCCTCAATTACATCTCTGGGGAAAAACCCTAGATTAAAGTGTTAAAAAAAAGAGAGTAGGTGTCTTGATTTATAGTGAAGAACATGTTTTGGCTCTTAGTTCTTCTTCTTCAATATGTCTAGAACAATGGCCACGGTGTATACGAACAATTGTCCCGACAATCTTGTGAGGGCTTACATTTCATAGACAGGCGGAAAATGATTCTCTAGCTCCCATCATCAGGTGATGAGACACTTTGTGTTGGGCACTGACTACAAAGGAATTTGCACCCAATCTAGGATGTTGTTGTGTAAGAGGTCCATTGTGGGCTATCTACGCCCATCGCCATTTTGTAGGCTAAAGGAGAACTCCACACCTAGGTACCAATGTTGTTGATAGGTCTGTGCCTAAACATAGAGTTCGATCCAACAACGCTTGGCGCATGGCGCTAGTGCTTGTATTCAAAAGGCCCTAGTGCATGGTATAAGGCCTCTCCTTCCACTAGAGTCCTTAGCGCATGGCACAAGGTCTTCCTAGTAAAGGAGGCAGAATGTTCAAGCAAGAGAGTATCACCTTAGGAACACTTGTGCCTAAAGTTCCAAGGTCCAAGTGCTACTTGGTCCTTGTGCTTGTCCAAAGTCAAATCTCTCTCTCTCTCTCTCTCTCTGTGTGTGTGTGTGTGTGTGTGTGTGTGTGTGTGTGTGTGTGTGTGTTCATATGTTTCTCTTCTCTCGTTTTGTTTGTCAAAATGAGTGTTGGGGATATTTATAGGCCTATGGACCTGATTTTCCCGACGCTTAGCGGCAAGGGCCTTTGCACTTGCATTGGCAATTTCGTGGCATAGAGGTCTCTGCGTGTGGCACAAAGCCTGCCGTTGGTTTTTTGCTTTTCTCGTTATGATATGATAATGTCATCATTCATCACAGGGCTGTTGGAGCTAAGTACCAGGTATGTAAAAATGGTTTAGTGTCGGCCATTATAGCCATTATGTAACAGTAAGAACTTAGAATGCTTAATAACATCAATCTTCATCTTAAAGGAAGGGGAGCCTAATGTTGATGTGCTTGGACTTTCTTAAGTTCTTATGACTTTGGTTGCAATGATATGTTTCCAAATTCATTGGGTGGCAAGACCTTTTCAGTCACTAATTATAATCTTGCTAAGGTAGAGAAGGGGCACTATTCTCTCATGCCCTCATGCTATTGAGTACACACAACCACAATAAGGACTTCAGAGTACCCCATTCTCTTTTAGCTTTTGTCTGCTCTACCTTTCTTTACATTACACTTCCTACCTTGAAGTGATATGCTTTGAAGTTTGTTTTATCTCAAGAGCTTTTCTTGTTCGTGATTATTATGATCTTGTTTAGGTAGAGAAAGGGCATTATAGATGATTGCAATCTGGAATTCATAATTAGCTTTTCTGCCTGATGTTATTGTCCTATGCCACTTCTTCATATAGAAAAAGTTCCCTCAATTAGTCATTTTCCGTCCAAGGCCTAGACTTCTTTATCTAAGATAGGATTCTGCTATTCTTGATGACCATTGATATGCTTCTAGATTTCCAACTGAAAATTTGAGATCCTAGCATTGTACATAAAACTATTGTTTTAATTTCTATATGTTATGGCAGGATGTTCAAGCAAAAAATATAATTCTGAATCCAGGATTGGCATTTGGAACTGGAGAACACCCTACGACTAAGTTGTGTTTGTTGTTGTTGCATGGCTTGATAAGAGGAGGAGAATATTTCTTGGACTATGGCACAGGTTCTGGAATTTTGGGAATTGCAGCATTAAAGGTATTCAGTTTCATCTTGTTTGCTTAAACCAATACAAATAAATTAATATGTTTTTGGTCTTGTTATCGAATGTGAATGTGGGCTGTTATATGGCCCATTCTTAGGCCCATCTTCTTAGGCCCATCTAGGTTAGGACATAATGAGTATTTTTGGTTTTGTTGTTAATGTCATTCTTGTAAATATTGAAAATATGTTAATAGACTTGAGAAAGGTGGGGACATGTGAGCCCTAATCCTCATTCTCTCTCTTATTCTCTCCTTTCTTCTCTTTCCTCCTTTATCAATCCGTCCACATGGTATTAAAGCTATATTGATCCAGGCATCAATCTCTTCCATCTTCAATGTTTCTTCTCTTTTCTTTGTCCTTATTGTTTTGAGGTGAAAATCTGAGGTCATTGGAGGCTAATCTACTCCTCTCTCAACCACTGTATGGTGGACTGAGTAATCTTGCCCCATGAATGTGTGCTTAGAGCCTTGCTATGGAATGGTATGGAACTTCATATTAGTGTGAATGCTATTTTCTTTAAGAAACAAAAGAAGTGTAGGAAAACTTGAAGGAAATGTATTCAGGCAAGAAGAATTTAACTCATATCTATGAGTTACTACAAAATATCTTTGCACTTCAATAAGAAGAGTGTAGGGGAATATTATTTGGCCTTGCAAGGTATGTGAGAAGAATTGAACGTGTACCAACCCTTATCGTTTGATTATGAGACCATGAGAATGCAAAGAGGGGAATTTCGTATCATTAAAATTCTCTCTAGCCTCTGTCCTGAGTTTGAGCCTGTGCGAGCTCAGATTCGTAAAGGTAGTGAAATCCCATCCATTACAAAGGCATTTGCTCGTGTTTAATTTGCATTTAGTGTAAATACATAGAGCTCATCTTTGTATGATCAGTCTACATTTTGTTTCTACATCTAGTAGAGGAGGAAGTCGTGATGGTCATGGTCGTGGCTGACAATTTAGTGATAGAGATTCAAGGGGAGGTTATTTTGGAGGTATAAATATTTGGGGAGGTTGTCATATTGATTTTGGTGGCAATTGCAATCAAGACCATGGTAATCAGTAGTGCTCTCATTATGGTCCTACTTAATACATTGTTGATATGTGTTCAGATCTTATTGGTAAGCCAACTTTGGCAAGTGAAGTTCACTCTATGGATGATGGCTCTGAGGGTTTTGTTTCCAAGCTCATTTCAGCCTATTTTAAATCCTGTACTGCAGGTGATATAGTTACATTAGGTGATATAGTTACATTATCCAAGGAAGAGTATGTTAAGCTACTAAAAATTCATTCTACACATGGATCCTCCTCCACAGCTACTCTTGATTCAGTCTGGTATGATTTCTCTTGCTTCCTCTGAAAGTGTTCCCTTGACTTTGGAGCTTCCGATCCTATGAATGGTAAGCATAATACTTTTGTCTCAATTAGTTTACTTTCATTTCCTCTATGATATTAGTGGATGGTACTTCAACTCGTGTGTCTTGGTTAGGTTCTACTTGCCCTACCTTTTCACTTTCATTGTCATTAGTGTTTTAAATCCCTAAATTTCTTTTGAGTTTATAGCCAGTAAGTTAACCAAATCTTTAAATTGCTCTGTTACATTTTATCCTTCCTACTATGAATTTTGGGATCCGAAGACAGGGAGGATGATTGGTAGGGCTGTACATCGAGCTGAGTCGAGTCGAGGTGGGCCAAGCTTGGCTTGACTCGTCCATGCTATACTCGAGTTCGAGCTCGAGCTCAACATTGAAGCTTGGCTTGTTTGCCAAAGCTTTCGAGTCGAGTTTAATACATACACACACACACACACACACACACACACACACACACGCACACATATATATAATATTAATATATTATTAAAATATATATTAAAACTTTTAAGTTTTAACTTCTTTTTTTTTTTAAACTTAAATATATATATATTTAATATTAATATAATATATATAATATATATTATTAAAATATATTACTCGAGCCGAGTCGAGCTCGAGCTTTGAGTCGAGTCGAGTTGAAATACACCATGGTCGAACTTGGCTTGAACTCAACTCGAGCTTTAGTAAACAAGCTTGACTCGCCTTGAGTCAGCCTTTCAAGCCGAGTCAATCCGAGCTGAGTCGAGCCGAGTCGAGCGAGCTTTTCAAGCTAGCTTGACTCGTGTACAACCCTAATGATTGGTGGAGGACATCAAGTGAATGGCCTCTATTACCTTGACAGTGAAATAACTCGAGTTGTATTGCAGACAGGTATCTCACCTCACCAGTGGCATTGCAGGCTTGGTCACCCATCTTTAAGTAGTAGTTTAAAAGTCTTATTCCATCATTGTTATATGCGTTGAGGTTAGAGTGTGAGGCTTGTGAGTTCAGGCATCATAAAGTTTCATTTCCATGCTGTGTGGACAAAAGAAATGATAGTCCTTTCTTTTTGGTACTCTGGTGTTTGGGGTCCAGTATGTACTTATAGTTTATCCAATTTCAAGTATTTTATTATCTTTGTGGATGGTCATTCTTGCCTGACATGGTTATACTAATGAAAGATCATTCTGAAGTGTTTTCTTACTTAAAGAAATTTCATATGGAATACAAACACGGTTCAATAGTAAGTTATATATTTTACGTTCAAATAATGTTAGACAATATGTATCCCATGACTTTAACTCATATGTTCTATCCCATGGCATTGTTCATTGAATTTTGTGTGCCCACACGTCATAACAAAATGTAGTAGTTGAACGTAAAATCGACATTTACTTGAGATTTCCAAGGCATTGTTATTAAATATGAAGGCTACAAAAATATTTTAAAGTCATGTAGTCTTAATTGCATGCCACCTAATAAATCGAATGTCGTCAACTATTTTAGATGGAAAATCCCCTTTTTCTAGTGTCATCATATCTCACATTTTTCGTTCCTCCTAATGTATTCAGTTATGTGTGTTTCATAAATCAGTTTGGTTGTCCTTGACAAGTTTGAACCAAAGGCCATTAAGTGTGTGTTTCTTTGGTACTGTACACAACGAGAATACAAATGTAATAATCCTATCTCCCGTAAATGTTGTGTCAGTTGATATCACATTTTTTAAGCATACTCCATATTTCTCTAAGAGTGGAAAGTCCTTGCAATTTTAAGATGCTTCAATTATTGTACCTATTATGTCAGACAAAACACCTTTTATGTGGGAAATGTTTATACAATGAGTAGATCCACCTTTGTAGTTCTACTCTAAACATTCCAAATGTGGAGATGGAGTTCATACAAGCATGCCTTCCACAATCATCCTGCTCTGTCAGAAGATAATCATTCTTTTGAATCTTCACGTGTGCTGCCTAATGAAGGTGATGTTCCCATTGCTCTTCGTAAGGGTATACAATTGTTTTAAATAGCTACACTATGTAGTTTGTAGCTTATGCTATGTAGCGTAGCTTAGCCTTAACTCTACCTAGCTCATGAAAATAGCTCAAGTCACATGTAGCCTATGCTACATGATAATTTGCATAGGCTACACGCTACATAGACGACACTGCACATTATGTAGCTCACATTGCAAGTTGTTTTTCATTACAACATTAACATCAATGAAGGTTTTTAATGATTTGTTTCATTTGCATAGGCTACACGCTACACAGACGACGCTGCACATGTAGCTCACATTGCAAGTTAATTTTCATTACAACATTAAAATCAATGGATGTTTTCAACGTTTTGTTGCATTTTTCTATTTTCAATAAATATTAGTTAATCTTTTTAATGATTTTAGAATGTTGTCTATGATTTGTTGCATTTAAATTTTTTTTTTTTAATACATATTAGTTAATCTTTTTAATTATTTTCGTAAAATAAGATAAGTAACAATATTAAATTAGTTTCGTGCTCTTTCTTTACCTTTATACTTAATCATTGCCCTTTCTTAAAATATCATGAAATTTTGTTAAATTTCATTATTCATCAGTCTAATTTGGTGCAAAATATCATGAAATCAGTGCAACCAAGCTTAGCCTTGATTAAAAATCTAGAAGTAGCATGTAGCTTACACCTCACGCTTCAGAGGGGTCTAGAAGTAGCATGTAGCTTACACCTCACGCTTCAGAGGGGTGATTGCTGCGCTACATGCTATTTGCTATTTAAAACACCGGTTATAGGTTCTTGCATTGAACATCTTATCTCTTAGTTTGTTTCCTTTTTTGGTTTATCTTATTCCTTTTGACAGTTTTCTTTATCCTTGTTGTCTGTGTGCGTTCTCATTCTTTGAAGGAGGCTCTCAACAATGATGGGTGAAAATGAGCTATGGAAGAAGAGGTGGTTACACTCCAAAATCAAACTTGGACATTAGTTGAACCACATGTTGGAAAATGTGTGGTTGGGTATAGACTGGTGTATATAGTAAAATATAACCTTGATGGTTCAATTGATCGCTTAAAAGCTTGATGGGGTGCAAAAGTATTATCAGACCTTAGTAGTCGACTATTCAAAGACCTTTTCTCCCGTGGCAAAGTATAACTTTCTATGCACCGTTGTTTCTATTATTGCAAATTTGGGTTTCCCCTGTATCAACCTGATTGGAGAATGCATTTTTTATGGAAATCTTACTGAAGAATTCTATATGAAGCAACCACCCAACTTTGTTTCGCAAAGGGAGTCCGACAAACTATGTTACCATAAGAAGTCGATTTATGGTTTAAAACAATCTCCAAGAGCTTGGTTTGAGAAGTTTAGTGAAGTGATGTTTGAATTTGGGATGGAACACAGTTAGGTTGACCACTTTGTCTTTGTAAGATGAAGCGAGGCATGTGTCTTTCTGTTGGCTGTGTATGCCAAGGTGTTCCATAACGGTAACGGTGGCCGTAACAGCCACCACCGTTATCTTTACAATACGGGGCATAACAGCTATTATGGCCCTGTAACGGCCATTACGGTCTCTCTTTTTTATTTTTTTATTTATTGAAAAAACCCCCAAAAAACCTGTATTTGCCCCGTAATGTTGATTAAAAAGTATGAAAAACATGTATATGTCTCGTAATAGACCATTACAAGGCTATTGTGGCCTTTATATGGGATGTAACGTGTCGTTAACGGCAATTATGGGTCATTTTTTTCCACAACGGTTGTTACGGCCGTTACGACCCTGTAACGTGTAACGGTTGCCACTGTTACCTTTACGTAACGGCCTTTACGGCCCCATAATGGCCTTTACGGCATACCATGGTGTATGCAGATGATATCATTGTCACCGACAGTACCACTGCATTTATTGACAAGTTGAAGAAATTTTACACTAGTACTTGGGTCGTCTTCAATACTTCTTGGGTTTGAGGTAGCAAGATTTGAAGTAGGCATTAATTTGTCACAATAAAAATATGTGATGGATTTATCAGCTGAGATTGGTCTTCTAGGAACCAAGCCCATTGAAACTCTTGCGGATACAAATTAAAACTCAATGTGGCAATTTATTTAACTACTTGACTTGATTTTAGTTATCCAGTAAGTGTGGTTAGTCAATTTATGCAAGTTTCCCGTATTCCTTATATGGAAACCGTGCTTCTTATCCTTAGGTATTTGAGGGCGCTCTTGGTCGTGTTATTCATTATATGCAGAATGGTCATCTCCAAGTATTGGGATATTCTAATGCAGACTGTGTTTCTTCTCCATATGACAAGCAATCTACTACTAGTTGTTGTAGCTTTGTAGGTGATAATCTAGTTACATCGAGAAGTGTAGTGGCTCGCTCAAGCATTGAGGCATAATACAAGGCAATGGCTCATGTGACGTGTGAACTCATTTGGTTAAAAATGTTAATGCGTGAGCTGGAGTTTATGGTTGATATTCCGATGATGTTATATTATGATAATCAAGGTGCCTCTCCTATTGCCAACAATCTTGTTTATCATGGGAGAATCAAGTACATCAAAGTTGATTGTCACTTCATCAGGAAGTGAGTAAGGAAATTTGCATGCCATTCGTCAAGTCTCAAGATCAATTAGTGGATATATTCTCTAAGTCTCTTATTCGTACTGATGCAGGACATGGAATTCAAATATGATATGCGAGATTTCAGGCTTAAGATCACGTTAGTTCAGAAACAATTACACAAATTCCATATCCCACATGAAAGTCCAAAACATTCAATTAAGGGGAATCTATAAGAGTTTAGGCCTACACATGTTAGGGCTGGATCAATAAAAATTATGAACCAAATGATACTCAAAGATAAAAAAAATAATCATCCACACATGTACAGTAATTAGTCCCTAGTCCAAGGGATTCACTAATTTCAACTCAAGGAACCCTAGGGTAAGGAAAGGGGCAAATAAATTAAGGATAATGCAATCTAGGGTTAGGGTTTATAAAAAAATGGTATGAGAGGGTAAAATAAGAAGAAAAACTGAACCGGAAGATAATTCCCGCGCGCGGACAGCAACAATGGCCTAGACGCACGTGCGTGTGATCACGGCCACATGTGTGTGGGGCCCACTATTCAGAAAAATGCAACCTTGGCCCTGGTCGGCCAGGGATGGACTCCAAAACCCCCAAATCTCAGCTCGATCCGATGCACGGTTTGTGTATGGTGCTCCGCCGAATTTTCAGCCCTCTTACAAGGTCAGGTTCTGGAAATCTGCGGTAGAGAGAAAAACGGCTGCAACTATTGATAGATTTGTAGATGGAATGCTTGTAGAAGAAGAGAAATATGGATGGAAGAAGGTGAGGGCGAATCAGGATAGATGTGGCTTCGCACCACGGTAGTTAGCCCTTCGAACAAGGGAGGGCTTCACACCCAATTAGGTTTTCATAACTCGGAAAGGAGCAAGAAAACGCAGCAATTTTTATTAATATTTATTGAATCAAAAGAACTACAAGGGGTGCCTATTTATAAGAAAACCCTATACCCCAAAACTCGCGCCATATGTGCAACATATTACTTGGCGATGAAGTAAATCCAATGAAAACCAAACAAAGAAATCTAAAGCATTCATGATGTTCTAAATAATAACAATAAGCAAAACCTAAAATATGAAATCAATCCGACTAGTGGGTCACAATCATAAGATCGCATGGTGGGCTTTTCTTGACTGTCGGGCTTACTTTTTTGAATCAAAACTTCGTCTCCTAACTAGGAGGCCCTCCCTGGACGTCGTCATCGATCCAGATCGACGATGGGGTCCTCCTTCTGGCGTATGTGCATAAGGGGCATCGTGCGTGCATGTGTGCGCGTGATGTCCTCATCAATTCTCCCCGGCTGCGAAGATTTCGCCACTGGCGAAATAAAACTCCTGAACCGCTCCAGGATGTCAGGATCAAGTATCTGAAGCTCCTCCTCAGTGAGCCACATGCTGTTTGAAGCTGGACGTAACTTCCATTTAACCAGGTGCTTCTGAAACCTGCCGTTTGACGTTGAAACTATCTGATGGTCCAGGATATCCTCTATTTCCTCTCTGGGTGTGTGAAGGTTAGGTATGGGAGGCAAAGGCTAGGAAGAAAGGTCAGGAAGAGTAGGTATGGAGGTAGAGGCTGGAAAAATGGGTCGGGACAGGTAGGTATGGGAGGTAGAGGCTGGGAAAATAGGTCGGGACGGGTAGGTATGGGACGTAGAGGCTGGGAAAATGGGTCGGGAAGGGTATGTATGGGAGGTAGAGGCTGAGAAAATGGGTCGAGAGGGGGCCATGGATCAAGGGATAAATCTAGAAAATCAGGATGGGTGGGCGAATGGCCGATCAAAGTATCAGTGGTCCCCTGAAAAGTAAGTAAATCATCTACATCGAATGTAGAAGTAATTCCCATGGAAGGTGAAAGATCTACCTCATACACATTGAGACTGTTTCGTTTTATAATTTTGAAGGGTCCAGCGTTACGCGCGTGTAACTTACGAATGGCCCACGGAGGGTACCGCTCGGGCCTGATGCGGACCATTACAGAGTCCCCAACATTGAATTCTTTGAAACGTTTATGCTGGTTTGCAGAAAATTTGTAATGTTCATTACTAGTAGTAATCTTCTGCCTGATTTCTTGATGCCATGAATGAATGTGAAGCGCAAAAGACTCTGCAGGCCCTGACGCCCTATGGGACAGTGACATAGGGACAAGATCAATAGGTTTCCCAGGTTTATAAACAGTATCGACTTCATAAGGACTGAGACTTGTGGACCTATCGATAGAACTATTAAACGCAAACTTGGTTGTAGGTATTACGGTGCCCCATGTTCTGTTGTGCTCTATATCCCTCCTAGGAGGAGACTCATCCGGTAGATCATCGGGAAAGACATCACGTAACTCATCCATTACTGGAATGGCCTCAGTGGGTAACTCTACAGTAGCCTCTGGTGCACTCTCTAGAGTCACAAGGCCACACATATTGCACCCCTCAAAATAGTGGTCTTGATGTCGCTCATGGGGTGGGTGCACGAGTGCACACCCATGATTGATTCCTTGACCAACTCCATTCATTGGTCTATCCTCCAAGCCACCTGTCTGAGATTGGACATTTACCCCAATGGTGGGGTTTGTCCTGGCGATGGTTTTTAGTCGGGTAATGTGCACATCAAGCTGTTCAAAGCATTGGTCCATTTCCAAGCGCTTATCCAAAAACTCGATTTGTTGGGATAGCTTGTTTAGTGACTCTAGCAGTTGTTCCATGTTTAGTGTAGGTTGCAAACCAAAATTCAGCAATATAGTTGTCAAAATATAAGAAAGTTTTATTTATTTATTTTTTAAAAAAAAGAAACAACCTAGTTTCTAAAAACGAAAAAGGAAAGTTTTTGAAAACAAATTAGGAAAGTTTCTAAAAAAGCAACCTAGTTTCTAAAAACGAAAAAAAGGAAAGTTTCTAAAAACAAATTAGGAAAGTTTTTAAAAAACTTGTTTCTAAAAACAGAAAAAGAAAGTTTCTAAACCTAAAAATAAAAAGCTAAGTTAATTTATAAAATAATTCAAATAAAGGGATAACAGAAAATTTCAGCAGCTTACGTCAGGGTTTATGGACCTATAAACAGCCATATATGATGGGGATTGATGCGTAATGGACATAAACAACTAAACCCTAAACATGTAATGCATTCCCCTATAAGAACCCTAAGCTTTGATACCAAATTTGATGCAAGACATGAAATTCAAATATGATGTGCGAGATTTCAGGCTTAAGATCACGTTAGTTTAGAAACAATTACACAAATTCCATATCCCACATGAAAGTCCAAACCATTCAATTAAGGGGAATCTATGCGGGTCTAGGCCAACACATGTTAGGGCTGGACCAATAAAAATTATGAACCAAACGATACTGAAAGATAAGAAATAATCATCCACACATTCACAGTAATCAGTCTCGAGTCCAAGGGATTCACTAATTTCAACTCAAGGAACCCTAAGGTGAGAAGAATGGCAAATAAATTAAGGATAATATAATCTAGGGTTAAGGTTTATAAAAAAAAAAAATGGCATGAGAGGTTAAAATAAGAAGAAAAGCTGAACCGGAAGACAGTTCACTGCGTGTGGACAACAACAATGGCCCAGACGCACGTGCGTGTGATCACAGCCGCACGTGTGTGGGGCCCACTATTCATAAAAAAAGGCAACCTTGGCCCTGGTTGGCCAGGGATGGACTCCAAAACCTCCAAATCTCAGCTCGATCCAATGCACGGTTTGTGCGTGGTGCCCCACTGAAGTTTTAGCCCTCCTTCAGTGCCATATTCTAGAAATTTGCGGTAGAGAAAAACGATTGCAACTATTGATGGATTTGCAGATGGAATGCTTGTAGAAGAAGGAAAATTTGGATGGAAGAAGGTGCGGGCGAATCGAGATAGATGTGGCTTCGCACTACGGTAGTTAGCCCTTCGAAGAAGAGAGGGCTTTACACCCAATTAGGTTTTCATAACTTGGAAAGGAGCAGGAAAACGTAACAATTTTTATTAATCTTCTTTGAATCAAAAGAACTATAAGGGGTGCCTATATATAAGAAAACCCTATACCCCAAAACTCGCGCCATGTGTGCAACATATTACTTGGCGATGAAGTAAACCAAAATAAAAACCAAACAAAGAAATCTAAAGCGTTCATGATGTTCTAAATAACAACAATAAGCAAAACCTAAAATATGAAATCAATCCGACTAGTGGGCTACGATCATGAGATCCCATGGTGGGCTTTTCTTGACTGTCGGGCCCACTCTTTTGAATCAAAGCTTCGTCTTCTAACTAGGAGGCCCTCCCTGGACGTTGTCATCGATACAAATCGATGGTGGGGTCCTCCTAGCGTACGTGCGTAAGGGGCGGCGTGCGTGCGCATGATGTCCCCATCAATTCTCCCCGGCTGCGAAGATTTCGCCACTGGCGAAATAAAACTCCTGAACCACTCCAGGATGTCAGGATCAAGTATCTAAAGCTCTTCCTCAGTGAGCCACGTGCTGTCTGAAGCTGGGCGTGACTTCCAATTAACCAGGTACTTCTGAAACCCGCCGTCCGACGTTGAAACTATCTGATGGTCAAGGATATACTCTATTTCTTCTCTGGGTGTGTGAAGGTTAGGTATGGGAGGCAGAGGCTGGGAAGAAAGGTCAGGAAGAGTAGGTATGTGAGGTAGAGGCTGGAAAAATGGGTCAGGATGGATAGGTAGAAAAGAACTATGGATGGAAGAAGGTGGGGGCGAATCGGGATAGATGTGGCTTCGCACCACGGTAGTTAGCCCGTCGAAGAAGGGAGGGCTTTGCACCCAATTAGGTTTTCATAACTCAGAAAGGAGCAGGAAAACGCAGCAATTTTTATTAATCTTCATTGAATCAAAAGAACTACAAGGGGTGCCTATTTATAAGAAAACCCTATGCCCCAAAACTCGAGCCATGTGTGCAACATATTACTTGGCGATGAAGTAAACCAAAATAAAAACCAAACAAAGAAATCTATAGTGTTCATGATGTTCTAAATAATAATAATAAGCAAAACCTTAAAATATGAAATCAATCCGACTAGTGGGCCACAATCATGTGATCCCATGGTGGGCTTTTCTTGACTGTCGGGCCCACTCTTTTGAATCAAAACTTCATCTCCTAACTAGGAGTCCCATGGTGAGAGATTTCAGGCTTAAGATCACGTTAGTTCAGAAACAATTACACAAATTCCATATCTCACATGAAAGTTCAAACCATTCAATTAAGGGGAATCTATGCGGGTCTAGGCCTACACATGTTAGGGCTAGATTAATAAAAATTATGAACCAAATGATACTCAAAGATAAGAAATAATCATCCACACATGCACAGTAATCAGTCCCGAGTCCAAGGGATTTACTAATTTCAACTTAAGGAGCCCTAGGGTGAGAAAATGGGCAAATAAATTAAGGATAATGTAATCTAGGGTTAGGGTTTATTAAAAAAAAATGGCATGAGAGGGTAAAATAAGAAAAAAATACCTGAACTGGAAGATAGTTCCCTCACGCGGACAGCAACAATGGCCCAAACGCACGTGCGTGTGATCACGGCCGCATGTGTGTGGGGCCCACTACCTAGAAAAAGGCAACCTTGGCCCTGGTCGGCCAGAGATGGACTCCAAAAGCCCCAAATTTCAGCTCGATCCAATGCACGGTTTGTGCGTGGTGCTCCACTAAAGTTTCAGCCCTTCTGTAGGGCCAGATTTTGGAAATCTGCTATAGAGAGAAAAACGGCTGCAACTATTGATGGATTTATAGATGGAATGCTTGTAGAAGAAGAAAAATATGGATGGAAGAAGGTGAGGGCGAATCGGGATAGATGTGGCTTTGCATCAAGGTAGTTAGCCCGTCGAAGAAGGGATGACTTCGCACCCAATTAGGTTTTCATAACTCAGAAAGGAGTAGGAAAACGCAGCAATTTTTATTAATCTTCATTGAATCAAAAGAACTACAAGGGGTGCATATTTATAAGAAAACCCTATACCCCAAAACTCGCGCCATGTATGCAACATATTACTTGGCGATGAAGTAAACCAAAATAAAAACCAAACAAAGAAATCGAAAGCGTTCATGATGTTCTAAATAATAACAATAAGCAAAACCTTAAAATATGAAATCAATCCGACTAGTGAGCCATGATCATGAGATCGCATGGTGGGCTTTTCTTGACTGTCGGGCCCACTCTTTTGAATCAAAACTTCGTCTCCTAACTAGGAGTCCTATGGTGTGAGATTTCAGGCTTAAGATCACGTTAGTTTAGAAACAATTACACAAATTCCATATCCCACATGAAAGTTCAAACCATTCAATTAAGGAGAATCTATGCGGGTATAGGCCTACACATGTTAGGGCTGGATAAATAAAAAATTATGAACCAAACGATACTCAGATAAGAAATAATCATCCACACATGCACCGTAATCAGTCCCAAGTCCAAGGGATTCACTAATTTCAACTCAAGAAGCCCTAGGGTAAGAAAATGGGCAAATAAATTAAGGATAATGTAATCTAGGGTTAGGGTTTATAAAAAAATGGTATGAGAGGATAAAATAAGAAGAAAACCTGAACTGGAAGACAGTTCCCGAGCACGGACAGCAACAATGGCCCAGAGACACGTGCGTGTGATCACAACCACATCTGTGTGGGGCCCACTACTCAGAAAAAGGCAACCTTGGCCCTGGTTGGCCAGGGATGGACTCCAAAACTCCCAAATCTCAGCTCGATCCAATGCACGGTTTGTGCGTGGTGCTCCACCGAAGTTTCAGCCCTCCTGCAGGGCTAGATTCTGGAAATCTGCTGTAGGGAGAAAAACGGCTGCAACTATTGATGGATTTGCAGATGGAATGCTTGTAGAAGAAGGGAAATTTGGATGGAAGGTGGGGGCAAATCGAGATAGATGTGGCTTCGCACCACGGTAGTTAGCCATTCGAACAAGGGAGGGCTTCGCACCCAATTAGGTTTTTATAACTCGGAAAGGAGCAGGAAAACACAGCAATTTTTATTAATATTCATTGAATCAAAAGAACTACAAGGGGTGCCTATGTATAAGAAAACCCTATATCCCAAAACTCGCGCCATGTGTGCAACGTATTACTTGGCAATGAAGTAAACCAAAATAAAAACCAAACAAAGAAATCTAAAGCGTCCATGATGTTCTAAATAATAACAATAAGCAAAATTTTAAAATATGAAATCAATCCGACTAGTGGGCCACGATCATGAGATCCCATGGTGGGCTTTTCTTGACCGTTGGGCCTACTCTTTTGAATCAAAACTTCGTCTCCTAATTAGGAGGCCCTCCTTGGACGTTGTCATTGATCCAGATCGACAGTGGGGTCATCCTTCTGGCGTACATGCGAAAGGGGTGGCGTGCGTGTGCGTGTGCACGCGATGTCCCCATCACGTACTCATTTAAGTTCCATCTTTGTCAAGGTGGACATTCATGATATATATGGTCCAGCTTGAGGGGGAGTGTTAATGGACCACCCATGTTGATCTCTCAAGTGATCCCATGTGTGGTTTAGTAGGCCATCTTGGTCTCTTATGTGGTTTCCAGTAATTTCTGGGCCAATTTATGTGTTGGGTTGAAGTTTAGGACCATGGGCTGATGTTATGTAATATCTTGAACCTTTGTCAAGGTGGACATTCATGATATATATGGTCCAGCTTAAGGGGGAGTGTTAATGGACCACCCATGTTGATCTCTCAAGTGATCCCATGTGTGGTTTAGTAGGCCATCTTGGTCTCTTATGTGGTTTCCAGTAATTTCTGGGCCAATTTATGTGTTGGGTTAAGTTCCCCCCCGCCCCCCTTCTCTCTCTCTCTCTCTCTCTCTAGTGTAAAAATCACACTGATATGATGATCGTAACCTTATGAATGAGCCAATTTATTATAATCATCTGTTTTACAAGCCATGGATTGCATGGTTAGAATCATCAAACCAAAGTGCTAATTTGGAATCGTAAGCAATACAAAGTGAGATCTATCAATAGATGCTTCAAGATGATGATTGGACCAATTTTGTTTTTCTTCTTAATCTTGATTGCAATTTTCCATGCTATTGATCGGATGCTTAGGATCATCCGATTGGCATGATTTTGCACCATGGCTTCTCCCTAGTTGTATTAAGGAATGGACAATTAAAATTGATTGTTGGACGTCCCACATGTCATTGAAAAGGTTTGGGGACATTGCTAACGGCCCCCCGATGGGGATGTTAGTAAAACCCTTGCTTATATTGTATGTCGTTAATTGTTTGTTATATTGCATTCATGACACTTATGATTGTAATCACATATTTTCACTCTGGATAATCTGTGGTGATTCTCATAATGTATAATTAAAATATGTTAAAAAAAAGTCCATTACAGTAAGAACCATGGTTCTGAAAATAGGTATCGTGTCGGCCGATATGGGTGTATCATGTCCATATCGGCTCTATACGATACGCGATACAGGGTTGTATTGGCCGTATTGGAATCGGTTGGACCGTATCAGCCCGTATCAGCCAATACATCCCGTATCGGTGCCGATACAGGCCGATAAGCCCATAAAACCCCAAATTTGAATTATTATTATTTTTTTCTTTCAAAAATTCACTCATGTCTCATCTTCTTCTTTTCATTTAAACCATGGAAGAATCTCAAAAACTCATTCTAGGCTAGATCTAGACCTATTTTGGGATCAAAATAAATGATTTGAATGCGATTCGACAAATCGAAGTGAAGTAGACCATTATGGGAAAAATCGGAAAGAAGGGTAAACCTTCACTTTTTTTTCTTTTTTTTAAAATAAAAATATTTTCATCTTCTTTTTATTGTATTTCCAATGTAATGGGCCATTGTTCACCAAATCATGTTTAATTTGTGTTCAGTTATTGCCTATTTAGTTGACCTTCAACCAGTGTTCGAAATATCGATACTATCGGCCGATATATCGGCCGATATTATCGTTATCGCACCTCTGCGAGACGATACACTCGCGATAACCCCCGGAAGATACCAAAAAACCCAAAATCTAGATATCGGCCGATATATCGTCGATATCGCACGATATTTTGACGATATCGGACATCATCATCCAAAAAAATTGGGAAAAAAAATTAGAGGGTGGATTTCGGTACCTGTAGAAGAGATCGCCATGATCGGAAGCTTCCATTTGGCGGGCCATTCGAATTGAAGCATCATTCCTAGGTTTCCACAAATAAAATCTCCGATTTTGGAGAGAAATCCCGAGACATCTTCGCCGATTTGGGAGAAATTTTAAGGTTCCGCCGATTTGGGAGAAATTTTAGGGTTCCGGAAGCCGGAACCCTCTCTGCTTCAAAAGTAAAGGTCGTTCGAGCCTTTTTTTTTTTACGCGGATTAGCTACTGACAGGTTGAGTCGCGAGATAGCTACTGAAGTAACGTCACCAAGTTACATGGGTCCCACTATGATGAATGTGTTATATCCACACGGTCCATTCATTTGGAGATATCATTTTAGGACATGAGTTAAACAACGAGGCGGAAAAATATCTGTAATGGACCCCACAACAGAAAACAGTGGAGAAAGTGACATCCACCGTTGAAACCTTCCTAAGGTCCACCGTGATGTTTATTTGAGATCCAACCCGTTAATAAGTTAAAAAATATATTATAAAAGGGAAAATATATATATATCAGCTTAATCGAAAACTTCTGTGGCCCTCAGAAGTTTTTAATGGTGGGCGTCACTATCTCTACCGCTTTCTATGGTGGGGTCCATTGGAGCTTTGAATCTTAGTCATTCTTAGGTTCATAGCATAAAATGTTCTCTCCAAATGGATGGACGGTGTGGATACAAAACATACATCATGGTGGGGCCCACGGAACTTGGTAACGTAAATTCAGTAGCTACTCAACCCGTCAGTAGCCAATCCGCAACCCCACCCTTTTTTTAATCAAAATCCATAACCGCGCACACCACCTAGCTATGTGTTGACGTCACCAAGTTCTGTGGGTCCCATCATAAGCTATGTGTTATATCCAGACCGTTCGTCCATTTGGCTAGCTCTTCTTAAGGCTTGAGCTGAAAAATAAGACAGATCCAAAGATCAATTGGACCACAATGCAAACAGCAGTGGTAGATTGAACGTCTACGATTGAAACCCTTTTGGTGGTCACGGAAGTTTTGGATAATATGATATTTATTTTTCCTCTTCATCCAGGTCCGTGTGACCTAATTAACAAATTGGATGGAAAATAAACATTATGGTGGGCCCTTCGAATATATTAATGGTGAGAATCAGTCCCCCACTACTATTTGCGGTGTGGTCCACTTGAGCTTTGGATATGACTCATTTTTGGGTTCATGATCTAAAATGATCTCTCCAAATGCATGAACGGTGTAGATATAATAAATACATTATTGTGGGGGCCATGTAACTTTGAAATATTTGTACAACTTGCACCAAGGAGTGTCGGCAGAGTACTAGGATTTCCTGCCAAAGCCTTCCTGCGCTTGAAACCTTAGTGGGGCCTGTCATTGATGTTTGTGAGGAATCCACTCCATCCATCTGTTTTGTGAGATCATTTTAGGACATTAAATAAAAAATGAGTAGGATCTAATACTCAAGTGTGCCAAAAATGTGAGGATTGAACATCCACACTTGAAATATTTGTGGGGGCACATAAGTTTTGAATCAGACTAATATTTGTATTTTCAATTCATCCATGTAGGAATAACGTTATGAACGGTATGGATGGCATGTTAACATCACTGTTGACCCAGGGAGGTTTCAACGGTAAGGAATTTTCCTACCCACCTTTTCCTTTAGTGTGGCCCACTGTAGTCTTGGATCCTTTTCATTTTTGCTCTCAAGTGCTAAAATAATCTCAAAAAATGAATGGACGAGGTGGATTTCTTATAAACATCACAGTGGGCCCCACCTAAGTTTTGAGCGAAGGAACATGGCAGGAAATTTGCATACGATCAACGCCCCACCCTAGTATGGTGGGAAGTGGATCCCCTAATGAGCAGTGTACTTTGTAAACTTTATGGGCGCACTATAATTCATGTATTTTATCCACTCCGTCCATCCATTTTACCAGATAAATTTATGGTTTGAATGAAGAGAAAAAACTACTATTAGCTTGATCCAAAACTTTTGTGGCCCATTAATGGTCAATCACCATTGTTTCCTATGGTATGGTCTACCTAATTATTGGATCTGTTTTATTTTTGGGATAATGTCTTGAAATGATATGGAAAAATGGATGGACGGGGTTGATACTGAATATAGTTGTCTTAGTTCAATCGGACAACGCATAGCTTAGGACCCTATACAAAGGAAATCTGTTATGTACACTTCTTTTTTGAAACTTTATGAATTAAAAGTGTGTATTAAGGGCCTTTTTAACAATCCCCAAAGTTTCATTAAAAAATTCAACCATTTTCCTAATGTTTCCCCATGTTTCCCAAAAAGTGCGATAAACTATGCGATACAAACGATATATCCCATGCGATAACCGATACGTATCTGTATCCCAAGGGTGCGATACATTGTGCGATACCGATATTTCGAACACTGCCTTCAACAAGTCAAATCAATAGACAACATTCTCATCAAAGAGTGGTCTGATACACCATTGAATACATGGTCAAAACACCAAAAAAAGAAAAGAAAAGAAGATAGATTCGTGAATATCTCAATTTTTCCTATTTTTCTGATATTTTTTTTGCTTAAAAAAATCTCACCGATATTTAGAGGTGTACACGAGTCGAACCGAGTCAAGCTTGGCACAACTCAACTTGGCTCGGCTCGCTCCTCGAGCCTGACTGGCCAGCTCGGCTCAGTTCGGTCAATAGCTTGGGCCAGTTCGAGCCAGTATTGAGCCGAGTTCCCCTATGCAGCATTTTCACAAACACCTGGACTGCACCTTCAAATTCTCATTGTATGTAAAACAGTAGCAGTGGTTTTACAGGTATTTCATCAAACACCTTGTAGGCAACATCAAAATAAAGAAAAAAATGGTATTTGTTTCATATACATACCTTCCCTCCCACCAACCGACACTTCATTGAGTCATTTCATCAAACACTTGGTGAGCAACATCAATATCAAAGTAACCAAGTCACCGAACTAGTTCGATCCGAGTTTGAGTCGAGTTGGGGATCGATCCGAGTCGAGTCGAGCTCAGGCGAAATTTTTTCGAGCTCAAAAAATCAGCTCGACTCTGCTCGGACTCAGTTTCGAACCGAGTCGAATCAAGCTTTTTCAAGTCGAGTCGAGCGAGCTAACCGAGCTAACTCAGTTCGTGTACTGCCCTACCGATATGGCCTCGATTCCGATACGTGACGCCGTATCGAATCATTTTTCCGCGGGACCGATACTGTCATTCAGAACCATGGTAAGAACTGATGATCAACCAAAACAGTTTTTAATTCTTAAATGCCTTATCGCCAAAATTTAGAGGTTAAAGACATAATTTTTCAGCAAGTCAGGTTGAGAAACAGCATTCTTGCACAAGAATGATCAGATACTTCATTGAATACATTTCAGAAACACATAATTAATAGATTGTTCACTTCTTTGTTTTTTTTTTTTTGTTCTGTTTATATTTTTCTTCATTTTCTGTTTAATGGATGTATTTTTCTTTGGTTCTGATAGTCTGATACACCCGATATCAGATCATTTTCTGAACCAGCTGATGTGCCCTCTGGTACTGATTTGTTGAACATTGAACACATTTTAGATTTTCTACGAAAGGATATGGCGCTAACAGTAATGCTGGCACCGTATCTGTAGACGTGGTCTGGTCGCATGGCAAACATGTACACAATCCAAATGTGTCTCTGTTAAGGCCTTTCATGGATGGGTCCATATGCCAAAAATCAGATCGGTCATATAATCCTAGTTGCCAATTGTAGGACTTTCTCGTTCAATGTGAACTGTTGGTTGGACTTCTGTTTCTATCCAGTAATAGGCTAGGATTACTATACTGGTAAATTTTTATGGGTATTACTCATCCATCGTAGGGCTAATAAACGAACTGTCTGGATCTTTTAAATGTGTGCCATGTGCATGGAGATTGACTGCTTGATAGCTAACTTCTACACATTGATGGTACTGGATCATTTCTCTTTCCTTTTCCGTTCTTGTTAAATTTAAAAGAATCAAATGGTTAAACCATATTAAAAACAGATAAAGCTCGCCATATACAATAAGCACTGTAAATCACATTTTGGTATCATATTCCTTGAAATATCTGCAAAATTTAGTATGTCTATAGCAGACTAGCTTTGCTGATTTAAATTCGTTAGGTTATTGCTGGACTTTCTTAAGGTTATGGCTGATTAGATGAAAGTGGATTTTCTACGTTAGTTGACTAGGTTATTAATGGCTGATTAGATGAAAGTCATACGTATTTCTAACGGGTTCTCTCTGTCCCTTACAAACGGGTTCTCTCTTTGTCCCTTACATCCGCCCGCTACCTGTTTGACAAATTGTTTCAAAGAAATATCTTATATCTTTTTAATGTAGTTACTTCTTGAGAAAAAGCATGCTTGTAGCATGAAATCTCATAGCAGAATAAATCCCGGATGGGAATTAGATTGGCTAAGTCATGTGCATATCATATGCATGACTCATAGTTGTTGTATCATTGTATGCTTGAGAGTGAATGATTCATATCATGATATGGTGATCATAGTGGGTTGTGGTGCGACACACGATGTGTCTATGATGAGTATGTAAACCGTCTAGATACATGATGTATTACATGAGACCCTTATGAGGAATTTAAATGTGGAACTTAAATGTATGAGGAGACCATATGAGGAAGGTCGTCCTATGTTTGCCTTGAAAACCATGACATATTGTGCTTGTATGTAGACTTATGCATATAGTAATTGTAAATGCGATGAAACATACTTTGTTATAACTTGAGTTGGACACCACACCAGAAATGTGTAATTCGACAGGACATGATTAGAGGGTCCGTGGGTGAAAGTCCCTAAACCCCGATTGGTACCATTGAGAGCGACCAATGCTTAGACCGGGTGGAAGAACAGAGCGCTGGAATGCCGAAATACCAAAGTAAGCAACGATTCCCACTGACGCGTGTCGATTGGTTGAGAGGTTTGCCCTGACCTGCTTATGGGCAAGCAAAGATAGGTTGTGTGTGACGAGCTCGTAAATTACTATCGTTTTGCCAGGCGACTTATTACTTTTCGCTGTTAAGCAAATAGTGAGGTTTAACATAAGTGGGTTAGACTAGTTCGGCCCGTGAACTATGTAGTCCCACCTCTATAGTTGACCACGGTGGAAAAGTCTACACAAGTGGGTAGTAATCATATGCGAGTCCCACCTCTGTTTTAGACCCTGGTGATCCAATTGAGAAATGTGGAAAGTTGTGGAAACGTTGAAAGAGTAGGCATTGTATCTTTATTTTATTGTTATCGAGCCAGAAAGCATGTGCATTAGAGGAGCATGACATGAAACATGCATTTTCACTGCACACACGCACTCACTGGGCTTAATAGCTCAAGCTTTCCTTTCTAATTTTTTTGTTACAGGTGAGAGTAGGGAGCTGCAGGAGTAGAGGCTACAGACTCCAGTTGTCCTTTTTGTTTTATACATATCAGTGTATATTTTTTTTGTAATACCCTGAATATGTACATCAAGTATAGTAAATATGACATGGTTTATGTTTTGTTTTTGCCTTGATGTGCTCAGTTGTACACAATAATATATGTTGAATATGATGAAATTTTGAGACATACATGCTTGTTGTCTTTACTTTCAGAAATCCTCCTTGCGGAGCTCCGCTTATGGGACTTAGGATGTGATAGTTGGAAGTCCCAAAATCGGAGTTCTACAGAGGCTGTCAACCAAAATTTAGTGTCCCATAATCATGGATTACCAACACTAGATTTAGGGTCGTGACAATGTCAACATTTAATTTTGAATACTAACATTGAAATAGTGATGCATTTGTATTGCATTAATATTAGCCTAGTAACTTGCATGTTTGTGCAAAACCTTCATTTTTATTTTTATTTTTGTTTTGCCAAAGGTGGACAGCACACCGTGAAGGTTTTTTTTTTTTTTCGTTTTCTTTTTTATTTTGTTAGCTTGTTAGTACACCCCACTGTCAGTTCACACGTTACTGTTAGCCACCCCCACTAGGTATCGATACCAAGACCTCAGTGTTGAAACAAGGTATCTTTCACACCATGAAGGTTAAAGATAAACAATACACCCAACAAGGGCTGTGGAAACCTTACCTCCCAAGAAAACTAGATACAAAACCTGCAAAAGAACAGAAGATCACAAACCAACTACATTAACATCTAATGCTAAAATTTCAGCTTTATCACTGAAATATTTTGATTTTTCTTTGGAAAGAATTTTATTCAACCCAATTAAAAAAAAAGAAGATGTGGAAATACAGCTCAAATCACAGCTCCAATCTGCTAATGCATCTGCAACACTATTTGATTTTCTAAGAACATGCCAAAAAGAGCAATGCAAAACAAAACAAAACAAAACAGAACAGAACAGAACAGAACAGAAAACAAAAACGAAAAAGAAAACCTTAAAACTTTTTTTAATTTTTGCCACCAATGGAAGCATGACACATCTGGAGAGAACCACATTATCATATCCATGAACCCCTCTTGAGTCACTTTCAACAACCAAAGTAAAACTAAGCAATTCTCTACAATATCTTAGACGTTAAATAATGCTCTGATTTCAGCAGTCATGTTAGTGCAATGGCAACAAAAAAGAGAATGCCATAATCACCATAGCCTTCCAATCATGGATCACACCACCAACCCCACCTCACCTGTATTGACTTGAGAAGCACCATCAATGTCCAACTTGAAGATACCAACTGGGAGTTTAGTCTGCAGCAGGAATTACACGTTGATCCTTGAACTGCTGAATGTTAGTTTTCAACAATGAAAGGGACAGCTTTTCCTCAAAAGAACATTCCTTTACTGAAATGTTGACCCTCAGATGCCCACTTGACCCGAGCAGGAGACGTATATCTGCCTTCAAATTTGATTTTGTTTTGAGATATCCATTACCTTCCATGGAATGAAAGAGAGTGGCATGTGTAATAAAGCTGAGGATTGGTTTTGAGATGAAGAAGAAAACCAATACAAAACCCGCTGCTGAAGCAAGGATCATATATTGGGAAAATTAAATAGATGCCTAAATGACACCACAATTACCCAGAAAATTACTATCACAAAAGAGATGGCCCATATCCTTCATGGAGACATAATAAATGCAGCAAATGCGCATAGAAGCCAGAGAATTTCTTTCTTCTTCGCAGCCAGTTCCATAGCCAATCACCCATTTAGAAGTTATTTGACTGAAAGTTGATACATATTGTTTACTTCAAATGGAATCTAATTTAACTACGTATGGTCCCAGACCATGTTTCTGTGAGTAGAATATGGATTATGAAATGTTCAGTGGCTGGGGCTCTTATCTCATGCACTGTTAAAGTTTGATGTAGTTATACTTCTGTATGAAAATTCCAATGCAATTCATGTCATGTCATACTGTAGAATATTGTGGTGCATATCACAAATGAACCCAGATAGGTACATCTAAGTTTATGGGAAACAGTTCTAGTGATACACAGGACAAAACACTATATTACTTGTTCTCTTTATCAACACTAAACCCTTTTTGTAGACTATGTGAGTAGCATTCTTTCTTATCCAATTTCGTGCTAAATGCAGATGGGTGCTGCTTTATCTGTTGGAGTTGATACAGATCCCCAGGCAATAACATCAGCACGTCAGAATGCTGCTTTGAACAACATAGAACCTGAGAAAATGCAATTGTACCTTGCTTCCAGCAACGTCAGCCCTCTTTTACCAAATGGAACAGTGACCAGAGATGTAGAAGGGTTGAGCTCTTATAGCTTGGAAATCATGGGTGAAATGGAAAATTTTGATGTCGTGATAGCAAATATACTTTTAAATCCCTTAATAGAGTTGGCAGATTATATTGTTGCTTATGCAAAGCCTGGAGCAGTCATTGGGGTCTCTGGTATCATGTCTGAGCAGGTATCATTTTTGCAGCCACCTCATTGACTTGTTTAAGTGTTGGCTTAATTGATGTAGATTCCACTCTTTGCAGTGAAAAAAATGTTTCAACCATAGTTGTAAAAGTCAATGGCGAGTCTTGGAACTCAGCAAGACAACTTGATGAGATTTCAAGCTGAGCCACTAGGAAACTCGCTTGTAAGTGCGATCCAGTCCCCAGATGAGAAAACTCATCGAGTTGGTTCCCAAATTTGGCCAAGTCAACACCGCTCATGGAGACTTGAACCCAGTTACTTAATTTAATGGAAACTTGGTCTATTGTTTTCTTGATAAACTACAAATAAAGCCACTAAGTTTCGAACTTGCAGCCTCCACTAAGGAAACAGCGACCTATGATCATCACACTGTCAGCTACAACTTTCTCTATTTTGTCTAATTTTATTTACTTTTTGACTGTTTGTAAATCATCATGTTAGCCTTCTCCCATTAATTTGGGGATGGCTTTCAAATGGTAGAATGCAAAAGTTTCAGTGTCTTCAGCACACCATGCATCAACCTTCCTCTGTTACCCAGGCTCTTGAAAGCAGCTGGTGGCTCCTTACACACAATAAATATTTCGACTATTATGACCCATCTTCCAATCAATGCGTTTGATCTTATCGTTTTACTAGTGCAGATTCCACAAATTGAGAAGCGTTACTCTCAGCACTTGAATAGCTTATCAGTGTCAGAGATGGATGGTTGGGCCTGCGTCAGTGGCATCAAGAAACAGAAAAAGGTGGAAAAGAGTTCTTCATGAGAATGAGAATGCATTTCAGCTTAATTGAACAGGATACACACACGCACACGCACACACAGACTTTGGGTGGGATCAGAAGCTAACATTGACGGAGGGCATCATCATACAACTCTCCGTATTTGACAAACTGTAGGAAAGCGCATGTGCTTAATTGGCGTATAAACATTTCTATGACAATATTCCCTGTCCAATGAATTTGTACTAATTGATTTCAATATTAGTGGAAATTGCCAAAAGTAGTTACCGTCCTTGGCATTGCAATTTCACTTGTTGCAAGTTCGGATGAGTCAAATCCTCCCCCTCCCGTTTTGTTTTAGCAACGTATCCTACGGTCCTCTCACCGAGGGCATCTATGGTTGCTGGTAAGCACTAGTCAATTCGAATGTTTCTGTTTGGTTGAACTGAGATTTGGGAAATTCTTAAATTCCCACTCGGTGGAATACTACCACTGAACTCCCATCGTACAAAAACTGACTGAGGTCAGTGGAGTGGAGCTGGTTTGATGGAAATTTTGCATCAGGCACACTGCCCTATGCACTTCCATCATTCCAAATGGCACACTTAGAGAGAAAGAGAGGATTCAAGCTACATGTAGAGAGAGATGGGGGAGAGGTTCCCAGCTACACAAATTGGGTGTGTACTACACGGGAGGGGAGAACCTGCCGTGCCTCAAACTTGGTGAAAGAGCTCATAAAATTTTCAAGCTCTGAATTTGGCAGTGACAATCTCCATAGTACTTTATTCTCGGCTTGTATCTCTCATGCGCCATGTTTCGATCCTAATATCACACAAGGAAGATTTTCATAGTGATTTTTTTTTTTTTAATTTTATTTTAATTGAGTATAACCATTAGTGTTCCAAAATTTTTTTTTTAAAAAAAAATCATTACATATCTTTTGAATACAGTGCTGAAAAGCGAAATACAAAATATAACAAAAGTCTAAAAGATCAGGCACATGCTCATGTCTCGATGTTGTTGCAATCTGGCATAACCTACACTTAAACAATGTACATAAGTTGATTGTAAAGCTTATAAATATGTGTGCATTTGTGCACAATGCATATGACAAGTATACAGATATTAAAGTAAGTGGAAATGATGGAGGACTAAATTATTAAGTCCATAAATGCTATTAGCCGTATCAAAGCTATGCAATGAAAGGATTTACATGGCCGTATGCTAAAGATGAACACAACATGAAAATCCTTAACTGGTCTACATATCAAAATAGTTCACAATTGGATCATCACTAGGGTTTAGTACACTTCCGACACTGACTGTTGCCCATCGCCCAAGCAAATGCAAGAGACCTCACTATCTATTTCGTCAGTGGCACATGAAAACCACTCGACTCGTGGATAGCGAGCTCATTTCACAAGCTAGTTAGACTCAACATAGCATATAGTCCTTTGCACCCGGGTGGGTACGATCAACCCCTCCCCCTCCCCAAACTGAACTTGATACGATGGGAGACACAATTTACAAGTATCCAGTCATCATGGCTCATGAATTCACTCGGTTTAGACATTGGAGCATTCTACTAGCACCATTGGGTATAAGGACTTTTTACCCAAAGACGCCTATAATGACCAGTAACATTTATAGATTTCCGATGTCTATAAACTCTTCCACCAGCTACAATACTACATCCCTGGTGTCGCTATGGTGTAAATACAATGTGCCATATATACCGCACAATGGATGAATCACACTCTCCAAGACATGCATCAAATCTGTCCGTACCACACAAATCATGTAGGGTGACCTTATTCTGTAGGGGTTCTCTAAGTATCTTAAGCTAAAAGGTATATCTTATGATCAATCATAATTTATAATAGATCATATAGATGATGCGTATAAGCATATGAATGGGCATGATATCCATTATACTAAGCATATTATTGGTGTCGACTCATCAGGCTAAGTACACTAGCATATTATCAAACATATCATATGATAATCGGCCTTAAATGGCCCGAAATATATAGAGAGTGAGACATGATCAGTGAGCCCCTCTAGTAATGTAAAGGTCTATGTGGCGTGGCCCACTTGAGACTAAAATTGGCCACACACTTGGGGCTTTGCATGTAACATGATCTAGTAAAACGGATTATTGATAAGGACAGAATATATAAATCAAGGTGGAGCCTACTTGGGATGGCCAAAACAAACACATGCACCACGATGGAGTCCACAGCAGGCCCGGCAAATAAGTTGGGTGACAAATAAACATTTCATTTTTCGATGGTAAGCATTTAATCACTGCTATTTTCTTGGTGGGGCCAACCCAAAACTGGGCCCCATACTATCCATAAATAACATTAATGCGGGACCCTACAGTGGGTCCCACAGCCCCCGGTTGGCTAGAAAAAATAAATATTATGGGTGCTGCTGCCGGATTGGCAGCGTCAAAAAATACAAGCATTACATTGGGCATCCTTGTGACCCCACCCGTTTGGGACCAAGCTGATATTTGAGTTTTCCCTTGTACAGGTCTGTGTGACATTATGAATAAGTTTGATGGAAAATAAACATTATAGATGGGCCCCGGGAAGGTTTCAATGGTGGACACCATTGTCCCACTGTTTCCTGAGGTGTGGCCCACATGAGATCTAGATCAGTCTAATTTTGGGGATCCAACCCTAAAATAAGCTGGAGAAACAGATGGACGGTGTTGATAAAGCAGATGTATTAGGGTGGGCCCTGCTAGACAGCGTGCTCAGGCATGCTTCTTGCCTCGGGTCCACTCGTATGGCCCCCAAAAGCTCTGGATCAAGTTAATAGCTGTGTTTTTACTTCATCCTGGCCACACCTGGCCAGGGTACAGGTCATGTGTGGCCCGTGCCACCGTTAGATGGCATACAAACAACATGGTGGCCACAGAAAGTTTGCAACGGTGGGTATCATTGTCTGCACTATTTCTAGTGGCCTGGCCAACCTAAGATCTGATCTGACTCATATCAGAATTTAAGGCCTAAAACTGCATAGCAAAGCAGATGGACGGTGTAGATGAAACATACAAATCATAGTGGGTCCCACCAGTGGGCAACCTGCTCACGCCCAAAATGGGCTTCCACCCTCACGCTGCTGGGCAGCAGCGTGCTCCATGCCCCAGTGTACTCTCTTTTTTTGCCATTTTGAATGGGCATCCACATGGATGATCCACTCCTTGAATCTGGGTTTGCTAAAAGAAATCATGATTCCTTGTTCACCAACTAAAATGTCTACTTACGCACCTAACATGGCTGTAAAACCATGATACAAAGAGTATTATAGTTCTAACTTTGTTTGTACAACTTAAAATCTAGGGTGACTGTCCAGGGCCAGATGCGACAACACATTCTACCGAGAAGTGAAATGTCTCTCACTCTAAGAAAACATCAAGACATGCGTAGACCTTGGGAAGGTTTTAAACTTATCCCGTGGAATTTTGCATGGATGAAAAGGATTCTACAACCTTCCCAAGATTATTCCGAGTAATAGATTCAACCTTGCACCAAAGTTTAAAAAATAATAAATAAGAGAGAGAGAGAGAGAGAGAGAGAGAGAGAGAGAGAGAGAGAGAGAGAGATTCTTCACTGATTTTATTATCAATATATAGGTGGAGTAATGCCAGTATGCAGGTCGCTGCATGAAAGTTTGATAAACATTTCTAGTGATCAGGACCGTTGATCTACTGGGCCACCAAGGGAAGGGCTACAGGCCAAAGATTATTACTCCAATCATCTATTTCTCATGGGTTTTGAAGGATAAATTGGGGCGTTGCTCTAGCCGTTCTTTTGCTGGCAACTGACTGACTGTATAGCTACTATAGTCTTAGTACGATTTTATTATTTGGAATATAGCATATCCACAGCATTCCACCTATGCATCACTACAAGCAAAGGAAAAAAAAAAAAAACTTACATCTACTAAAATTTAAGTCCCTTCTTGAAGCGATGTATGCTCTTTTTTCCTTTGCTTCGTGTAGACGTCTTACCTACTGTGAACTACTACTGAAATTCTCCCTTTTCCATCGTTACTTAACGCACGACTTAGCTTCTATTCCTTTGAAATGAAAAAATGACTTCAATCAAACGTAACCCCATTTCATTGGAGTGAATGGTAACTAATACACTTTTGTAACAAGAGAACAACGTGTGAACCGTATCGATAATGCCTGTTCATCACCGGATGTTGACTAAAGTGATGGGGTCCACTTCCCATCACCATTCAAAATAGGAGGGCGATATCATGATTCAGCAATAGTAAAATTTCTTCATGGATTGTTCCTCCTGTGCGCTGCCGAATTAAGGACAAATTGTTCCACCTCTTTAGCAATGACGTTCAAACCTTCATATGGCAGTCTTATATCCGGGCCCACTTGTCTCTGGCATTGATAAACAATGGAAAAGTAATTTTGTCCTGACCTTTTGTCTCTCTCTCTCTCTATCTCTCTAGAGAGAGAGAGATGCTCACACACAACTAGTTAAGCCATTTAAATTGGTCCAACTAGCTGTGCATTAAATGTAAGGATTTATTTTTTCATCCACGTACAATCCACCACATGCGAGGATACATGACATTGAGTCTTACATAAGTATAATGTGAATTATATGTCATAAATTTAACTTATTCATCAAATAAGGCTTATTAATAAAATTTTATATACTAAAAATTAGTAAATGATCATCATTACTAGATGCATACATGTACCTTGAATCTGATCTGTTGGAACAAATTTCTAACAGTTCACTTTTATTGTAAGTGATATCATAATATTGATCATAAAAAATGATATTTTTTCTTCAAATGCTTACAATAGACCCTACCTAATTAACAGACCGGATTTCCAAGATATGTGGCGCATCACTGAAACATATCACATGTGTATAGCTTTTTTAGTCATCCCATATCCTATGTAAACATTCTTCCTCTTCCTTTCTCTCTTCATTTAAAGTACTCCTCTCATTTAATGCTCTCCCTATTCCCAACTATTGCATTATTTGACGGAGTCCCTCTTCCTTTTGGGTGAGGGACCCACCATGAATGAATGGGCCATGCACCAACGCTTCCCCATCCTAGGCCTTTCAATGGGGGTGGCCCATCAGAGCAGTTGAAACAATGTTTCTCACCTGATGGACGGAGTGGAATTACACATACAGCAGGGTGGGCCCAACAGAGCCCGGGTGTTTCACCTACACCCATAGAGCCACCATGTTGTCCGTCTGACATCCACTCCGTTCATTCAGTGTACGGTTGATATAAAAAATGATCAATCAGATAAACACCTCGGATGAGATACAACGTAGGTAACAATGGGCTAGAGGGGACACCAACCATAGATTTGTTTGTGGGTCCCACCATGTTGGTACATTCCATCCAAACCATTCATCCGGTGCCCCTCATAAAGAGATGTACATTCCAGATATATATCTGATCCATAATTTAGGTGGGCCACAGAGTTTGAATGTAGAGTTTCCTACATTGCAAAGCCATGTGGGGTCGACCACACTTTCTATGTGAAATCCACTCTGTCCACAACTGTATTGTGTCGTCGTGGCAAATTCTGCGGGCCCACCATGATGTGTGTTATATCCACACCATTCATCCAATTTTTTTAATTTTCATATTATTTCAAGGCATGAACCTAAAAATGAGGTAGATCAAAGCTCAATCGGACCACACCACAAAAAGCAATTGGGACAATCACCCATCGTTAAAACCTTCCCACCGCTTACCATGATGTTTATTGCCATCTAACCTATGCTCTAACGTCCAGCGATTAAGATAAAACGTTCAACATTTTATATGTATATGACATCCAATCCGTCTAAGTTAGGATTACATGGTCTAACGTCCAGCGATTTAGACAATACCAGCATTACAGGATTAATTACCACCCTAAATTACGCTACTTCTCCGCCAACATTGACGCTGATTAGCTACTGAACTTGAAGAGTAGCGAGTCTCCCTTCTGAAGTGATGTCACGTTCTGTAGGCCCCACCATGATGTATGTGTTGTATCCACACTGTCCATTCATTTGGAGAGACCACTTTATGACATGAGACAAAGAACTAGGCAGATACAAAGCTCAAATGGACCCACCACAGAAAACAGTGGGAATGAATACCTACCCTTAAAACATCCTGAGGCCACATAAGTTTTTGATCAAGCTGATATTTGTGTTTTCCCTTATCCAATCTCTGCGTTAACTTATAAATAAGTTGGATATCAAATATACATCATGGTAGGCCATATGAAGGTGTCAACGGTCAGCGTCATTGTCCCCACTGTTTTCTGTGGTGGGGTTTACTTGAGCTTTGTGTCTACGTCATTATTTGACTCACGCCTTAAACTACTCACCCATTAAACTGATCTCTCCAAACAGATGAATGGTGTGGATACAACACATACATCACTGTGGCCCCATATAACGTGGTGACATCACTTCGGGTTCAGTATCTAATCCGATTGGCAGCGTTATGAGCATTAACTTCGTACCTTAAATTACGGGTTCTAGTAGTCTTTTTGTCTACAGATACCTCATAGACTTCCCTCCTAATTTTTTTTATGGGTATACCTAATATGTATGTGAGATCCACTCCGACCATTAGATGTATAATCAATTAATAGGCTTCCCATCAACAAATCAGGCTAACCAGTGATTCAAATGAGCCACACCAATGTGAATTATTAGGAGAGAGAAATCCACCCTTGATTTTTACAGGGCCAATCACGACAAAAATGTGAAATCTATCCCAACCATTAGATGTCATACTAAAAGTAAGCATAGGTCCCAAAAATCAGGTTTATGCATGATTCGTGTGAGCCACATTATGGGAAATTGTTTGGAGGGTGAACCTTCCATGTACACTTATTCCAATCGTGTGGTCCTCTTGAACTACCAATGGGGATAAGTTTTGAGATCTTAATCTAAAATGGAGTGACATATGTGATGGTCGGGTAGATTCTACATTAACACCATGATGGCCCACCCAAGCCGTGGCCACTTTTCGACGCTAAAAAATAAAATAAAATAGCATGCAATGGAAGCATTTACATTAATTAGGAAGAAAGTTTTCATTAAATGCACAGCTAATTGGAAGAAAATGTAATGTCCAACTAGTTGTGTGTGAGCATATATATTTATATAGGTGGATCGCATAGAACCATAATATAAGGTTGAGTCGGGTCTTAGTCCGAACCATTGAATGATAAATTTTCAAAATATACAGTAGAGATACCATCTCCAAAACCGAATAAATCGGCGTTATACAATCTTGGGGTGCGTTGCCGTCACCAATTATGTGGTCCTCCATGATATATGTGTTATATCCATACCGTCTATCTATTTTGAGATATCATTTTAGGGCTTGACCGTAAAACTGAGGCAGATCCAAACCTCGAGTGGACCACGACACATAAAGCAGTGGGGACAATGATGCCCACTATTGAAACCTTTCTACGGATGTTTATTTTATGTCCAACCTGTTTGTAATGTCACACAGAACTGGATGAAGGGACCAAACAAATATTATATTGATCCAAAACTTTTGTGGCCCCAAGAAGTTTTCAATGATAGGCGTTCAATCCCTACTACTTTCTATGTTATGGTCCACTTGAGCTTTGGATTTGCTTAGTTTTTGTGCTAATGCCCTAAAATGATTTTTCCAAATAGATGGATGGTGTGGATATAATACTTATATCATGGTGGGGCCCACGGAACTTAGCGACGACAACACACCATCAAGGTCGGTGGTGTGTTGCACACTAGACTTTCTGCTTCCCATGCGGAAGGGGACATAGATTAGATATTGACGGACGCGGATTAGGTATTGACAGGTTGAGTAGATTAGGTGCGGCCTCCGCCTAACCTACCACAGTGCATCCCTCATTGTGGGGCTCAACTTGATCTACATATTGTGTACCCACACGGTCCATCTATTTTGGAAGACAATTTTAAGGTCAGATTCCAAAAATAAAGAAGATCCAATTCTAAGGTGAACCATACTATCAGAAACAGTAGTGATTGAATACTCTACCATTAAAAACTTCCCATGGCCCATTGTAACATTTACATCATGCTTATTTTCCATCTAACCTTTTGATACGTTACATAAACCTGGATGAAGTAAAATAAAAAATATATATCAGCTTCATCCAAAATATAAGTGGCCCATTAATTGTCAGTCACAACCTTTTACTATAGTTTGGTCCACCAGAGAATTGGATCTGCTTCAGGTTCTGAATCATATCTTAAAATGATCTATAAAGTCAGATGGGTGGAGTGGATATAAAATTCATATGTCAATGTGGGCATACAATAAGAGCCGCACTATCTTGAGTCAAGCTTGAGCCACACCTAATACACTCCCCACGCAGACAGCTTGTCGTCTGGATTGTGTGAGAATGAATTTTTTATCTACACAGATAGGTGGGCCCATTATAATGTTTATGAGAAATCCACCACGATCATTTATTTTTTTTGGTCACGTTAGGACGTGGGAAAAATAATGAGGTATATCTATGATTCAACTGGGCCACACAACAAGAAAATGTGAGTAGTTTAATGCGTACTGTTGAAACCTTCCTAAGGTCTACCATTATTCTTATATGCCAGGCATACTGTTCACAGGGTCATTCTTACTAGGATGAACTGAAATACAAAAATATTAGCCTAATCAAAAACTTCTATAACCCCACCAATGTTCACCAGTAGACATCCATTCCTCACTATTTCCTGTCGTGAACCCACATTATTTTCGGATCTGCCCCACTTTTTGTCCCATATCCTAACGTGACATGAAAAAACAGATGGACTATGGATTTCTCACAACATGATGGTGGGCCCTAACTAGCTTCCTATCACATTAAGCATCCCTGAGAGGTTGTCGCATCTTCCCGTCACATCGCGCATTTTGAATGTTTATCATCTAACAACTCACCGTGTGTGTGTGTGTGTGTATATATATATATAAAGTTTTAAGGTTTTGATTTTTGGGGGATCAAAGAAGGACAACACTACAAATTAGGAACCATCCGAATTAGGTCAGGGAGCCAGAAGCTATTTACATTAGCCTTTTGTTTATGTCGCATCCCTATATGATTCGTTAGCTACTTATACCATTAGGGAAATCCTTGTCCAGTTAGTGCCCTGTAATGCCCTGAAAATCGGGGGTCGAGCTGGAGCTCAACTCCCGAGTTCCAATGCATCACTTATGCAACATAGATAATGATGGTTAAATGTTGTCTGTATTAGCACGTTAAACATGAATGAGATTAAGCCAAAACAATATGTCATACTCCAGAGATGATTAATTTAGGCAAGCGAAAGACCGTAATAGATATATAAAACGTATAAGTAATTGTAGGTCCCTAGGGTATGATCATTTTACCAAGTTAGTAATTACATGTAAATTCTCAAAATATACAAGATGGTAAGGTGTAATATCATCTAGTCCAAAATCCCGTAGCCCCGACAGCACAACTCCAGGTCTACATAGACCCGCTAGAGAGTTGCATATAAGAGAACTCCTCCTCATCATCAAAATAGTCTGGCTCTGGTTTATAAGCATCATCATCACCTGCAGCTAAGACAGAGTTTGGTTGGTGTGTACAACACCATCCCAGAACGTAGGAGTGAGTGATCAACTCAGTGGAGCTATAGAGTAAAGGTTAACATATTATCAATTCAATTAAATAGTAATGATAAAGCAATACAACCAAACATCCCTAAGTACTCTAATTAATGCAAATATGATATGCATTAATGATGCATGCCCTCGCCTGCACTGCCTCTGCGATATTTCTCTTACGGTCGCAGCATGCACCCCTTCTTCTGTGCATAACGCCAATGCCAAAGGCACATGCAGTGCGATGTTATGAGTGTAATTACCGAGTTCTTATTAGTCCTTTTCATATAGCAGGATTGGGAAGCTAAGGCACCTCCCTTTATATCATAACCCAAACACTGATCCATCTAGGGTCGTCAATCCTAGTAGCCATATACAATAGATGGTTTTCCAGGTCACTATGGAGAGGCTCATCACCATCAGCGTAGGCCTGGTTTATATTCTTGTTGCTACGGAAAGACTTATCACCTTAGCGCAGTCTCAGAGTATACTCGAGGTCACTACGAATGGCTCGTCATCTAGTCGTAGGTCGACAGCTCGAATACAGTATCTCATACCACCGTATTCGACTCACGAGTTTGGGTTGCTCACTGGTCACTACGGGGAGGTTCGTCACCCCAGTGTAGGCTGACAGCTCGACCACGGTGTCCCATATCACCATGCCCGGCTCATGAGTCTTAGCGGATCGAGGTACCAAGGTTAAACGGGGTTTCCACTGGTGAGTTTGGTACCTTAGGTTCAAGCAATAGCGCCCATACATGTTGAACATACATTGGGTCAATCGGGTTACTTGACGAGCTCGACTAGTACGAGCGTACGTCAAGCCGATTGACATGGAGCGCGTAAGCACTCTGCGTGGCCTAACCACTGTCAACTAGAAGCGTACAACTCGGATTCATCGAGCGTATCTGTCGTGGCTAAGTAGTACGACCACTTATTATAAACCATTACCGATTGCCTGGACTACGTCGTAGTCTCAATCACATTCCTAAGATAGCATTCTCGTATGGTAATCGAAAACATCATGTGACAATAGAAATCAGGTATAAGCTGTACTTGAGCAATTTAACAAACACATACTACACATAGTATCATACACAGACATTTCATCCATACCGCATATAGTAATAAGATAAGTTTATATAAAGGATACTATAACCATAGTTAAAGGGATTGAGAATCCTATCCCAACACCCTCATTACATACATTTAAACAAGCATTTTCACATTCAAGCATTTCATCAAACACTTAGACTACACATATGACATACATGTAATAACTTAGTTAAAACACATATTATAGCAAATCCTTCCACGTAGGAGTTGCTATACATACAACAATCATGTATTCCCAACTATCAATCATCACAAGCACCAATCATAATTTCATATTCATTCAGACATTTTAACAAACACATGGAATGCATTTAAAACCAACATAGTTTATATATATGTGTAAAGTGTGAGAAACATCGTTTCTAAGCATGTGATAGCAATCAAGTCAGGCATAAATCATTAACTGACATTATAAGCCTTGAAAACCATAACCTAAACACTTATAGTCCGCACCTTTCACCGGTAGAATCGTAACGAACTCAGTTTAAAAGCTAAGTCTTTGTCTACGACACCACAATAACCTATAACAGGGAATAGGTTAGCTATTCCACCATTTACACTATTGGAAACCCTAAAACAAATTAGGGTTAGGTTTTCTTACCTAAGAACAGAATTGAAATCGTCCGAATAGCAATACAGGAAGTGGTGGATAAGCACGTGGAGTAATGGAATTGAATCCCATGAAGAAACGCTGACTCTCTCTCTCTTTCCTTCTCTTTTCTCTCTTTTCTCTCTTAGGGTTTTCCAAATTCGTATGGAATGAGAGAGAGAGAGAGGGTTTAAGACCCTTATATAGGCCCAGGATTGATGGAAATGGCCCCAGGTCCAAGGTATACTTAGGTTATATCCAAAGGGCATTTGTTTCAGTCCAATGAAGTTGTTATGGAGGCCCATTTTCTTCGTGCGGTCGGACTTAAGCTCCCTGACATTGGATCTAGGTCAAGCTGAGTTTTCGGTCTGATCGAATTTATAGATCGACCATGGCGGACTAGTTTTAGTTCAACGGTCATCGATACTCGATCAGGGCCACAAGTACACTGACATGTGTTGAAAATTTTTCTTGATCCGATGGTGTAATTGGGTCAGATTCTGACGGTCTGAATCCTTAGATTTGGCCTACAAGCGAAACGACTCAATTCAGTTAAGTTGCAGTTCATTTTCTAAAGATATTCACGTTTCTCACACACTTCGCTCTGGGCTCAAGTTGTGTGTTTCTAGATCCTATTAGGACTTGATTTCTGAGGTGGTTGTCAAGTCCAGGAATGCGGTCATAACCGTATGGTTTCGCAGTAATTGGACTGTCGACGCGCGGTCCAAGTCCGATACAGAGTTTCAAGGTGCTCCTAAGAGCAAACGGGTTTAGAGATTGATTCTAGATTTCAGGGTAAAGTAGCATTCATGATTCTACAAGTTTTGGGTCTTACCGATCGTATTTAACATGATTAGTGCTAATTTTACAAGAAATCTAGTTTAGCATGTAGCTATTTCTGGTCTAATTTCTAAAGGATTTGGTCCTTAGTGATTTCTGCCTGAGGTGGTACTCGGGTCTTCGTACGAATTTTCTGAGACGTTACAATCTACCCTCCTTAAAGAAAAAATTTTTCCTCGAAATTAATATCTGTTCGTGCTCCTCGAGAATCTAAGGGTAGTTCTTTCAACCTCGGCTTCCGTCTCCTAAGTAGCCTCTTCTTCAGTGTAGTGTGTCCACATAACCTTTACAAGTAGAATCACCTTACTATGCAACACCTGCTCCTTCCTCTCTAGAATACGCGTCGGTCGCAGTACATAAGCAGCGTCCTCACTTAACTGTACCTGCTCCCACTTGATAATGTGGGAAGGGTCAGGAACGTATTTCTTCAGCATAGATACATGAAATATGTTGTGCACGCCTATGAGTGGTGTGGGCAAAGCAAGATGGTACGCCACCACACTCACTCAATCGAGTATCTGGAATGGGCTAATGAATCTTGGCGTGAGCTTCCCCTTCTTCCCAAACTGAAGGACTCCCTTCATTGGGGAAACTTTTAGAAACACATGGTCTCCGACCTGGAACTCTAACTGTCGCCGCCTCGTATCGGCGTAGCTCTTCTGCCTACTCTGTGCCACCAGAAGTCGACGCTTGATAATGTCGATCTTCTCGGAGGTCGCTTGTAGTAACTCTGGGCCAATCAGACTCTTCTCACCAACCTCTGCCCAGCAATGCGGTGCTCAACAGGGGTGTCCATACAAGGCCTCATAGGGAGCCATGCCAATACTCGCCTGAAAACTATTGTTATACGCGAACCCTGCATAAGGAAGACAATCATCCCAACTGTCCTTAAAATCTAGCACACAAGCTCACAACATATCTTCCAACACCTGGTTTACCTGTTCTGTCTGCATGTCAGTCTGTGGGTGGAACGTGGTACTGAACTTCAATTCCACACCCATTACTTCCTGGATACGAGTCCAGAAGATAGATGTGAATCTCGTGTCTTGGTCTGACACGATCTCCAGAGGAACCCCATGTAGACGCACGGTCTTCTTGATGTACAACCTAGCTAACTCGTCTACGGAGTTTGAAACTCTGATAGGGAGAAAATGAGCCGATTTCGTCAACCGGTCTACAATCACCCAAATGGAGTCATGACCCTTTCTCATCTTCGTTAGCCCAGAGATGAAATTCATAGAGATAAAGTCCCATTTCCATTCTGCTATGGGTATGGGCTGAAGTAATCCAAGGGGTCGGCGATGCTCTGCCTTGACCTGCTGGCTTGTGAGACAACGGGACACATATCTGCTATGTGGGCCTTCATGTTATCCCACCAGTAGGGCCTCTTCATGTCGCGGTACATCTTTCATACTGCCAGGATGCATTGTCAATTTCGAACTATGTGCAGCCTCGAGAACCTCCTGTCTCAAGTCATGAAGATTTGGGACGCATAGGCGGCCATGGTAACATAAGGCCCCATTCGTACCAACTCTCCACTCGGCGTCTTCATCATCGCTAGCCTGCTCTTGAAGCTCAGACAATCGCCCATCATCTTTCTAGGCCTCAATGATCCTATCGTCAATAAGTGGCCGTACACAAACGTGTGTGACACTCTCGACCGGCTCCTCCATAGTGAGCTTCTGTTCGAAGTCTCGCAAGAACTCTACCATACCCCATTCTTCCACCATCAGCGGAGCCGCAAACTCTATGGTCTTCTTGCGGCTCAATGTGTCAGCCACAAGGTTAGCCTTACCCAGATAGTAGGAAACCTCGAACTTGAAGTCCTTCAAGGTTTTCATCCATCGCCGCTGCCTCATATTCAGGTCCCGCTGAGTGAATATGTATCTGAGGCTCTTGTGGTCACAAAAGAGCTCGAACTCCTCTCCGTAGAGGTAATGTCTCCAGAGCTTCAGTGCAAAGATGACGGCTTCCAACTCTAGGTTGTGTGTAGGGTAGTTCTCCTCGTATTTCCTCAATTGCCTTAAGGCGTAAGCAATCACCCTGTCCTTCTGCATAAGGACACAACCCAGACCAATGCGAGTCGCATCAGTGTATATAGTCTACCTAACCCCTTGCTCTGGAAATACTAGCACAACGGTGGACGTTAGATTGTCCTTCAGCTCCTGAAAAGCTGCTTTCACCTTCTCATTCCAGGCAAACTTCAGATCCTTCCGTGTTAACTAGGATAACGGTTTGGCCATCTTAGAGAAGTCCCGAATAAATCGACGGTAGTACCCTGCCAGACTAAGAAAGCTCCTCACCTCAGTAACCAAACCGGGCTGCTCCCAGTCCTGGACCGCGGCTACCTTAGCAAGGTCAACTGCTATCCCTTCCTTGGACACCACATGTCCTAGGAACTTGACTTCCTCTTTCCAGAAGTCGTACTTCTTGTACTGCGCGAACAACTGGTTCTTCTTCAGAGTATCCAAGACTTCTCGCAGGTGTTCCTTGTGTTCTTCCCGACTCTTAGAGTATATCAGAATGTCATCTATAAACACGATGACGAATCAGAACAAAAAAGGCCGAAACACCCTGTTCATCAGGTCCATGAACATGGCCGGTGCATTCGTAAGGCCGGACGACATAACGAGAAACTCATAGTGCCCAAAACTGGTCCTGAAAGCTGTCTTCTGCATTTTCTCATCCCTGACGCGTAACTGGTGATACCCTGACTGTAGGTTAATCTTCGAGAAATATTGTGCCCCCTTCAACTGATCGAATAGATCATCTATCCTGGGCAAGGGATACTTGTTCTTCACTGTCACTTGGTTCAACCTGCAATAATTAATACAAAATTGCAGGGATCCATCTTTTTTCTTCACAAATAGCATAGGTGCTCCCCACGGAGACACGCTAGGCCGTATAAAGCCCGACTCCAACAGACCATTGATCTGTCTCCTCAGTTCCTCCATCTCACATGGAGGCATGCGGTATGTTGGTAATGAAATGGGTGTCTCACCAGGTGCTAAATTAATGGTAAAATCGATATCGCGCTGAAGAGACAACCCAGGTGTCTTCTTGAACACATCCTCAAAATCTCGGACTACGGGCGTGGTTTCAAGTGTTGGACCATCAACATTCTTTAACAAGGAAGCGTAACAACGTAAGTAGCTGGGCAAATTGACCTGAATCGCAAAAGTAAAGGCCGTACCCTCAGGTGCATGAGCTGTCACCACTCTGGTATCGTAATCGATCTCAGCCTTCATCTTGGTGAGCCAATCCATATCGAGGATAACATCGTAATGCCATAGTGGGGCAACAATCAGGTCGACGAGAACTGTCTTGCCCCCTAAGTCTATCGAGCAATCCTTACACATCTTGGTAATGTCTGAAAAAGTCCCTATGGCGGCAAGAAGTCTCACTCCCTTTGTGAGACTAGTTTCCAACCCTAGTTGCTTGACTTCTGCGCACGATACTATAGAGGTAGTGGACCCGGTGTCCACTAATAAGAAAACTGGTATACCTTGCACATGCACTGTGACCTCGAAAGACGGTGGTGCCGTAACTGCCGTCTCGGATGCCTCAGCTGACAGTGAGTGCACACGAACCTGCTGTGAACAGTTCAGCTGCGATGCCATAGGTCGCTGAGGCGGCCTGAAGCCAGGAGCAGGTGGTCGGAATGATTGATGAGCTGGTGCCGTCCGTAGAGGTGAAGTTGTGATAACATGTGGGGGCCGGCGATTGATTCTCTGAGGCGGTGAGAAGCCGTTGTCCCTCATCTTGGTAAAGCAATAAGTATCTGCGTGGCCCGCACATCTACAGTATGTGCACCACAAGTCTGGTCACCTCATAGGGGTTGGTGGAGCCGCGATCCTGGGAGGCGAGTCTGTGCGGGGCCTCTTGCCGAGGAACAGCCAACTCGGTAGATCTGGTCGAGGTCTCGTAACTTGGACCCAAGCTGGGGTCCATATGGATACCGCTGAGGGGAGGTGCCCCGTCAATTGAGTCGCCAAAGGTGAGACGTGCCATACTCCATGTGACCTTAAGTGGCATTCCCTATATACAACATAGGGTGTAACCTAGGTCAGATTCAGCATGCTTGCAAACTTAACTACACAACATTCACACTCAACTTAAGAAACTTCATGCAGTTCATTTACCAAAATTGTCACAATACATGAGATACATCGTTACATGAATCATGACAGAAAATGCATGTGAGTTAGTACCCAGCTAAAACATGAACTTCATGCAGTTCATGGCTTCAAACACTAAAACATACTACCCAGCTACTAAGCCTATTGAGGCTACACATAGAAACAAGCAAAGAAAGAAAAATAAAAGATGACTACATGCATGACTAGTCATCAGAATCCGGTGATGGTGGAGGTGCACCCTTATCCTATAGACAACACAGGATAGCCCTCAAGGTGCGAGTCACCTTGCTAAAATTGCGTTTTACAAAGGCCCGGGTCTCACCAACCTCTTGTCATAGGGCAGCCTGGCCCTCCTCAAGTTGAGCCAAGTGGGCTTCTATAGCGGCCTAATCACTAGAGCGCTCTTGTGTAACAGGAGGAGAGCCCTCATCAGTGGCCTGCTCTTCTTCTATCTCATCTCTGCCTTCCTCATCACTCTCTTCCTCTTCACTCTCCGTCTCATCCTCACTCTCGTCGAGTCAGGCTTGACGCTGTCGTGGCCTAATCTCCATATTATTGAGAGTGGTGTCGTTGATGAAATGGATCGGCATAGGAAGTTCTGCCCCAAGTCTATAGGTGAATTCACGAGCAAGCTTGCATATAAGTCGGCTGAAGGGAGAGAAATGGACATCCTAGACGAGCGCACAGTTTGCACTATTTCAAGCAGCACATACGTAGGCATGCACAGCTTCTCTCCCTGCCCAGCTTGGTACAGAAAGTCTACCATCAGGCGTGTGCACTCACTGCGATTGCTCCACTTGGGATACACGTTGTATGTGAAAATGTGGTGGAGCAGGCAGAAGTCGTCAGTCGTATTGGATGCCAGGAGACTATTGTTTGAATTCCAGTGGGCCAGTTGACCATAAAGGAATCATGTGCAGTGATCTCTATCATGTGCAGTCCGAAGATTCTTCTCGCTAGCATGGACCTCGCCAAGCGGCACTCCCATAAGTCGGGCTATCAAGCCAGCATTGACTGTGAGATCTCGCCTTCTCACGAAAAATTCAAAATGCAAAGGCTCCCATGTTGGCCCCTGAATGTGCACGTAGAAGGCTCGGACAGTGTTTACATTGGCCTTTGTCTTACCCTCAAACACGTGACCCCACCCAGTCTCGACCAGGCGGTCCATCAACAGATATTCTCCAAAGATCTTCTCGTCTATGTGCGCATCAAAAAGAACCCTATGGCCCTGGAATCATCCATGGGACAGATCCGCCAGTAGGGCCCTCTCGAGGGGAGCCTGGGGATCGAGATCCCGCTTTGTCCGTATCTCTCGATCAACACTCGTGCTTGTGGTGGCACCCTTTTACTTCCTCGAATGGGTAGGGTGACTAGGCCCGACTTCATCCGAAGGAGCCCTCTTCTTCCCTATGAGAGAAAGAAGCATGGAGATGGAGAAAACAGCCGTTACAAGCTCAAAAAGAGCCATGAGAGTGGAATAATATGGGGAAATAACATAGGTTGTTGGACTTGGAGATATATGAGACACAAATGGGAGATTTGTGTACTCAAATAGAAGGAAATGAGAGGGATAGGAGGTGGGTGTTGATAAAAACGGTGGAGGGGTGAATCAATTAAAGGAAAAATAGGAAAAATGAGGATGAGGGGAAGATTTGAGAAGGGAAAAAGGGTTTTTAGAGAAAAGAGAAAGCTTGAAGGTGTGTAAGAGGGGAGAGGGGAGAAAATGGGATAGAAAAGAGGGTCCCCACATGTTTTGGTGGGCCCCACAGCCTTGTATGGGCGTTGGCCCGACTGGCCCGGCGCGACCTAACAGGCCAGGACCGTCCGGGCGGCGAGGCCTTGCCGAACCGGCGATGCCATTGCCAGTCCCTGACCTCCGGGTGAGGGCTCGCCTCCTGGGCCATGGCATCCCCCCCGGGGTGCTGGAAATATGAGGAGTCCACTGTGGGTCCCCCCCAAATAGTACCGATTTGGCCCCGACTCCGTTTTGAGTCGTTTCGGGCCCTATTTCATGTACATTCACGTTTTTCAGGTTGTTTGAGGTTGAAATGGGTTAAATCTTCATCTAAGCTCATCGATTGATGGTCTAGAAAGGTGTTGGGATCATTTCATGTGATCCAAAAAACCTAAGGGTCCAATTCCTACGGTCGATATGCATCAACATGCATTGTGTGACTATAACCCAAGTATAGTTTAATCCAAACCATGCTCTGATACCAACTTGTAATGCCTTGAAAATTGGAGGTCGAGTAGGAGCTCAACTCCCGAGCTCCAATGCATCACTTATGCAACATAGATAATGATGGTTAAATGTTGTCTATATTAGCACGTTAAACATGAATGAGATTAAGCCAAAACAACATATCATACTCTAGAGACGATTAATTTAGGCAAGCGGAAGACTGTAATAGATATATAAAACGTATAAGTAATCGTAGGTCCCCAGGGTATGATCATTTTACCAGGTTAGTAATTACATGTAAATTCTCAAAATATACAAGATGGTAAGGTGTAATGTCATCTAGTCCAAAATCCCGTAGCCCTGACAGCGCAACTCCAGGTCTACATAGACCCGCTAGAGAGTTGCATATAAGAGAACTCCTCCTCATTATCGAAATAGTCTGGCTTTGCTTCATAAGCATCGTCATCACCTACAGCTAAGACAGAATCTGGTTGGTGTATACAACACTATCCCAGAACGTGGGAGTGAGTGATCAACTCAGTGGAGCTATAGAGCAAAGGTTAACATATTATCAATTCAATCAAATAGTAATGATAAAGCAATACAACCAAATATCCCTAAGTACTCTAATTAATGCAAGCCCTCGCCTGCACTACCTCTGCGATATTTCTCTTACGGTCATGGCATGCACCCCTTCCTCTGTGCACAACGCCAACGCCAAAGGCACATGCAGTGCGATGTTATGAGTGTGATTACCGAGTTCTTATTAATCCTTTTCATACAGTAGGATTGGGAAGCTAAGACACCTCCCTTTATATCATAACCCAAATATTGATCCATCTAGGGTCGTCAATCTTAGTAGCCACATACGATAGATGGTTTTCCAGGTTGCTACGGAGAGGCTCATCACCGTCAGCGTAGGACTGGTTTATACTCTTGTTGATACGGAAAGACTTGTCGCCTCAGCGCAGTCTCAGAGTATGCTCGAGGTCATTACGAATGGCTCATCACCTACTCATAGGCCAACAAGTTGAATATAGTGTCCCATACCACCGTATTCGGCTCACGAGTTTGGGTTGCTCACTGGTCACTACGGGGAGGCTCGTCACCCCAGTGTAGGCCGACAGATCGACCACGGTGTCCCATACCACCATGCCCGGCTCATGAGTCTTAGCAAATCGAGGTACCATGGTTAAATGGGGTTTTCACTGGTGAGTTTGGTACCTTAGGTTCAAGCAGTAACATCCATACATGTTGAACATACATTGGATCAATCGGGTTATTTGACAAGCTCGACTAGTACGAGTGTACATCAATCCGATCGACATGGAGCATGTAAGCACTCCACGTGGCCTAACCACTGTTGACTAGCAGCGTACGACTCGGATTCATCGGGTGTGTCTATCGTGGCTAAGTAGTATGGCCACCTATCGTAAACCATTACCGATTGCTTGGACTACGTCATAGCCCTAATCACATTTCAAAGATAGCATTCACGTATGCTAATCCAAAACAGCATGTGACAATAGAAATCAAGTATAAGCCGTACTTGAGCAATTTAACAAACACATACTACACATAGTATCGTACATAGACATTTCATCCATACTGCATATAGTGGTAAGATAGGTTTATATAAAGGATACTATAACTATAGTTAAAGGGATTGAGAATCCTATCCCAACACCCTCATTACATGCATTTAAACAAGCATTTTCACATTCAGGCATTTCATCAAACACTTGGACTACACATATGACATATATGTAATAACTTAGTTAAAACACATATTATAGCAAATCCTTCCACGTAGGAGTTGCCATACGTACAACAATCATGTATTCCCAACTATCAATCACGATAAGCATAAATCATAATTTCATATGCATTCAGACATTTTAACAAACACATGGAATGCATTTAAAACCAACATAGTTCATATATACGTGTAAAGTGTGGGAAACATCGTTTTTAAGCATGTAATAGCAATCAAGTCAGACATAAATCATTAACTGACATTGAAAAGCCTTGAAAACCATAACCTAAATACTTATAGTCCTCCCCTTTCGCCGGTAGACTCGTAACAAACTCAGTTTAAAAGCTAAGTCTTTGTCTATGGCACCACAACAACCTATACAGGGAATAGGTTAGCTATTCCACCATTTACACTATTGGAAACCCTAAAAGAGATTAGGGTTAAGTTTTCTTACCTAAGAACGGAATTAAAATCGCCCAAATAGCGATACAGGAAGTGGTGGATAAGCACGTGGAGTAATGTGATTGAATCCTAGGAAGAAACGCCGACTCTCTCTCTCACTTTCTCTCTCTTTCCTTCTCTTTTCTCTCTTCTCTCTCTTAGGGTTTTCCAAATTCGTATGGAATGAGAGGGAAAGGGTTTAAGACCCTTATATAGGCCTAGGACTGATGGAAATGGCCCCAGGGCCAAGGTATACTTAGGTTACATCCAAAGGGTGTCTGTTTCAGTCCAACGGAGCTGCTCTGGAGGCCCCTTTTCTTTGTGCAGTCGGACTTAAGCTTCCTGACATTGGATCTAGGTCAAGTTGAGTTTTCGGTCCGATCGAATTTACAGATCGACCATGGCAGACCAGTTTCAGTTCAACGGTCACCGATACTCGATCAGGGCCACAAGTACACTGACATGTGTTAGAAATTTTCCCTGATCCGAGGGTGTAATTGGGTCAGATTTTAATGGTCTGAATTCTTAGATTTGGCTTGCAAGCGAAATGACTCAATTCACTTAAGTCCCAGTTCATTTTCTAAAGATATTCACATTTCTCACACACTTCACTCTGGGCTCAAGTTGTGCGTTTGTGGATACTATTAGGACTTAATTTCTGAGATGGTTGTCAAGTCCAAGAATGCGGTTCTAACCGTATGCTTTTGCAGTAATCGGACTGTTAACGCGCGGTCCAGGTCTGATACAGAGTTTCAAGGTGCTCCCGATAGCAAACGGGTTTAGAGATTGATTCTAGATTTCAGGGTAAAGTAGCGTTCATGATTCTACAAGTTTTGGGTCTTACTGATCATATTAAATACGATTAGTGCTAATTTCATAAGAAATCTGGTTTAGCACTTAGCTATTTCTCATCTAATTTCTAAAGGATTTGGTCCTTAGTGATTTCTGCCTAAGGTGGTACTCGGGTCTTTGTATGGATTTTTCGAGACGTTACATGCCCAGTGCTCTATCGCCTCAAGAGACGAGGCTAGAGAAATTAGGAGGGCTTTCATCGTCATGCCCAATAAACATCATGTTCACCGGATTGGGTTTAGAGTTTCAGTCATAGTCATTCTCACCACGGTCATCTTCAATGCACTGGAGCTCTCTTGGCTCATCATGTTTATCCTCCTCTAACTGCACGTGGACTTTGGTTCAATCGATTTAGGGCAGCTTTTACCCCCATACCCCAATCCTCATTAAATGAGTTGACAACCTTTAGCTCATGTAATAGGCTTACCAAGGTGGGTTCTTGCAACAATAATGAATTTGATGGGTGCGCATCTGAAGTCACGTTCCTCATCTTAACACGCGTCATTTTTTATGGCCTCATTGCTTTGGTTTTTCGATTCAAGCACCAACTATACCAACCTTCTTGTTCTTAGACTCTCTTGACCCTTGACTCTTGGTATTGGGTGAAGTGGACAATTTGGTGGTCGACCGGAAGGAATAGTAGTATTGTTTGAGGGGACACGAAGAGGGGATGTTATTACATTTTTAAAAAAAATAAATAAATTCGAAACCATGATTGGTCCTTGGAGTGTCATATGTCAAGACTATGATGTTTGACTCCTAGGAAGTCATCGAATTATATGGAAGGACCATTTTAGGTTAAGTTAAGATGGAGATGACTTTACCTAGGGAGATGTATTTGACCCTTTGGTGAAGGGGCAATGGAATGGTACTGGCTTTGTGTAGCCAGAGTCTTCTAAGGAGAAGATTGAAAACAACCAAAATATCAAAAACTTGAAAAGTGATGGTTGATAAGTCTAGATGAGATGTTAATTTCTTCTTCGACTTGTCTCCCAGAGTGGTAAAAGAATCTCATGTTCACATTTTTAAGGCTTGAAGGTGATGGAACAACAATCCTTACTGAGTAGATGTTGAGACTTGTATCATTATCAATGTGCATAGGTGTGATCTTGAAATCCTTAGTATGTTGACTTATTTCCTTGAATGGTACAAGTGAAGTGTTAGTGTTAGGAAAGTATTGCCTAGCTATCTTATAAATCAATCGACCGAAAGGTAGATTGGCTTCTCGGGATGAAGTAATTGTTTTCAAAATTTGATCAAGTATAATAGTTGGAAGACATAAACTTTCCCTTGCCTGTCTTATAAAGCACATCTACCATATAACGTGCAAGTTTTGTTTGATTTCCCACCCTTGGGTACACATGAAAAGTGAAAATATGGTGAGTACCTAATTTACTTGCAACATCTTAGAAGCTCTTAAACATTTAGTTATTTTCCCATGTTGATATCCACCACAAATAGAATCAGTGTATTCATCTTGAAGATTTTTCCTTCCAAGGTCTTTTTATAGAACAATTACATTTCCACGTTCAATGTTGCTAACCCGAGAAATGGCATCGACATCAAAACGATAAACATGTCCACCAACAGCAACATCAAAACTCATCAGATTGTTATAAGGGCCTGTTTGGCTGGGCAGATTGGATGGGATTAGAAGGGATTAGAAGGGAATGGAAGATAGATCCCAGGATTGGCCAGGCATGCCAAACAGACACAAGATTCTGATCCCGGGATATAGTAATCCCATGGATCTTAAGACAATCCACTGACGTCACCATCATTACCTTTAAATCCCATCCAATCCACCCTAATCCGTTTAAATTTGCCTGGGACGTGTTTGGTTCGAGGGATTGGAATGTTTAATCCTAAGATTGGCTGGGCGTGCCAAACAGACTACTCGACATGGCAATCCTGGGATATAGCAATCCCCTAGATCTTGCACCAATCCACTGACACAACCATCATTACCTTGAAATCCATGCAATCCACCCTAATACCATCCAATCCCATCCAATCTGCCCGGCCAAACAGGCCCTAAGGGTTTTGAATTGCAGCATAAAATTATCGAACTAGCTCTTCATTGGCTCGCTCAGTAGGAGACAATATAGGGTCCCAACCCAAAGTCAAAAGCCATTCGAGTGCATCATTATCGGCAAATAGGTTGTTGTTCGCCTTAACCTTAAAACAAATCTTTCGTCTCAAATACTTACCCTTGCCCTTGTACAAGGACGCACACCCTCATACATTGTCGTAGGTATATCACAAGGTGATGATGAAGCTTCGCGGCCATGACCCGTAGTCTTCTTAGATCATACGGGGGTTGATGTACACGTAGAGGCACCCGTTGTACCCTTTTTCTTCGGTTGGTGCTCTTGACTAGGGCCTGCCTCATCTGTAACTCCTCTTTTCTTGCCCATCAAAGCTATTATCAAGGGAATAAAGAAAAAAACAAAAAAAAAGATATGTTAGATATGAAAGCCTCCATTGTTGCTCTTAGGTTTGTAGATTCAAAGGAAAAGGGAGATTGAAGAGATTCGAGTATTTGGGAGAAGAATTTGGATTTTTCAAATCCAAGAAAGGGAGTAGATTCAAAAGATATTTAAATATTTAGAAGAGGTTTGGAAACAATTTAGGAGTTTTAAAAAGAAAGGGAAGAGCTTAAAATCGAGGGTGCAGGAACAAATGATAAAGAAAGGGGTTTTAAGTAACCCATGCATGTACATTTCGTGCCAGTCACGGTTGATCGTTAAATTCTATGGTTAACCTCAACTCTCTAACTTTATTCTAAAAAGAATAAATTCGAACATCCATAGTTGACCGCTTTTTTCTGTGGTTAACCACAACTCTCTGAACATACTTTATTAAAACGCACCTCGAGTTTCATGGTTAACCGTGAACTTTCATGGTTGACTGCAACTCTCTGAACCTAAATCCCTAAAACATGTACAATCGTCCATGGTTAACTGTGAATTTCCATGGTTGACCATGACTCTCTGGACTACAACTTCTTAATCACTCCCAATGCTCCACGGTTGACCGTAAAATACAATGGTCGACTGCTACTCTCTGGTTCAAAATTATTTAAACTTATGATTTTTCGAATTTTCTACTTCCACTTTCTTCTTTAGACTTTATTGCACCCATTTAGATTGTTCTTAACTAAAATTTTCACCCATATAACATTTCACTCTAAACATTATGGACCAAGGTTATCCTCACATTATCTTTCTAAATTCAAATTTTCAACCAATAATCAAATGGGGCGAAATTTCTAAGATTCAATGTCTCTAAATCTATGTTCATCAATTGTTTAACAATCAAGAGTTTATTCTTTATGGTTAGTTTCTAATCCGAATTCACAACCATCACAAGTAGGGAAACTAGATTCTAAAGTTCATTGTATTTGTGTTTATGATCCTAACCACATCAGCATGTAGCTTATGGTGAGTCCCCCAACCCACTGGCCCAGTTTATATCTCAACTCATGCTCTGATACCAGCTTGTAATGCCTCGAAATCAAGAGTACATCCATGATCCCCAAATCTCTGAGTGTCACTTATGCATACAGAAAGACAGTTTAATTATTAAATTAATTGACATCAACTCACTTATCAAAATTTAAATGAAACAATGTATAATGATTGAAATTTAAGTAATAATATACAAATTTCACTAATATTCATACCATCATTTCATCATTAATACATAATGATGACTAAAATAAATATGGAACTTAGAAATTAAAAATAACATTAATTCTTCATCTTAATACATATGTGTATGCCTTCATTTGTAGTATCAAATCATAGACAAGTCAAAATATTCCTAATCCTCTATCTCAATAACCTTTAAATCTTGCATTCAAGTGACTAGTAGGTGTTTTAAAACATCATCTTAAGTGAGAGTGAGTGGCCAACTTAATGTTACCATTCCCTAAATTAAACACAATATCAACACAATCAAGTTTAGGTAATGAAACATTACATTGCAAATAGTTTCCTAATCTAGTTATTTAATGCATGAGTGCATGGTACAGACAATTTTAATGTATGGCTCTCTTGCCTACCACACAACGGAGGCCCTCTCACCAACCACAGTGCTAGGGGTCGAGTTAACCACTTAGGGTTCTCATCGAACAACCCAAGCACTCAATACACCCATAATAACTTAGTACATGAATGCATGATTAGCAAACATTTGTTAATGTATATTCAAACAACAATATTAGTGAAGCCAGATTACCACAATTATAGTACAAGTCAAGTACACAGGAACTGCAGTGCTCGTCCCCAAGGCCCTTAATCTATTTAAGGTTATTACTTAATATCCAACATTATCGAACATGAAAACAGAATTGCCGAGGATTTATGAGAATACCTCAAGATGTCATAACACATGAATTTGAATATCCAAGGATTTACATGTTGACTAAGAGGGTCACTACTATGAGCACATAAATTTCAAATTAATACTATTCATAGGTCATCACCTAATTAATGATGGTAGGCTCGTCACCTTCATCGGTGCTCAAGACTCACTATAATTCTCTCTCGCCTACACAAGTCAGAGACAACACATACATAGTGACGCATGGATGAACGTGATGAGGTCGAGCACCATCTTCCTCAAGAGGATAACTGTTTCGAATCCACAGAACTTCTCTGGATTCCTCACAGATGCTTCTCGAATCCATGAGAAAGAAAGCAAGCAAAATAGAAAATAAATTCTATAAAATTTGAAATTGATTATTGAATGAAATAGATGAGTTCACAACCCTTCAAATAGGGATACCAAGTAATGGGAGAGAAATCAGAAGCAAACTACAACTAAAACTCCTAGAATTTGTAACTTATTATAAATAGTAAATTTACTATTTATAGACGGTCGTGATGTCTACTAGTGCGCAAGGTTTTCGGCCAAAAATAGTAAGTGTCCTATTTGGCTTCACCAAGCTGTTCTCCTAATTATTCTAAGCTCTTTTCACGTTGGGCGCAACTCCTAACGCCCAATGGATGAAGAGTTATAATCAAATTAAAACTTATTATTTCTAGTAAAAACAGAATTAAAATAGGAAAACGACCATCGATCCAGGGGTATTTATCAAATTCAGCATGTGCAACCTAGAATAGCGGGCTTGAGTGGGTAAAGTAGCTCGTTCTACCCCAAAATCATATATTTTACGCATGATAACTCATTCCAGATTGCGAGATACGCCCGATCTAAGGTCTGACGGTCTGGATCACTTCTGTCGTCGATTGGGGCTTTTCTTATCTATCTTGGTCGTGAAATTGTCTGTGACCCACTTTACATCAGTCCTCTCCACTTCAAAAGAACCCGTCCTCGAGTTCTCGTCCTGCTCTAGTTTATGATACTCGGTCAGGTCCGCGACATTGAAAGTTCGTGAGATCGCCATGTCATCTAGAAGATCAACAACATAAGCGTTGTCATTGATCTTTCGGATGATCAGGATGGGTCCAATCTTATTATTCTTTAATTTGTTGTATGTCCCAGTTGAAAATCTCTCTTTGCATAGATAGACCATAATGCGGTCACTGACCTCGAACACTTTTTGTCGCCGATGCTTGTCCGCTTGTTCCTTTTACTTCTCGTTCGAGGCATGTAGCTTGGTTTGTACTTCCGTATAGATGTCCATGATCATGTCTGCCATATGTTCAACTGTAATGCTTGTGCCTGAGAGCTTGGGTAGAGGGACCAAGTCAAGTGTGTGGCAAGGCACTCGTCTGTAGATAATCTGGAACGGTGATTTCCTTGTCGAGCGGTTCACCATGTTATTGAATACAAACTCTACTTGAGACAAGGCCAAATCCCACTGCTTCAATTTTTCTCTTGAAATATAGAGAAGGGGGTTTCCCAACGTGCGATTCACAACCTCGGTCTACCCATCAGTTTGTTGGTGGTAGGCGTTGTTGAATTGAAGTCATATATCAAATTGAGTCTATAAATTCCGTCAAAAGTGGCTAATGAACTTTGTGTCACAATTAGAAGTAATGGTCTTGGGGACCCCGTATAGCCGTACGACCTCCCTGAAGAATAGACTCGCCACGTGTGTTGCATCGAGGGTCTTCTTGCATGGGATAAATTGCACCATCTTGGAGAAATGATCTACTATCACGAACACTGAATCCATGTCGTGTTGTGTTCGTGGGAGACCAAGCACAAAGTCCATAGATAAATTCTCCCAAGGACTGTCAGGCACAGGTAATGGGGTGTAGAGGCCCGTATTCTGAGATTGTCCCTTGGAGGTCTGACAAACATTACAACATTGTACGACTTTTCCCATATCACATACCAATTGCGGCCAGTAATACTGCTCTTCCACAATAGCTCGTGTCATGTCTCGCCCAAGGTGTCTACTGAAGCCACCTCTATGTAGCTCTTGAATAATCTGCTCTCTTAGAGAACTTTGGGGGATGCACAATCAATTCCCTTTGAAGAGGAAATTGTCCTATATGTGAAGGTCATTGGGGTGACCTTCTTGACACTTCACCTAAGAATCTTTGAAATCCTCATCCTTAGCATAGAACTCCTTAAGACAGTCGAAGCCGACTACCTCGTTTCTCATTGTAACAAGTAGTGATGCACGATGGCTAAGTGCATCAACTACCTTATTTTGTTGCCTTGACTTGTGCTTCAGAATGAACGTGAATTCCTGTAAAAACACAACCCATCTAGGATGCACACGATTCATGTTAGTTTAACTATTAATAAACTTTAATGCTTGATGGTCAGTGTATAGAACAAACTCTCTTTGAATCAGATAATGCCGCCAATATCGCAATACCTTAACAACTGCGTATAACTCAAGCTCATACATCGACCATTTCTTTTGGGCTTTGTTGAGTTTCTCGCTGTAGAAGGCTACTGGCATGCCTTCCTGTGATAATACTCCTCTAATTCTGACATATGAAGTGTCACACTCAACCTCAAATAGTTTGTTGAAATTAGAATGCACCAAGACCGGTGTTGTGGACAAATGATACTTGATCTCATGAAAGCTCTTATCAACTTCATCGGTCCACTGAAACGGTCTTTTTTTCATGCAATCTATAATAGGCACGACTATTGTGCTAAAATTTTACATGAATTGACGATAGAAGGTCTGCAACCCCTGAAAACTCTTTACCTCATAAATGTTTGTCGAGATCGGCCATCCCTAATGGCTCACACCTTTTCATCATTCACACAGATGCTCGTGGATGTTATAACAAATCCTAGGAACAACAAGCCGTCCGTTAAAAAACTGCATTTCTTCAAGTTAAGGTGCAACTTATTAATTTGTAGGACTTGCAGCACCTGCCTGAGATGTTTCATGTGCTCCATCTCATCCTGGCTATATATCAGTATGTCATCAAAATATACTACCACAAATCAGCCAGTGAATGATTTTAGAACTTGATTCATCAAATGTATAAAAGTATTTGGTGCTTCGATAGACCGAAGGGCATGACCAGCCACTCATATAGCCCTTCCTTGGTCTTGAATGTCATTTTCCGCTCATCACTGGGTCGGATACGAATTTGATAGTACCCACTCCTTAGGTCTAGTTTAGAAAACACCTTGGCCCCTTCTAGCATTGTAACGCCCTGAAATCCGAGGGTCGAGTAGAAGCTCAACACTCGAGTTTTGACACATCACTTATGCAACATAGAAAATGATAATTTAATGTTGTTCATGTTAGTGCATTTAAACATGAATGAGATTAAGCTAAATTAGCATATCATACTTCAGAGATGATTAAGTTTAAGCAAGCGGAAGACTGTGATAGATATATAAAACATATGAACTGTTGTAGGTCTCTAGAGTGGGAACATGTTACCAAGTTAAATGTATACATGTACAATTCTCAAAATATCCAAAATGAATATACATGTGTGTCCCCAAAATACAAAATGGTAAAGTGTAATGCATCTAGTCAGCATCCCTGGAACCCCGTCAATCAGGACATGATCTACATAGACCCGCCTGATAGCTGCATATAGGAGAACTCCTCCTCGTCATCATAGAAGTCAGGCTTTGTCACGAAAGTCTCATCATCATCTGCAACTACAACATAGTCTGGTTGGTGTTTTAAAATACCATCCTAAAGTGGGAGTGAGTGATCAACTCAGTGGAGCTATAAGGCAAAGGTTAACATGTTATCAATTCAATTAAGCAGTAATGATAAAGCAGTACAACAATCATATCCTAAGTTTCGATGGCATCAAAGCCTCCTCGATGGCATCGATTGAGATCTCTAATTGTCCAACAAGGTTTTTGAACTTTCCCTCGATTCTCTTGATGGCATCGAAGCCATTTCGATGGCATCGAAGAACAATGTTCAATGAAATCAAAGCTCGGGTTGATGCAATTGAAAAGCGTTGAGAATTGTCCAGCAAGCAAACACCATTTTTTGCTAGAAATCTCAATGACATCAGGGAGCCCATTAATGGCATCGAAGTAATCCTCGATGGCATTGAAGACCCTTCGATGACATCGATAGGACCAAAATCTGTCCGTTATTTGACCGTTAGAGCTCGAACTATTTATAAAGGGTATTTTGTCCTTAGGCTTTATGATGGGTTTTTGGAACAACCAGATGTAAGGTGATCCCATAGCTAAATCCCTCACCCTATGCCTATATTCCTATGAGTTTCAAGCAATGTCCCTTGAGATTTCAACTCTAATGAGGATTCCAACCTCAGCATTGGAGATCTTCTTGAACTCCTCCATATTTCCTAGAGTTTGGACTTGAGCAATCTTGGAATACTATTGTCCAAATCTTCTAAGAGCCCATCTAGTTGAATCCCCTAAGAAACCATTATCCATTAGTTATAAAAGATTTAAACCACTCCTATCACCTTAACCATCTCAATGGAGCATGTAACACTAAAATTTTCAATACTCGAGTATTAAAAGTTCTCGAGTGTTACCATGAAATCTAACTTAGTATATACATGTGTACGATACCCATTTAATTATCCTAGCCTTACACTTATTCTCCAACATGAATCTTGACCGTTGGGAATGATCTTCAACTATGGATCAAGCCATCTGACCATTGATTTTAAGATAGGACCATTATATATCCAGGTATCCTCGCCTGTTCATTATAACCAACCACTTAGTTAAATATGCACTGCTAAATAGGGACATCTGACTGTCCACTTTGATTTTAGACCACCCGATCGTAGTAAACTAGCTACTTGATCTCTACATCCGCTCGTACACATATCAAGTTGAGATTCTGATCCATTTATCTTATTCATCACCTATGAATATGTTTAACTCACCATCAAGACTACAATTTGAGGAACTTACACATGTGAACAAGTCACTTGAATCCAATGGTATGTATGTTCTACTTCTTGATCACTCCGAAAACCTATTCGTGTTCATCCGTTAACAAAATCGACCATACAACTACTTATATACATGATCAAAGTACTAACCATCAAGTTTTTCTATTTTTAACATATCATTTGACCATCTATTATGTTGGTTGATATATGTACACTCTCTTAATTAAATTGGTGAATAATTCTTTATTCATAATGATTTAGATATAAGTTCTTTTGTAAGAATTACTTAGAAACGTGCCTATAACCATGTCGAACCATTAGATTTTCCAAAACTCTCATATAAGCAATAATTATGAAAATGTCATTAACCTAAACCCTTGAATTTTAGATCACATGGTTCTCACGATTCGTTTGATGCAAATATTTTTACCATGCCTATGTATCATAAATTAACCATACATGTTAAATTTCAGCCTTTAGATCATTGTAAAAGTGACCCAATTGACAAATCAGCCCCTTACCTATTGATTTTGGTGTCCATCAGTGAAAAAACCTCGTAGATAGTCATAGTAGGATATTCCCTTCATATGAATGACTTGGATTACCATATTATGGACCAAGTGTGAAATATGAAGACCCCACTTTGGTAGGCTTTTCCTTAGGTGTGAAGTTATCCTTTCGAGGCTTATCAACTCTGAAAAGGCCTAGTTATATGTCCTAGAGGGGGGGGGGGGGGGGGGGGGGGGGAATAGGACTATGCCAAATTTAAAATAATAATAACAGAATAAAACAATAAGATAGCCAAGAAAAGAAAAGATAATAATTCACAATACAAAATGTAAAGCAATCACAAAATTTAGTTGTTCTAAGGACAACCTTTCACCATAAAAACCAAGGGTTTATGGCAGGACAACCTTACTAGAACAATTAGAGAATTAAAAGCTAAAACTGTAAAGGAACATAAAGGAAATAGCAAGAATTGAAATCTAAACTATTACAACATTCCTCATAGTGCTTGAAATGTAAATATTACAACATTCACATCCACACATACATCCTACAAATTTGAATAATAAATGATATAAAAATTAAGTAAACATTCAAACCACAATACACAGAATTATAGTGGTTCGCCTGTGTGTTCACCAACTATTAAACAATAGCCATACAGATTGCTACTCCACTCCAAATATCCTCACACAGGGGATATCAGCGTTCACTATAAAAATAAGTTTCACAGGTTCACCTAAAACCTTCACAATTGTGTCTTTCAATGGGTTTACACAATTTTAAAACCCCACTTCTGAGTTTTCCTGGCTCTCCTCAGATAACCAATAGATTGAGATTTTTCTAGCTTAATCTCAAACAAAAATCAAAATGAAGGAAGTTTACAATACAGTAAAATACCTAGATTTCTCCTTTTGTAGCAGCCCAGAAGAACCAATCGGAGTAGAAGTTCGAATGTGGAAGTTCAATGTCCAATACTCACTTTGAAATGGTTTTAGGTTCTAATTGATTTTAAATTAAACCAGTTGAGCTAGCTATATTTGATTTTGATTCCAAGAAGAAGGAATATAACAATTCCTCTTTTCAATTTAGATTGAAATATAGAAACAAAATCAAATTAATAAAGCTAACAAAAGAGAATATTAAATATGCAAAATGTAGCTTGAAAATGAACACAAACTTATCTCAGAGTGATGCCTTGATTTTACTTGAAATTCGATATGAAACTCTGAAATTTGTGTTCTATTTATAGTTGCAGAAATCGCATCTGCGACTGGTCCTGAGGACACTACGACTGGTCGTAGACCGGACAGATTTTTGAAATTTTAAGCGCGATCGAATATAACTGTTTCACGACTGGTCATAGGGTGTCCACGACCGGTTGTGATCCCTCCACGACTGATCGTGAGCATCCTACGACTGGTCGTGAAGCACCAGATTTAGTCGCTGGAGTTTGAGTCGAAGGTGCATGACTGGTCCTAGAACGACTCGTCACTATTCCTATGACTAGTCGAGCAGCCTCCAGGACTGGTCGTAGCTCTACTAAAAAATTCTGAAAAATTACAACAACTTAGGACTGGTTTAGAAATTTCTTGAACTGGTCAAGCCAGAGCTAGGACTAGTCGAACAGAGTTCAGGACTAGTCTTAGAATAGTCCAAATACATGTAAAGTAATTCAATTTGAATCATGTATGCAAAATGACCTACCCTAAAGTCAATCTAAGGTTAATCATACTTTGAAAGTGAGGTATGAACATTGGGACTTCATTTCTTCAGATGATAGTTGACCTTTGAAGATTGTGAAGCTTGAGATCTCTCTACTTGATGTAACATTGAGCTTGAGATCTTCTAGAGCTTGAATTACACTTCATCTTCCGTTGTACACTAACTTGAGTCTTTGAACAAGATCACTTCTTTCGTAGTAGCTTGTACTTGCATTTCTTGAAATGGTTTAAAGTGTTCTTCATTCTTGACTTGAAGCAAAGTGTTTAGAGAGGTGATGCAATGTCTTGATCATATATATACCAATGAGTTACACAAGACATAGATTAATGTTTTGGCACCACAAAATTTGACATCCAAAGGAGCATAAAACCATAGCACTTACAATCTCCCCCTTTGTCAAATTTGTGACAAAACACACTACAAAAAAAAAAGAGAAGCACAACATGCTCAATAAAGAATCATGCACCAGTCATATATAAGAGAACCAGTTACAGCCTAGTTAAAGAATCATGCACCAATTGTCATTAACTAGCACACAAATTCTTCCTTACTTATTTACTCCCCTTGAGTAGCACACACATATATATGGAAAAATTAATGTTACTACTCTTCAATCCATATCCATTCCAATTAATCCAAACTACTTGAAATCTTCTCCCCCTTTTTGTCACAATATGACAAAGGAAGCAAAAAAGAAATGGAAAAGGATAATAAACAGGAGTAAGAAAAGGAGTAACTAGTCAAGATTTAAGCAAATTAAAGTCCAAAAACCATTAACCAGTTCAAATTCCACAAACATAGGTCACTCAACCAAACTGAAGTAAAAACAAAGTTCACACACCAACAAAGGTAAAATGGTATTAGAGTTAATACAGACCAAATGATAAAACACTTAATTAGATCCAGATGAAGGAGCAAGTATGGTAGGATCAAGTTGATGAAGGCCCTTGTTTAAGCGCCTAAGATACTTGCGCATATATTTAAACCGAAGATCATGAGCCACATTCATATTCTCAACCTTCTCCTCAAGAGCACGAAGAAGACCATCAAAATCAGATGGCTCATACTCAGGATCATTAGTAGAATAAGATTCAAGTTCATCAAAGATATCATCCATATTAATATCATCAGGAAGATCGCCAGCTTCATCTTCATTCCCTACTTCAGCTCCTCCAACATCAACATCCACTTGGCCAGGAGCTAATTCCAACTTCATCTTATTAATATTCAAATTGTTAAAAATAAGATGATGGATAGGAGCCTCTCCAACCAGCATAGCAACTAACATGTGATTAGCTAACACAGTCATAAGATAGACAAATGGAATATCACTATGATTTGGATGGAGACGAAACTGAATGACGGAATGACATATCAATGAAGGAAGAAAAACTTTAGTACTAGAGATAACAAAATGCAAAACTCGAACCATAAACGAAGTCAGTTCAGTTTTGTTACCTGAACGAGGATACAGATTTGAAATAAAGATTCTATGGAGAACTCTGTATCTGGGTAACAAATACTTTGAGGGGAGCACATTCCCTTTATGAGTCCATTGCACATTCATATTACATAGATCTCTAGTTAGCATGCATTTTTCTGATTCTGAGGATTTTTCAGCTAAAGTATGAATAGGTATACCCTCATTGTTGACAGGTATGTCCATAAGACCCGAAATTAGATGGCGGTCTACATCAATTGGACCTTCTTTATCATTAATTTTAAATGTTAAATTCTCAGATGAAAATTCAGAGATACACACAAACATAGCTTGTGCAATAAATTGGTATGCAGACCCACCTTAATGTAAGATGTTAGCCCATCCTACAGCTTGGAGAAGAGGAAGAATACCAAAAAGAGCAATGTGGTCAAGATCAACAGGTCGTTCAACAATGACATTGCGCAATCACAAATCCTGCACATATGAGGGATCATCTTCGGGTGACCGAAGATGACGCCGAGTAATAGGAGTTGATCGAGAAGAAGATGGACCACGGGATGTTTTCTTTTTCCCTCTAGCATTCGTTTACTCAAAGCAACAAGAAATCACAAAGAAAGTAGAGATGGGTTTTTCTAGATCAGCAAATGGAGAAGAAAAACCCCAAAATCTCAACAAAGCTTAAAATCAAGTACTCCAATGACAAAAATGAAGAGAATAGAACATGAATCTATAAGATTGACTGAAAAAATGCACTAACCTTGACGAATTAAGCAGTAGGGTTTGACTAGTCATGCCACGGCTTGTTGGAGAGAAAAGAAGAAATGAGGAAGATGATGGTTTTTCCCAAATTAAAGAGATCAGCGCGTTCCACGACCGGTCTTGGACCATCCTCGACCAGTCGTATCACGACTGGTCAAGCACACCCTCGACTGGTCTTGTATCAACATAAACATGCAATTGTCATAAAAATTTAAAATTTAAATTAATAAATTATCAAATATATATACATTATGATACAAATAAGCATGAATATTCAATTTAGATTGCACATACCAAGATCAAATTTTAATTTATTAAACTTGCTTTTGTCGAGCGGTTTAGTGAAAATGTCAACAAGTTGAGTCTCAGTAGGAATGTACTCCAAAGATATTAGCTTTTCTTCCGCTAATTCATGAATGTAATGATACCTAATGTTAATGTGCTTGGTACGTGAATGCTGGATTGGGTTTTTTGAAATAGTTATAGCACTGGAATTATCACAATATAATATCATTGATTCCTATGCAATTTCATAATCGCTTAACATATGATTCATCCAAATAAGTTGAGTACATGCATTTCTTGCTGCGATGTATTCAGCCTCAGTAGTTGAGAGCGATATAGAACTTTATTTCTTACTAAACCAAGAAGCCAAATAATTTTTAATATAGAAACAACCACCACTGGTATATTTCTCTCATCAATATTACCAGTCCAATCAGCATCTGAGTACCCAGCCAATTGAACACTAGTATCATATGGATACCAGAGACCCAATTTAGCAGTACTTGCGACATATCGTATTATCTGCTTAACAGCAGTTAGATGTGACTCTTTAGGGTTAGATTGATATCTGGCGCAAATACCAACACTTAAAGCAATATTAGGTCTACTTGCAGTTAAATAAAGTAAATTGCCAATCATACTATGAGATAATTTAGGATCCACATTTTTACCTGTAAAGTCCTTTGAGAGTCTTAAAGTTGTACTCATAGGAGTATCAAAATTCTTACCATTCTCAAATCTGAAGTTTTTGATTAAGTTCAGAGCATATTTGGTTTGAGAAAAAAAATGCCATCTGATGTTGTTTCACTTGCAATCCTAGGAAATAATTCAATTCCCCAACCATGCTCATTTCAAACTTAGATTTCATTAAATCTATAAACTCAACAGTCATGTTAGAATAGGTAGATCCATAAATAATATCATCAAAGTAGATCTGCACTATTAAGATATGATCATTAAGTTTCTTAACAAAGAGAGTCTTATCTACACTTCTCATTTGAAAATCATGACTTAGTAAAAACTTAGTCAATTTCTCGTACCATACTCTGGGAGCTTGTTTTAAGCCGTAGAGAGCCTTTTTAAGGCGATAGACATGATCAGTGTTCTTAGGGTCTTCAAAACCCATTGGTTGTTCAACATATACTTTTTCATGCAGATCACCATTTAAGAAGGCACTCTTCACATCCATTTGATAAATTTTAAATTTTCTAAAGTATGCAATGGATATAAGTAGTCTGATTAACTCAAGACGAGCTACTGGGGCAAAGGTTTCATCATAATCAATACCCTTAATTTGAGTGTACCCTTGTACAACTAGTCTAGCCTTGTTGTGAATTATATTACCAAGTTCATTAGACTTATTTTTAAAAATCAATTTTGTTCCGATAATATGTTTATCTTTAGGTCTAGGAACAAGATACCAAACATCATTTCTTATAAATTGGTTAAGCTCTTCTTGTATTGTAACAATCCAATTTTCGTCAGTAAGAGCTTCTTTTACGTTTGCCGGTTTAATCTGGGATGTAAAACATATGTAATTACATATATCTTCTAGTTGTCTACGAGTGCGTATACTAGTGAGAGGGTTTCCAAGAATCTGAGTGGTTGGATGATCTTTAACAGTCCTTAGTTCAGAGTCAATTTGATTTGATGAAGTATTTGGTTTGTCAATTAAAAGAACTTCATCATTATTTGAACTTGGGGCAGGTGTATTCAAGTAATCGTCTATGAACACATTAATAGATTCTTGAATAACACCGGTCCTTTTGTTCAGTACACAATATGCATGACTGTGTAAAGAATATCCTAAAAAGATTCCTTCATCACTTTTAGTGTTAAACTTTTCCAGATTTTCACGGTCACGTAAAATATAGCACTTGCTGTCAAAAACTCGAAAGTATTTGACAGTAGGCTTCTTATCGAACCACATTTCATACACTGTTTTATTATTAGATTTACTAGTATAAAACCGGTTAATTATATAACAAGCAGTATTTATGGCTTTAGCCTAAAGATTTTTAGATAGCTTTATACTATTCAACATTACATTAGCCATTTCTTGAAGCACTCTATTTTTTCTTTCTACAATTCCATTTTGTTGTGGAGTTTTAGGTGCAGAGAATTTATGTAATATCCCCTAATCACTACAGAACTTCTCAAAACTGCTATTTTCTAATTCTGACCCATGATGACTACGGATCTTATTAGCATGAGAACCTTTTTCGGTTTGGATCCGTTTGAGAATCCTTTTTTACTTTATCAAGGGTTTCTGATTTATCCTTGAAGAAAGCTACCCAAGTGAATCTGGTATAATCATCTACGATCACCAATATGTATTTTTAACCACCTCGACTCTTCATCCTAGTTGGTCCTATTAGATCCATATGGAGAAGCTCAAGTGATTTTGATGTGTCATTAGAGTTCACCTTTTTGTGAGCACTCCTAGTTTGTTTGCCAATCTGGCATTCGCCACATATTTTGTCTACTTTCTGTATTTTAGGTAGACCTCTTATTAGTTCTCTTTTGCTCAATCTTTATAGATTACGGTAGTGTACATGTCCAAGGCGTTTATGCCATAATTCAGTCTCATCGGTATGGACCATGTAACACAATTGATTAGATGAGCTAGAATCACATACGATGTAGCAGTTTTCAAACGTTCTATGACCAGTTCATAGTACCGAATCATTTTTGTTTAAAATTTCACACCTTAGGTTAGAAAATTTAACACTATGATTTTTATCGCATATTTGAGAAATGCTTAACAAGTTATGTTTTAACCCTTCAACGTACAAAACAGTCTCAAATAAGGGGAGGTTAGAAAGTTGAACCATACCTTGGCCAATAATCCTATAGTTGTTGCCATCACCAAATGTGACTGAACCATCAGCCATGTCTTTGAGATCGGTGAATAGACCTTTATCACCAGTCATATGCCTTGAACATCCACTGTCTAAGTACCACTTTGAATGGCTTGAAGCTTTGAAAGCTGTGTGAACAACCAAGCAAGTAACCTTAGGAACCCATTTCATAACTGTTTTGGGTTTAGGAGTATAGTTGGTCTTCTTGTATTTGTAATTGTTGTAGGAATGACCCACTGAGTTAGATTTAAAGTGCTCCTTAAGCAAATCAACTATCTTTTCAGCCAAAGGGTTTTGATTCTGATTTTTATAGTTGATATAATTATTTTTAGGTTTGAAAGATTGAAAGGTTTTAACATTTTTAAAAAACTTTTGATTTGAACTATTTCCTTTTGAGTTTGAAGATTCTCCTTTCACAAACTTAGGAAAAGTATTCTTCTGTTTAGGAGGAACACTTTTATCGTAGCCCAAACCAGATCGGTTGCCACATTTTCTTGATCAAAACAAAAGTTTTTCTAACTTTGGATCACCTTAGGCATATCTCCATGTATCCTTTAAACTCAAAAGTGAAGAGACTTCAAGTTTAAGTTTTTCATTGTCAGATTTTAGGTTTTCAATCAGGGAAGTTTTGAACTCTAAATCACATTTTGATTTTTCAAAACAATCTGAAATGTGGGATTTTTCTAAAATAAGTGATTCAAAATTTTCTTTAAGTTTTAAAAACTTTTCTTTTTGAAGTTTTAGTTTTACGGCAATTTTACAACTTTCCTTGTATAGGGCATTGTAAGCATTTTGAAGATTTTCTTCATTTTCACAATCACTATTCAAATTTTCTTCACTTATTGAATCATTGTTATCTAAAAAATTAAATTTGGCTAGAGTCATAAGGGCTTTAACTTCATTGACCGACTCGGTTTCAGAATCTTCTGATTCAAAAGAGGCTTCAGAATCAGAGGATTCATCCCAATTTGCCAACATACTTTCTTTTTGGGTTTGTCCTTTTTAGGACACTTGTTTGCTAAATACCCATATTCTTGGCAGTTGTAACATTGACTATCTTTTAAAGATTTTCAAGTTTTGGTTTTAGATCTTTTCTTATCATTTGATTTTTGAAAGTCAACCCTCTTTTTACTTTTGAAAATCTTGTAAAACTTTTTCGCTAAAAGAGCTATATCGTCTTCAGAATTTTCTTGAAAAATACATTTAGAAGATTTAAGAGCGATAGATTTACCTTTAGGAGCTTTAAAGTTTAACTCATAGGTTTGTAAAGAACCAATTAGTTCTTTTACATTCATATCGTCCGTATCATGAAGTTCCTGGATCGCGGTTACCTTAGAATTGAACCGTTCAGGAAGTAAGCGTAGTATTTTTCACACACTTTACTTTTTGAGATTTTATCGCCAAGACCCCACTTAGAGTTTACAATGTCATTTAATCTTGTATAAAAGTCCATAAACATTTTATTTTCTTCCATATGAATTTCTTTAAATTTGGTTGTGAGGAGTTGGACTTTAGATTTCTTGACAATTGAAGTACCCTCGTGTGTCATTTCTAAAATATCCCAAGCTTGCTTTACAGTATCACATGATATAATTCTTTTGAATTCATCCGGTGATAGTGCGCAAGTGATTGCATTTAGTGCTTTTGCATTGGCACTACTCTCACTTTTATGAACTGTGGTCCAAGTGAAATATGGTGAAACTTTTATTGATTTTGAACCGTCGATACCAGTTACTTCAGTGGTAGGGAGTTCCATTCAGTCACTATGGCTTGCCACACGCTCTCATCCATGGATTTAAGGAAAATCCTCATCCTGGCTTTCCAATAGGTATAATTGGAGCCATCAAATGGTGGAGGCCTAGTGACTGAGAGGCTATCAAAATTTGACATCTTATCAATAGCTTAGATCGATTAACTCAGGAAATAAATCCAAATATAAAGAATTAGAACGAGCTATTAGGCTTTGATACCACTTGAAAAGGTCTAGCTATATGACCTAGAGGGGGGGGGGGGGGGGTGAATAGGACTATGCCAAAATTAAAATAATAATAGCGGAATAGAACAATAAGATAGCCAAGAAAAGAAAACATAATAATTCACAATATAGAATGTAAAGCTATCACAAAATCTAGTTGTTCTAAGGATAACCTTTCACCATAAAAACCAAGGGTTTATGGTAGGACAACCTTACTAGAACAATTAGAAAATTAAACGCTAAAACTGTAAAGGAACAGAAAGGAAATAGCAAGAATTGAAATCTAAACTATTACAACATTCCCCACAGTGCTTGAAATGTAAATATTACAACATTCACGTCCACACATACATCCCACAAATTTGAATGATAAATGATATAGAAATTAACTAAACATTTAAACCACAATACACAAAGAATTATACTGGTTCGCCTGTGAGTTCACCAATTGTTAAATAACAGCCACACATATTGCTACTCCACTCCTAATATCCTCACACAGGGGATATCAACGTTCACTATGAAAATAAGTTTCACAGGTTCACCTAAAACCTTCACAATTGTGTCTTTCAATGGGCTTACACAATTCAAAAACCCCACTTCTAAGTTTTCCTGACTCTCATCAGATAACCAATAGATTGAGATTTTTCTGGCTTAATCTCAAACAAAAACCAAAATGAAGGAAATTTACAATACAGTAAAATACCTGGATTTCTCCTTTTGTAGCAGCCCGGAAGAACCAATCGGAGTAGAAGTTCAAATGTGGAAGTTCAATGTCCAATACTCACTTTGAAATGGTTCTAGGTTCTAATTGATTTTAAATTAAACCAGTTGGGCTAGCTATATTTGATTTTGATTCCAAGAAGAAGGAATATAACAATTCCTCTTTTTAATTCAGATTGAAAGAAGAAACAAAATCAAATTAATAAAGCTAACAAAAGAGAATGTTAAATATGCACAATGTAGCTTAAAAATGAACACAAACTTATCTCATAGCGATGCCTTGATGTTACTTGAAATTTGATATGAAACTCTAAAATTCGTGTTCTATTTATAGTTGCAAAAATTGCATCTACGACTATTCCTAAGGACACTAAGACTGGTCGTAGATCAAACAGATTTTTAAAATTTTAAGCGTAATCGGATAAAACCGTTTCACGACTAGTCGTAGGGTGTCCACGACCGGTCATGAGCCCTCCACGACTGGTCGTGAGCATCTTACGACTAGTCGTGAGGCACTAGATTTAGTCACTAGAGTTCGAGTCGAATATGCATGAATGGTCCTGGAGCGAGTCGTCACTGTTCCTATGACCGGTCGAGCAGTCTCCAGGGCTGGTCGTAGCTCAACCAAAAAATTTTAAAAAATTACAACAACTTAAAACTGGTCTAGGAATTTCTTGGACTTGTCGAGCCAGAGCTAGGACTAGTCGAACAGAGTTCAGGACTAGTCTTAGAACAGTCCAAATACATATAAAGTAATTCAATTTGAATTATGTATACAAAATGACCTACCCTAAGGTCAATCTAAGGTCAATCATACCTTGAATGTGAGGTATGAACATTGAGACTTCATTTCTTCAGATGATAGTTGACCTTTGAAGATTGTGAAGCTTGAAATCTCTCTACTTGATGTAACATTGAGCTTGAGATCTTCTAGAGCTTAAATTACACTTCATCTTGTGTTATACACTAATTTGAGTCTTTGAACAAGATCACTTCTTTCGTTGTAGGTTGCACTTGCATTTCTTGAAATGGTTTAAAATACTTCTTCGTTCTTGACTTGAAGCAAAGTGTTTAGAGAAGTGATGCAATGTCTTGATTATATATACCAATGAGCTATACAAGACATAGATTGATGTTTTGGCACCACAAAATTTGACAACCAAAGGAGCATAAAACTATAGCACTTACAATCTCCTTATAAATTTGGATCTTCCGATTTAACCACTTCTTACTGTCCATCACAATTCAAATTTGGACTACACTTTGGTGTCATATGAGTACAAGGTTATACAAAATTGAGACCACGATCTATGATCCTACACCGTTGAATGTTGAAGCCAGTTCCTTCCTTTTGGTGCAAAATGTGAAAGTTCAGATTTAGGCCTTATCCATCATTGATCAACCACCAAATTTTGTCCAAATGTTTGCCTATCCTAACTACACATTTCTTCCAAAATTGAGCCCTGATCATTAAGTGTAGATCGTTAATTAACATCAAGTTTGTTTTGGCACCCATTAAGAGAATTTTCAAGATAAGCCAGTCTAAATTTCGAATCTTCAAGAAAATCATATAGCCCATTTCTATTTGACAATCCAAACACACTGGATGAATTAGATTTAAAGAAATATCGCTAAAAAAGGTCAAATTGGAGTAAAAAGGGGTGTGCGTCCCTTCTCCACCCACACATCCAACTTTCCTAACACCCAAGGAATAGAGAGAGAGAGAGAGAGAGAGAGTCTAGACGCCATCATCCTCTTCCTTCTCTACACAAATGGTGTCCCTCTCTTGCTCAAGCGATGTCGTGGTTCGTGTAAAATCTTTCCTACATCGAGATCTACCTAATGTTTCGATCTAAGGTTAAGGTGAGGAATTCTTTTAAGCTTAATTATTTGAGTTGATGTGATTTATCTTGTTTTACATAACTTCATGTTACTATGATTCTCTATGCAATTGATTGATTTACCATTAACAATTATTTATCGTTGTGGGAATTATGGTTAAGAAATAATTTTAATTATGCGTGATTTTTATGAATTTATGTGGGGTGATGGATACAAGCTGTAACGCCCCATGTTTTTAGGATCCGAGTATATGACCCGTTTCCTAAAAACTCGAGTGTTAACTTATAAAGAGCCAAAGTCCACATATATATTTTTTTTCTTTCATCAGAGTAAGCAGACGAGCATAGTATGGACAAATCATACATAAAGGAAAGTTGCAATATCATTTAAATATACAAGAAGTTGCCCATAATGACTTATACAAACCAATGTCCCCTTTCTTACAATACAAAATGAAATAATATTACATGTGAAATAAAGTAAGTTACAACTGAAATAGCGGTGAAGACCGCTTTAGTCGAAGTAGGGATATGTCAATAGTCCTAGAGGGGGGTGAATAGGACTTTTTGTCACGCCCCAGACTCGGTAACCGGATTCACAAGGAACCCGATGGCCGGTTCTGGCCGCAACAGCCTCCGTAGTACCCCATTCTCGGCTCCTGAAGCAGGTTCCGATCCTGAGATTTTACAAGGAGGATTTCCATAACAATATAACCATTTCCAATACGAGCATACCCAAGATCATAACAAGTAAATATGAGAATAAAAAAAGGCACATATCACAAAATCCACTATGAATTTGAACTTTTACAAGTTTACATAAGGTCTAAAAGGACATACATAAGATAATAGAAGAAAGAAAGGAAGGATGCAATACTAGGTCCTCAAGCTCAACTCTAATCCAAACTCTGCCACTGCAACACCTGCCTAGGATCTCCTGCACGCATCAATCGTGCATAAGCTTATAGAAGCTTAGAGGGTGGTATAAGTGTGTGATAATAGTGCACAGAAGAATAATAGGAAATACAAGAAGGAGACATGCTCAATGAGAATATCACTAGCCTTACCAAGGCTTATCATGAATATGATGCAATGAGTATTGGACGCCATACCAAGGCAATGCATGAAGGGGCTTACATAACCAATACTAATGCGATGCAAGTAATGCCAGTGCTCATAACCAAACCATATGTCAAGTATATTTCCAATCATAAGGAAATCACCGAGGTCCATTACACTGCTGGATGACTGCCGCTCTACAGACCCCGCACAGTCAAACGAGCTTAAGAGACCTCACTACCCGCCTGTGGACAACCAATCACCAGCAAGGCCTGACGGTAGTGGACCCATTCACGAGCTGGTCAGACTCAGCCTAGCAATGCCCTCTTACATCAGGCGAGTAAGGCCACACCTCTATCCAACCGACTACACGATAGTGGGAGTCATGGCCTAATAGTATAAGGCCCTCGTGCGCTCATATATTCCACCCGGTCACGGCGTTGGAGCAGATCCTTGGTACCATGGAAGTTTTGAGAATTTCACCCATGGGCATCCTATGCACCCGGTATGCTCAAGTAACATTTTCGGTGTCCAAACATGGCCATCCACGATGTATCTGTGGAGGCTACAACCCTGATGAAGCAAGGGTGATAGTGCTCATATATTATGCAATGCCAGATACATGAATCACACAATCAACTATGCATCAATTCCAAGCATCCAACATGCTCAAGAGGGAATATTACGTCCCTCGGGAAGATAGCATGCAATGCCCAATGGCATAATCATAACCACACACACAGTGTCATTCAAGCATACAATGATGCACATGGGCCATGAAGATGGGTCTAGGCGCATCATGCGGTGATATACAAAGTAAATTACATTCTTCCTATCTAAGAAGGAACTAAGACTAGGTACTTAGACAATATCCATAAGGAATCCCACCTCTAGTGGGGGCCCATTTACCTGGGGTAGCCCACGACATTAAGCATACAACTACGGGTCTAAGTAATATAGAAATGAGCCTAGCAACTGTCTAAGATAAGTATCCATTCACTCTTAAATATAACCGGACCTAGAGGGGTCCATAATGGGGACATTTAACCACCATTCTCCAAAAAGGCATATCAACCATGAACTATATGGATAAAAGGCCCAAGGCCTATATTTAAGATAGAAATAAAAGTAACCACATACATATATTCCTCATAATAGGTCATAAAAAGATATAATACCACTTTTAACAACATGAGCTCTTAGAAGGGAATTAAGGCCCAAGGCCCAATTCTCAATGGCCATAGAATCCATGCATTAAGTTGGACTTGGTGGGCAGCCCGCGTATATAATATATGACCCAAAAAAAGGTTTAAGTTTGGATGAAATGGGCCCCACTACATCAGCTCAATAACTAGCAATTTAAGTAGGCAACCGAGGGCCCAATACTATCCTTACCCCAGCCCACAAGTCCATCAAAATGGTGGAAGTCGGTCCAATGTATGGTTGGGCCATGCTGGGATGTCCCTGCCCAATCTGGGCTCACTGGATGTCCCAAAATTCTGATCTTAAGATGGGGTCCTCATAAGATCACTAAAAGTGACCCAAAAGAATGCACTGATTAAGCCTAAAGATTATAAGAAAGCATAAGCATGTAACACGTACACAAGTTCTCAATATGGTGAGCCCCACAGCCAAATAAAGTTGTAACCATAAAATTGTACATCGAAGGCCCTTTGATAAACTTTTGGCCCGTTTGACTTCCTGGGCCTGCTAAGGTCCAGAAATTAGTTGAGTATGTGGAAATAATCTCATGAAGGCCAACTATACTCACTAGGGGACCCCACCAGATGGAGAGTGTGTATATATCATGAAAAGATCAAGTGGGACTGCTACTGGATTGTGAGTCCAGCAGCAACCCAAGGCAGAGAGTGCTTCCACAATCGGGTGATCCAAGGCTTGGACGGCCTGGACCAAACATGCATTAAGGTAGGTTCCACATATATGCACATTGAGCCTTAAATAAATGGCCTAAGGTCTATGGTGGGCCTTTAACCACCCATAGAGAAACCTATGAGCATACCTTAGGATCACCCAGGAGGACATCCAACCTCAACTGGTTTTCAAGAGGTAACTCGCCACTACCCATATAATGAAAGATCTAAGGCCTAAGCAATGTGTGGACTAGTAGGCCATACACCCAGCCCAACTCATAAGCCATATAGTAGGCCCTCAAGTAAGGTTTGGGCCCAACCACAAAGGTCATAATTTCACATATTGTGGTGGGCTTCATGGGCAGCCCAGTAATTCATTTACAAGGGCAAGTTTCACATTTAACACAAGTGAGTTGGGCCTCACTTTTGGCCTAAGTATAAGGTCAGTTTAGTGGGCAGCCAAGGGCCCGACTTCTTGTGTATCATTGCCCCTAAGCCCATCACAATAGATAGGAGAGTATAGGCCCAAGATCAATGGGCCTATCCAAAAGAACTGAGTCCACAAGGCCTACTTGCTAACACAAACATGCATATACTGTATCACATAATGGGCCCTAAAGAAATGACCCAAAACAAAGGTCATCCAATTCATACATTATGGTGGGCTTGAGGGCAGCCCATAAACCCAAGAATACACATAGGCAAGGCCCATACTGACAGTGTGGGCCTTGCCACATCAGCCCAAAGACTTAGCAAGGCCCTCCACACTATACATTTATGTGGGCCCCGCAAGTTAGCCCATAATTAAGCATTTCATGAGGGCATCACGGCTAATAAATACACATGGTCAGCCTGTAGACAGCCCGTTGGGCCTGTGAAATAATAAGGTCAGGCCCTGCGCGATCTTGGGCTCAAGAAATAGGTTTTCAGCCCATTGGGCCTAAAAACTACCAAAAATCTGGTTAAGGCTAACCCCCAACATCACCACAAAGGTGGGCCTTAAGAGGAACTAATTATGCCCAAAAATATCTAAGGAAATAAGGCGAGGAGTGTGTGCAATACTCCCTTAAATCTGGTGGGCCACAACAGCTCCAAAACAATCAACTATGGAGCAAATTTGGGCCCCTTATTGGAATTCCAGCCCACCCACTTCCTGGGCCTGCTGGAATCCAGAAATTTATGTAATTCAGATGGGTTACCAGCCCATGGTGACCCACACATATCACAGTGGGTCCCACTGGATGAGAGGGGAATGCATAACACACATTAGAAGTGGGCCATGCTGCTGGAATACAGGCCCAGCAACAGCCCAAGGTAGGGGCGTCCCGTGGTGGGTAGTCCTACGGGCCTGAGTATCTGGCCCAAAACTGACCCAAGTTTGCAGGCCACACCACGGTCAGTACAGGGGCCCGATGGTCATGAAAATTTACAATATGGTCCTCCCATAGGTGAACCATGAATCCTCAAAATTTTATGATTTTTGGATGGTGAGAAGTATTTTAATTAATTTAAATAAAATAGACCATAAAGAAAATCTGGTGAATCGGGACACCTGAACGTGGTGAGCCAGTCCATCACTTTTCACGGTGTGCACGGGGCTCCATTGGCCCCAAAAATATGTAGGTGAGTCTCACCATGGGTGGAGCACCTCTCTGTAAAGTTTCATGATTTTAGGATACTCAGAAGTATTTAAATTAATTTAAAGAATACAATCTATCCAGGGTGAAATATTGCTGGAATATAACTGTCCTGAATTTGGGTCATCCAATGGGTGGGTTCTGGGCCTCCAAAATTCCTGAAATTTGGACCTAAGGTCCCTCATCAAGCCTAAAACAAGGTGGGATCTAGAAATATGGCCCACCTTCTTAGAAATTATTTTTTTAATATTATTTTTATGGGACTATGCTGCTGGACTGCACAACAGAAATTTCTGGCAGTCTAGTATGTTGGCCCACCCTTTTGGATGCCCAAATAGGATTCCTTAGCCCTGAAATTATGTGTATAGGTCTTACCATAGGTGGGACACCTCCCTACAAAAATTTAAGATTTTTTGGATAGTAAAAATATTTTATTTAACTCATGCAATTTATGGACAGCAAGGTCCAGATTTTTATTTTCCTGCTGCAGCAATGCTGCTATCCCTGACTTTAGCACCCTATTTGAGTGGGCCCAGGTCTATGTAAATTTGGAAAATGAAAGGCCAACCTTACTATACAAGTATACAGTAAGGTGGGGTCCACGAAGGTGGCCCACCATTTCAAAATCAGGCTGATATTTATGATTTTTCAGCAAACAGTGTGGCTGGACAGTCCAGAAAAATCTGGACCGTCCACCCTCCTTGGCCTACCCTTTTGGGTGATCAAATAGGGACATTTGAAGGTGAGGTTTAGCATACTTTTAGGTGGGGTCCACACCTCAAAGAGAAGTCTAAGAAATCAGGAAAAAGGAGACTACAAACAAGGCCTACAACCCATACATTACAGCATAAAAAAAAATTCCAGCAATCTGAACAGCAACATGTTGCTGTCTAGATCAGCCCAAAAAATTAATAAATGGAAAATAAATCATAAATTCCACAAGGTGGGGTCCACCCTAATGTGTCACACAACTCCCAGGCCCAGCCCCTCCCTAAGAAAATCCATAAAATCAGGCCCAAAGGCTTTCCAAATCAAGTAGCAAAACTAGGCAGCACAGTTGGGCCTGGGTGTCCAACAACTTGGGCCTGGATGTCCCAAAAATTTAAAAATTCTGGTTGCATGGCACATCAGGTGGGCCACATAATCATTACATCCAAACCACAGAAAGGGGAGAAAAGAAGAAGAAATGAAATCTCATCAAGATGGGGTCCATGGAGAATGGCCCCATCAAGATCACATGCATGCAAGTGATGGCTAAAAAAACCTTATCCAAGGAGTGGTGGACCTTCACCATTGATGTGGTGAGTCCTACACTCTCCATATGAAGCAACAAAAGATCTATGAAAATAAGAACCATGCAATCTATCCTACATGCTCACCCACTTGTTGGATCTTTAAGATTCTTCAACCACCATGCTCCTTAAGCTTCAAGGAAGGAGGTTTAATGGTGATGATGGATCTTTGATGGTTAGATCTAGGGGGAAAGAAGAGGAAAGAGGGCTGGAAAAGTTCAGCAATAGAGGACATTGGAGGGCATTTGCAAAGAGGAGAAGAGAGAAATGAAGAAAGAGAGAGGGAGATGAGAGAGTTTCTAAAGTTGAAATGATTACTTTCTTAGAAAAGATGAGTTTTTGAAAAGAGAAAATAATCATTGCTCATGGGATAGGGTGGCTCATCATTGCCTAGAGAAGCTAATCTCATCATGGTTTTCTTGAGAAAAGAAGCCATCATTGCTAGGCTAAAGGTGGCTTACATGGGGAATAGTGCACATGGGGAAATGTGCAATCAGGTGGGTCCCACCAAAAATGCAATCAACGGTCCAAATAATGCGCGACCCATAACTTTTGATGGACATGCCGAATTTATGCATGAGACACAGCGCTAGAACCGCAGCGACGATGCGGTCGCAATAGCATAGGTCTTGGGTCAATCCGAGTCGGGTCTACGTGACCAAACTCAAGGGTGACCGCAATCACTATCCGAAGGTCGCGGGTCGTCGAAATTTGACCGCTAGGACCGCGGGACCAAAATACACGAGATGCATACTCACACACACATGCACACATGCGAACTCGGGTCAGGTTTCTCACTTTTTAAATATTTTATGCTTATTAAAAATTCTATTAATCTAATCCTGAATGAATAGGCATGAAAGGCATCAGGATATCATCAGAGTAACTCAAATGGCTTCCAAGCCAAATTGAGGATCCAATCACAAAACTATTGAATGATAAACATGAAATAGTTCAGAGTTTATGATGGATGTGACTGTGTGTGAAGTGTGATCAAGTTTGTGAGCATTTAAAGAAATCACACAAATAATAGGAAACAAATAACAATCACAAACACAGTCATTTTTATAGTGGTTCGACTACTTGTCTACTCCACTCCCGGCAGATGCATTCAACCCTTGAGTGTCCCAGATTTCACTAAGGAGGTTTCACAGCAGTTCACCTCAAACCTAAGGTTTTAAATCAGGTTCACCTTCAACCTTTACAACCTATACTAAGGTAGACTGTTTATGCTCTCACGAGTAAGGGTCCACACATTGCACCCACTTTTAGGCACACTGGCCAAGGATCTTCCACAAGACCCTAACGGGGGTTTTACACGGTTCACCTCAAACTCAAGGTTTTACACGGTTCACCTTAAACCCAAGGTTTCACACGGTTCACCTCAAACCCAAGGTTTTGACTGGTTCACCTTTAACCAGATGTTTATGCTCTCCACAGAGCAAGGGTCCATACAATGCACGCACCAAGTACACTCCCGCCGGAGGCCTCTTAGAGGACTTGCAAGGGTGAGAAACACCTTAGATCCAATCTTACAAAGGAATGATCAAAGGGTCCTCTAGACTTTGATAACTTACAGAAAAGTGGATGAGTCCCATTTAGCACGTTGATGAAGATCTCCTCATTTATTGATGAAGAGTCTTCCGCTCCCTTTAACCGCAACTCAGAAGATATATCGATATATGGCGACGGGTTGGGTTAAGGTTATGATGGAATCCTACTCTCTAAATGTTTTCCTATAAGAAGATAGAGTGATTTCAATCATCTATGCATTTAAGGCATCCCAGCTTAATGATTTTCCATTAAGGGATCCTTGAATGCGGGAGTTCATCCCCCAATCCACTCTATTGAATATCAATGATGAGGGTGGATTGAAGGATGAACTCCCTTGAGAGAAAGAGCTTTAAGTAAATGATCTAAGGCTTGAAACACACAAAAACACTCTCTTCTTTCTCTACCAGCAACAATCGACAAGCTCTCTTTAAATAGGCAAAAGGTTCCAACAGATATAAGATGGTCACATTTATAATAGAGTTCGATATCATTGAGCGGGTTCGATATTATCGAGCGTATACTCTCGATAGCATCGATGGTCCACTCGATGACACAAACTCAATGTCATACGCTTTTGAAACCTTTAGCCAACTGGTCGATGGAATCGAAACACTTGTCGATGTCATCGAATTTCAAACTCCGATTTCATCGATGAGAGGATCGATTCATCGATACTTGAAAGCAAGAGAGACTTGACATGAAATATTTTAAGTTTTTAAGAATGATTGAGGGACCATTGAGATCATCAGAATTTAAATGTCGATGATATCGATATCAGAGTCAAGGCATCGATAAATTTAGCGAATTTCTCATTAAGCTTGCTAGACAGTTTATGTCTTTGTTTGATGCAATCGACCTGGTACCAATATCATCGATATTTGAATATCGATTCTATCGAGAGACCCCCGATCATAGATAAACCATCTTGAAATATTTTGCTGGAAGAACTTGGTGCCCTAGACCAATCTCATCGAGAGCCTTCCGATATTATCGAGATTTGAATTTCGATGGTATCGAGGAGGCTTCAATATATCGATGCATATATGATATTCTTATGAAAAAACAGGGGTGCCGAAAATTTGTCTGTCGATATTATCGAGTCACCTCCGATGGAATCGAGATTCAAATATTGATGATATCGATATGTGGATCGATACATCGATAAATCAGTCTAGAGATTTATGCGATTGCTGGACACTTTTTGTCCTCTTTTCGATGATATCATTTTAGGCATCGAGGACATTGATAGAGAAGGCTGATCATATCGAGATGTGTAACGATAAAATCGACAAAGTAAGAAAACTTAGAGATTTTCTGATTTTTGAAAAAGTTTTCCTACTTAAAAACCCTATAATGTTCTAACTTGTTTTAAGGGTTTTATTCACCTGGTGTTTTGGGATATGGGATGTGAGGCTTTAGATTTACTTATGGCAAGCTTTCACATATCCGGTTGAGGCAGACACTTAAATTGATCTTCCTATGAGGCTCTGTAGTCTGACTGACCCAACACACACGCTAATTGACAAACCAGGGAACTTTCAATCTCCCCCTTTGTCAATTACATGACAAAATACCAGAACGCCCTAAAACAATATCTAGACAAACACATCCTAAATTGTGTGTACATGCTTTTTACACAATTTTACAATTTCTAATGAAACCATGTACGCAGCCTAGTATCTGCTCCCCCTAACTGTAAAACTCCCCCTTGCTTAGTACAATTGCTCCCCCTAACTATTCAAGCAGATATACAATTTTCCATTCGGGGTGTTTGAACTGTTCTCCCCCTTTTTGTCAGTCATTGACAAAGATATAGCAGTTGATATTGACTGAAGTGTGAATTATTTGGGAGAACCAACATTCAAAGGAATATGCATATAATAGATAGATGTAAGATGATTGAATCAATTTAATCAGACATCATTTGCAGCAAGTACGTATGCATATCAGGCAGAATAGACCAGTGATATAGCAAATAAAATAATCATTAAAAAAATATCACATGCATTTCATAGTAAAACCAGGGGACAGATGAGACATAATCATGGCAGTAAAAATATTGAATTATAATAGCCATATTCATCAGTATCAAACAAAATATACACTGCCCAAGGTTGGCAGTAGTAGAACAGAAAACCATCAAAAGACTAAGTCTTTCTTCCTCAGAGGTATAGTAATGCATCACACCTATGCATGAGCTAAGAGCATTCAAAAAGATATTAATGCCCTCATCATTTCAGTGAGAATCCTGGTTTGTGATGCTTTGGACATTCTATAGACAATCAACAACCTCTATAGTGCTAGCAGAACATTTAGAATTTGCTGTGTATCATGTTGGAGGATTTCCAGCATGGTTTTGATCTCCAGTAGATGGACTTTACACTCATCCAGCTGTTTCATCATGTAGGATTGTCTATCAAGCAGATCTTGTATAGTGGCTCGATTGATGACAGCTTGAATATTTTCCTCAGAGATGGGGCTGTGAAAAGAATAGTCTTTGTCTGAGCTTGAATTGATTCCACCACGAGGCGTATTGACAACTATATTGCAGATGTCTTCTTGATTAAACCAAATACGTGGGTGTGGGAGATCGTTAGTAGGGGACAACCCAAATTGTCGTGATAGCTTGGTCACAAGACATGGGAATGGAAGGATAGTGATGGATTCATCTGAAGCTACCCGAATCATTTGTTGTAGAATAAGAGTGGGTAGGCAGGTGTGAATACCGAGATGAAAATCATACAAAACATTTAGCATGTATGGAGAAACCATGTTGCCAGAGACTTCACAGGGATATACATTTGTGCTGAAAATGTTGTGAAGAGTTTTGTATGTGGGATTGAGATATTTAACATGAAGGATATTCTTTGCATTTCTCGGTATAGTAGCACCATCACACAGTGCTCGAGTAACTTCACCCCATACACCAAGACCATTCATATTTCGTTCTGATACAGGTATTCTAGTGACCTCTACTCCAATTAGTTGGCTTATCAGTCTAGGAGTGATGTGCTCGGTCCGATTTGTGATAGCGACTGAAATAATTGGAGGATTATTCTCAACATTGTAGATTAGACTGAAAAACTGATGCACCAGATTATGCTGAAATTCTCCACCAAGATTCATAATATTCCCCCATCCGATCAGTTCTAAGAGATTGATGATCCCAAAAGGTGTAATGCTCTTCCTCTGAACTGACCGTTCTGCCACAAAACTCAAGTTGAAAAGTGGAGATGAGCCAGTTGCTTCATTCTTTCCTTTCTTTCTTTTCATTGAGGATTGTTGTGGGAGAACCAGATTTTTAGACTTTTTTATTGTTTGAAAGGAAATTTGTTCTGAGAAATGAAATCATATTCCAAGATTAACCAGTGAGACTCTTTTTCCGTTCCTTCATCTTTAATTTTTCAGTAACCGCCAATATCATCGAGAATCTTTTCGATGACATCGGGATACCTTATTGATATTCTCAATGAAGATCAGAAGGAAGTTCAACTGTCCCGATGATTTAGCTTCTCGAGAGATCGTCGATGGGATCGATTTTTGGTCGATATAATCGAACCGGTCACTCGATTTATCGATAGATTTCTCAAAGGTGAATGTTTTCAAATTTCAGCATTTAGACAATCTTTCATATATATTATTAGTACATCTATGCATCAATAGTATACACAACAAATTTAGTATAATCAATGCACACATCAAAAGTTATTAACATTTGAATGGTGAGGAACCTCAGATATATCATTTTGAGCTCAGCAAAAAATGTGTCATTTCAGAAAATATCCAGATCTAGATGCATGACCTAGACTTATTTTTCTATGTTTAATATTTCTATGCATCAGTCCTTTCTTTGCCCTTGATAATGTAGCAGTGATTGCTTGTGCGATGACCCTTCATTACTGATTTTCCTGATTGGTTTAGGATTTCGCATTCTTTTTTGTTGAATTTGACCATGTGCCCATTATCACAGATTTGACATATCTTAGGAGATTATGTGCCAACCCTTTTATGTAGAAAGCATTCTCATTTTTAAGTAAAACAATCCCTTTTATGATTCCTTGTCCAATTACTTTAGCAGTGGTTCCATCTCCGTAGGTGACCATCCCATTGTAAAGATTCTTGTAGTTTGAAAGAAGGGACTTGTCACCTGTGACATGTCTTGAGCAACCACTGTCTAGGTATCACTTAGTGTCATTGCTTGTTAAATGATTTTATTAAGTAGTAAGACAATTTTTCTTTGCTTTAATTACCCATTTTGTGACAGGATTCTTACTATAGTAGATTTAGTTTTCTTATTTGATTCAACTATTTGATTAGTTTCTGTGTTGCTACTGGAGGCATCAGATTTTCTAAGTATTTGTGTTCCATTCCTAGTTTTTGCTCTAACTTTCTCATTCCCTGAGCCATTTTTGTTAATTCTAGATTTTCTCATACCTAACAGTCTTTCTAACTTCTCACCACTCTGTGAAAACTTACAATTTATCTTAGCAATTTTTCTGGACTCTTCTAGATTAAACAGGAGTGTATGATTTTCATTTTGAAGGAGCATATTTTTGTCTTTTAATTGCTCAACCTATTTGTTTAGTTTTTTGGACTCGGTTTTAAGGAAGGAGTTAATTCTCTCAAGTCTATCATTATCTGAGTGATATTGTTGTAGATCATTGATTAGATGTGTAATAATTTCTAGAGTTTTATCCAAATCTTTTTGTAGAAATTCCTTTTTGTTCTTAGATATTCCAAGTCTTTTAATCACTTCGATGCTATGAATATAAAGTTGATTGTAAGCATCTTATAATTTGTCTTGATCTTCTTCTTCTTCTTTTTCCATTTCCTCATTATCTGATGAAAATGATTCTTTGGCATGCTGTTCTTTTTCGATTTCAAATTTACTGGGAATGATTGGAGTAGTGGAGACCAAAAGAATTTTCAAAGATTTTTGGTCTCCATCACTCTCTGAGTCACAAGATTCTGAGTGTGACTCTTCTGTATCATCCCACATGGCAGCCATCGCTTTGCCCTTAGTTTTTCTGTTTGGGCATTCAGTAGACAGATGTCCATACTTCTGACAGGCATAACATTGTGGTTCTTTGGTCTTTTTACCAAATTTACCTGTAGAAGGTCTGTTGTCCATCTTTCTTCCTTTGGTAAGACGACCATGATTCTTCTGGAAGAATTTTCTGAATCTTTGTGCTAGTAAAGCCACTTCCTCATCTTCATCATCTTTTTCACTTCCACTGTCCTCATTTGTTGTTCTCTTTGAGGTTTTTAGGACAGTTGTTTTGGATTTAGGGATTTGTTTGAAGTGTAGTTCAAAAGTTTGTAGGGAACCTACCAGTTCTTCTACTTTCATTTCATCAATATTCCTACACTCTTCAATGGTTGTTACTTTGGGATTAAACCATTCCGGTAGTGATCTTAGTATTTTCCTACAAATTTTAGATACCGGAACTTTTTCTCCCAATCCACTCATGGAGTTGCAAATGATATTTAACTTTGTGAAAAACTCCATAAAGGTCTCATGCTCTTCCATTCTGAGACTTTCGAACTGTGAAGTCAGGAGTTGAAGTTTAGATCTCTTCACAGTGCTTGTGCCTTCATAGTTTGTTTCCAATAGATCCCATGCTTCTTTGGATGTCCCACACATACTTATTTGATTAAATATCTTGGGACACAACACAGTAGATGGCGTTCATAGCTTTTGCTTCAGCAGTCTGTCTTTCTTTATCGAACATCGTCCACTTTTCTTTGGGTTTAGGTTTTGAGATAGTTGTGCCACTGTCAAGTACAATTTATTCAGTTGGTGATACATATCCACTTTCAACTATATCCCAAACATCATAATCCAAAGATCTCAGAAAGTAGTGCATCCTAGCCTTCCAATATGCATAATTTGAGCCATCAAATACTGGAGGTCTAGTGACCGATAAGCCCTCTCCTTTGGCCATATTCCCAACTTCAGTCAAGATCACTCTCTAGGCGGTGAAGCCCTTAAAGAGAGACCCACTCTAATACCAATTGAAATAGCGGTGAAGACCTCTTTAGTCGAAGTAGGGATATGTCAATAGTCCTAGAGGGGGGTGAATAGGACTTTTTAAATATTTTATGCTTATTAAGAATCCTATTAACCTAATCCTGAGTGAATAGGCATGAAAGGCATCAGGATATCATCAGAGTAACTCAAATGGCTTCCAAGCCAAATTGAGGATCCAATCACAAAACTATTGAATGATAAACATGAAACAGTTCAGAGTTTATGATGGATGTGACTGTGTGAAGTGTGATCAAGTATGTGAGCATTTAAAGAAATCACACAAATAATAGGAAACAAATAACAATCACAAACACAGTCATTTTTATAGTGTTTTGACTACTTGTCTACTCCACTCCCGGCAGATGCACTCAACCCTTGAGTGTGCCGGATTTCACTAAGGAGGTTTCACAGTGGTTCACCTCAAACCTAAGGTTTTAAATCAGGTTCACCTTCAACCTTTACAACCTACACTGAGGTTGACTGTTTATGCTCGCATGAGCAAGGGTACACATATTGGACCCACTTTTAGGCACACTGGCTAAGGATCTTCCACAAGACCCTAACAAAGGTTTTACACGGTTCATCTCAAACCCAAGGTTTTACACGATTCACCTCAAACCCGAGGTTTCACACGGTTCACCTCAAACCCAAGGTTTTGACTGGTTCACCTTTAACCAGATGTTTATACTCTCCACAGAGCAACGGTCCACACAACACACACACCAAGTACACTCCCGCCAGAGGCCTCCTAGAGGACTTGCAAGGGTGAGAACCACGTTAGATCCAATCCTACAAAGGAATGATCAAAGGGTCCTCTGGACTCTGATAACTTACCAAAAAGTGGATGAGTCCCATTCAACACATGGATGAAGATCTCCTCCTTTGTTGATGAAGAGTCTTCTGCTCCCTTGAACCGCAACTTAGAAGATATATTGATATATGACGACGGGTTGGGTTAAGGTTATGATGGAATCCTACTCTCTAAATGTTTTCCTATAAGGAGATAGAGTGATTCCAATCATCTATGCATTTAAGGCATCCCAGCTTAATGATTTTCCATTAAGGTAGTAGATGGAGGATCCTTGAATGCGGGAGTTCATTTCCCAATCCACTCTATTGAATATCAATGATGAGGGTGGATTGGAGGATGAACTCCTTTGAGAGAAAGAGCTTTAGGTAAATGATCTGAAACACACAAAAGCACTCTCTTCTTTCTCTACCAGCAACAATAGGCAAGCTCTCTTTAAATAGGCAAAAGGTTCCAACGGATATAAAATGGTCACATCTATGACAAAGTTCGATATCATCGAGGGAGTTTGATATCATTGAGTGTATACTCTCGATAGCATCGATGGTCCACTCGATGACACAAACTCAATGTCATACGCTTTTGAAACCTTTAGCCAACTGGTCGATGGAAACGAAACACTTGTCGATATCATCAGATTTCGAACTCCGATTTCATTGATGAGAGGATCAATTCATCAATACTTGAAAGCGAGAGAGACTTGACATGAAATATTTCAGGTTTTCAAGAATGATCGAGAGACCATCAAGATCATCGGAATTTGAATGTCGATGATATCGATATCAGAGTCAAGGCATCAATAAATCCAGCGAATTTCTCATTAAGCTTGCTGGACAGTTTATGTCTTTGTTCGATGCAATCGACCTGGTACTGATATCATCGATATTTAACTATCGATTCTATCGAGAGACCCTCAATCATAGATAAACCATCCTAAAACATTTTGCTGGAAGAAACTGGCACCCTAGACTGATCTCATCGAGAGCCTTCCGATATTATCGAGATTTGAATTTTGATGGTATCGAGGAGGCTTCGATATATCGATGCATATATGATATTCTTAAGGAAAAATAGGGGCACCGAAAATCTGTCTGTCAATATTATCGAGCCACCTTCAATGGACTCTAGATTCAAATATTGATGATATCGATATGTGGATTGATACATCAATAAATCATCTAGAGATACATGCGATTGCAGGACACTTTTTGTCCTCTTTTCGATGATATCGTTTTAGGCATCGAGGACATCGATAGGGAAGGTCAATCATATTGAGATGTGTATCGATAAAATCGACAAAGCAAGAAAACTTAGAGATTTTCTGATTTTCAAAAAAGTTTTTCTACTTAAAAATCCTATAATGTTCTAAATTATTTTAAGGCTTTTATTCACCTGGTGTTTTGGGATATGGGATGTGAGGCTTTAGATTTACCTATGGCAAGCTTGTACATATCCGGTTGAGGCAGACGCTTGAATTGATCTTCCTATGGGCTCTGTAGTCTGACTGACCCAACACACATGCTAATTGACAAACCAAGGCACTTTCAACAACAACCTTGGGATTTGAAATCCTATAGCAACCCTGTGAACAACATTGACTTGCTCTACACCTGCATTAATTGTTACGGTTTGATAGCGTCAATGGCTATCGCAGTGAGGATTACCCTCTAAGATTGCACACTCATCATTCATAATCCAATACAGATCATAAGTCATGAGGATAGCTATATTAAACAAGGCAATTCATAATTATGATCACGTATTGAGAAATTAAGCCAATCAGCAAACCTCATTATAAGCAAAATACAATAGCAATTGCAATGCGAGGAAATATGTCAAGATAATCAAATAATCAACCTTACAAACTCCATAAAATGGTTAGAAAATCAAGCTTTAAACCTCTACTTCACTCGGAAATCAAATTGTACATGAACACCGCAATATGGCTAGGAAATCGCTAAGAAAACACTTGCTCTACCCAAAAATTATGGTATGACTGAACACCCCAAGATGAAGAGAGAACAACATACCGACGTCAACTTCACCCGAAAATCATATCGTACGTGAACACCACAAGATGGCTAGGAAATCGCTAAGCAAACACCCGCTCCACCTAAAAATCATGGTACGATTGAACACTGTAAGATGAAGAGAGAACAACATACCGACGTTTACTTCATCCAGAAATCATATCATACGTGAACACCGCAAGATGGCTAGGAAATTACTAAGCGAACACCTGCTCCATCTGAAAATCATGGTACAACTGAACACCGCAAGATGAAGAGAGAACAACATACCGACATCTCTTCACTCGAAAATCATATCGTATGTGAACACCGTAAGATGGCTAGAAAATTGCTAAGCGAACATCCGCTCCATCCAAAAATCATGGTATGAATGAACATCGCAAGATGAAGAGAGAACAACATACCAACGTCTACTTCACCCGAAAATCATATCATACGTGAACACTGCAAGATGGCTAGGAAATCACTAAGCGAACACCCGCACCATCCAAAAATCATGGTACGACTGAACACCGCAAGATGAAGAGACAAGCAACATACAAACTCTAGACCACCTGAAAATCAAATCGTACGCGAACACTGCAAGATGGCTAGAAAATAGCTAAGCAAAAACTAGCTCCACCTGAAAATCATGGTACGACAGAACACCGCAAGATGGCTAGAGAGAATCAACTAGTCACAAGAGGGCACCAATGTCCATCAAGGCACAAAGGGCAAAGAAACAATCCAAGCTACATAGGGCGAGTATACGGTCCAAGTGTGATATGTGGACCGCAAGATGAAGAGTTCAGGACAGGTTCATTCATTACATGACTCAATCGCAACCGACCAACATATAGTTAATTAACAATGTACAACTAAAGATAGCATGTTATCACCAAATCGTTTATGCATGTTATAATTAAAGAGATATATTCATTATCTACCACAGGAATCAGGTGCGCAACACATTATCATATTCACATAATAAGTTAAGTAACAAAATCAAGTAACTTAGGAGGTATTGAATGGAAAGGATTAAGGCATCATCTATTGGTTAATGAATTTAGGTGGGAAGCTCAAAGGGTGAGTCCTCACCTTAAAGCGTAGGTCTACCTCTTGTTTGGTTCAAGACCATAAAGGGCTCAGAACACTCGATTAACCTAAAATATCACATGTAGTTAGTTAGGATAGAATAGATTCGAATGTGCCCAAATGATTAAGGTTTCCCAATGTGCACACGGGTGGGATCCCAATTTGTACAACTAGATAAACTAAGGTGTAAATTTAATTCTAAGAAACTGTGAAATCTCAAATCCTAAAGTAGCCACTATTAGTTCTAATGGACATTCTAGATAAAGGAGGGCCTGCTTACTAACAATCCAAGTCAACTTGGATCAGGACCAGCTCGAAGTGGTTTATCCTTCTCAATGAAGATCGTCTTAACCCCAACTTGACTCACTAGACTCGGTTCCAGCTGAGTCAACTCAACAACCACAAAGAAAAGCCCATCTCTCTCTCTCTCACTTCTTCCTTTCTTTCTCTTTTCCCTCTTCTTCTCTTTTTCTTTCTTTTCTTCTTCTTTCACTCCTAGCTGGGACTCTAGCCAAATCAGTCATGATTCGACTGGGCTCGAGTAACCCTAAATGAGTTAGCGACTCGCCCCGAGTCTGTGAGCTAACTCGGCAGCGGGTTGAGCTCTTAAGCTCGCCCCAACCGTCCCTGCTTTCTCCTCTCCTTCTGTTTTTCCCTCTGTTGGAGGTTCAACAACAGTAGCTAGATGCCCAGCCCGACCTGATCCAATCTCTACTTGGTTCGAGTCAGTAAGGAGGCAGCGAGGCAACCGCACGCCCCATCTTCTTCTTCTTCTTTCCTCTTCTTCCTATCCCCCTCCTTCCTTCTCTTTTCCCTCCATTTTTCCCTGTTGCAGAGTCTAACCATCTTTGGACTCAACATATAGGCCAAACGTGCCCAGAAACACGTCAGCAGCGGTGGAGAAGAAGACCGCCATTAATGGCATTTTCGCCACCGCCACATTTTCTTCAAATCCGCCTCCATCAGACAATCTGTGAGGACCCTAGAGAGCTTGCAGGTAAGCTTCATCGGAGCTTTGAGGGGATCGATCGATGGGTTGGAGGTAGATGATTTTGGAGGGTTTCTTCAAGCGGCTGCAAATGAGAGGAATTGTGACCTAATGTTTAGGTTTTCCTTCCTTAGCTATATGCCCTGGATCTCCTAGAGCCGTTAGATCAATGTTACATGGTTTAGATTTGATCCAATTAAAACCACCTCTAAATCCGGTGGGCAAAATCGAAACCGTCTGTGGTTTTTTTTTTGTTGAGGTGGAAACCGGGTTTGGACGGCTGACGTCCAAGATGAGAGGAATTTCCCTTATGCGGATCGTCGAGCTGGTGTGTGGAGAGAAATGAAATTTTTATTTTTGGCCAAACAGCTGCATGCACAGGGGATTATGCCCGAGATTATGCACGTTTTCGGATCCCCAGATGTGTACGAAAGGCTTTGATCTGTTCGGGCCCACCTTTGGGATCAGATGAACGGTCTGATCTCCAAGATAGATAGAGGAGGTGGGCCACAGTGAAATTAAAGTGGACATCCTTCATTCAAAATTTTACCGGCGGGAGAAAACCGGAAGAGGCTTTTACCTCTTTCAGTTAGACACGGGTCAAAATGAATTTGACCAGACCCCTGGTCTGGTGCACCTGCGATGCACCACTCTTGGTGCACACACATAATAGGTGTGGGGTCCACAGTGATGTTTAGATGAAATCCACTCCATCCATTAGGTTCTAGTGGTCCACTTAGGGTCTTTAGCCAAATGTCAAGCAAATCAAAAACCTAGGTGGGGCCCACAACCTGATTTAGGCCCCTTTTATGGATTTCCCACTGATCTGTCAGTCGGATCATTCTGAATTTGATTATGAGCGCTCAAAATGGTCTTAGGGGTTGTGTGTGAGACCCTTATAATGTATTGCTAACCGTATACTAATATTAATATTAATTTTATAATTATCACCACTTATTACTATCATTATTTATTTCTTTATCATTGTTGTTATTATTATTATTATTATTATTCTTGTAGATTTTATTCTACTTTTCCATAAGTTATTTATATGAATCTAAATACATGGGTCTCGATGTACGTTTAAGACCTTCATAGTATATCACTAATCCAAATACTAGTATTAATATTAATTTTGTTATTATTATTATTAGTATTTTTCTAAGTTGTTTTATTGTGGTTGACATCTTGATCAACGCCATCTATTTACTCGATTAGTCATCTGTAAGGCTTGATAAGAAGATTAGATTATTTTAAGTCCATATGTGAGCTATACTAAGTGATTCCATAATTAATTAGTGATTCCTACTAGTCCGTCATTCTGATGGATTCCCAAGTCTGGTCCACCCCGACTAATAGGTTTCGAATTTCAAGTTGGGTCCCTAGCCTAGGATGAAGTAGATCCATAGCTCAGGTGGGCCCCACTACTTAATTTAAGTCATAGTCGTCGGTTCACATTAATGCAGTGGTCAAATTTAGGCTAGAATGCACATGAGTGTTTACTTAGGCTAGGTTTGTATTTATGCCAAATTTGGTCACATGGTAACCCTCGAGTACGAAAAGGTACGGGGTGTTACACAAGCCTTGCCCTTTATTAATTTTGAGAGCGATGTGTGCTTCTACTCTATATTGAGTTGGCCTTTTTCTCCTCTCCCCTTATTCAGGTTGAGTTAGCCTATTTGTTACTCTTCTCTTTTATTAAGATAACTTAATGCTACTTTTCTCCTTTATTAGGTTAGTCTTGTGTTACCTCCTTTTATAGCTTGAACATGTGTCTTGGCATTTCAAAACTCCCATGGTTTAATTTTTTTCCCCTTTGGTGCAAGCGATGTGTTAGAGGTCTCACAACTAGTGATTCAAATATTTTATTGTAGACGTAATGCACTCTAGGTAGTGACTCTCTTGGTCGACATGTAATTCCATGAATTTTAGGTAGTGATGCACAAATTAATGTAAGTAATCAGCAATGTGTGTTACATCATTTTGGGGATTGGATGTCGCAAATAGTCACTCCATGAACAAATCATGTTACGTAATTCATCGGATTCATGTATTGTGTCATCTCAAGGTGTTCACGTAAATCCATGGTACGTTGGACACGCCAACGAATCTTCGTAGTGTGAGAATGCAGGGTGAGCCAAGTTTTCTATGAATTATATTCCACATTATGATGATCACTACGTATAATGAGCCGTATGCACTTTGCTAAGCATACATTCATATATATATTGGTTATGCATACTGATACCAGTCGTAGTGGTGGAATACGAGACGCATCAAAACCCTTACATTACTCTTATGAATCTCTTGAATTATTGTTAATCTTAAAGGATAACCATCAATATGAGTAGGGCATTGACCATCTCCAATCGTACAGATTATGCAAGTGATGTGCAGATTGAAGACACGAATGACAACCCCCCTACGGAAGATTATTATGAATAAATAAAGAGAGATTTATTTTTAGTTTTATTTATTTTCGTTGCAAACTTTGATAATGTAATAAGCTCCCATTGAGAGGGCATTTAATAATTTATTGAATTCTTTTAATCTAATAGAATAATAAATACGGTTGATTTTACTCTCGTGAATGGTTACTTTCATGAATATAACTGGATATTATCTAAATGGAAAAAAAATCAAGGTAAGATTTTAAAGCATCCAAATCTTTACATTATTAACACCTAGAATTCTCAGGCATATGTATGTACTCGAGCTACAAAAATTTAGGATGTTACAGAGCATCACAAGCAAGATGATAGATCGTGAAACTGAAGCCTTAGCGAAGCGGTGACAACATGATTGGGGGAGCATCAGGGAGCTAATTAAAGCACGAGAGAGTGGAGATTAAGTAACCCAAGTGTGCATCAAAATGGACTCGATCCAATAAGTGTCATGAGTAGGAGTCCATGTTTGTGCTCCTTCCTTATATAGGTTGGAGGATAAGAGTTTGTGTTCAAACTCACCTAGGTTCTTTCGTACGACATTGGCCTGTATGGCCTAAATTCGTGGTTCTTGTGTATGACCTAGGTTGTTGGTTAGCCGAAGGAAAAACCAACACAAGTCCTTATGTAGGCCTCCGGTAGAAGAATACATGTTAGGTCCGGGAGTAGGACCTTTGCTCTTGTGTAGAGCATAAATCTTGGGTTCTTGTGTAGGACCTTGACTCTATTGTGGAGTCTAAATTCAGGTTCTTGTATAGGACCTTGGCCTGTGTGGCCTAAATTGTCGGGTTTAAGATTAGGACCATTGTCCTTGTGTAGGACATAAAGTCTAGGTTCTTGTGTAGGACCTTTGCTCTTATGTAGGGCATAAATTGTAGAGTCCTTGTGTAGTGCTATAAAGGTTTAAGGTAAACCTAATTTAAAACATTCGATAATAAAATTCAGTACACTCTAGGAGAGAGTACGTCCACCGAGAGTGGAGTAGGCAAGTAGCTAAACCACTATACATGCTTGTGTTTGGGATTGTCATTTGTGCATTTGTTTAATTATACTATGTGGTTAAATGCTTAATTATATGCTTGTATGATTAGATGAATGTTAAGATTGATAGGTAGCATATTCCACACACACATGTACACTATCCTATAGACTAGTTGCTTTACTTACATATCATTTGTACTCTGTATGTGATTGGACCCTCTATTGGCTTGGAAGCCTTAGAGTTATATTACCTTAGTTTAATTGCAAATTAGTTTAAGTTAGGCAATTAAGTTTTTAATAGGTATAAAATTTTAATAGGTCCTAATCACCCCCCTTTAGGACTTAGTCTACATTCTCTAGCTCTGCCATACTTCTACACTTGATGCATTGTGGCCAAATACCATAATTTTAAAAACAAACCTAATAAAGCCTATACAACTCAAGATACATAGTTACATGACTCTGAAATTGAAATTACAGACATATACAAAAACACATGTAGACTTGGCTTGAGTTGCTTGATGCTCCCCTAACTTCCCAGATCACCATTGTCAACAAAAAGAAACAAGAGCAATGGTGGTGGGAGTTATGTTTCTCCCCCTTTTTGTTAGTGATTAGCAAAGGGTGTTAGTATAAGTGATAATCGATCACTGAAGCATGTGAAATATGATTAAAAATATGCAGAGGGAAAGAGAAACACTTCAAGTATATTGAGCAAAGATAAACATCACAAAATAAACCAATACACGAGTATCAAGAAACAAACAACAACCCAAGCTTGGCTGACTAGAAAATATCCAAAACATACATCAATCCAAAAAATACAGAAATAACCCAAGATTGGCTATATCATCCAAAAAGATACATCAATCACCTGCAAACCCATAAACGATATATATGATAAATGTATGACTCGACACATAGTATCAGGCACCCAAAAAGATACTCATGCCTAAGACTAACACACTAAAACTAGCATCACTAAAATTGGAAGCCTATGGCTCCTGTCTAGGCTTACAAGGGGTGTAGTTGTTGCGATGAAAGGTGAGGAGATCCACGAGCTCTTGAGCCGTCCATTGAAGTGACTCAACCATATGCTCCAATCAAGTCAGTCGCTCATCCTGACGTCCAACATGCTTCTCCATGTGTATTTGTCCCTGACGAATAGTATCAAATCGATCCCTGTGACGCATGTGGCAGTGGGTGTTAGCAAATTCAGGAGTGTACAGGATAGATGGTGCAGGTCGCTAAGTGTCGCAGTCGTTAGGTTGTCTGGTCTCCTGAGCTGTGGTGTCAAGATCATCCGTCGCTGCAACATCGGGTGCCTCAGTCACTGAGCATGTTATGGGTAATGGGTACAGCTTTGTTTTCTTGAGATTTTCCTTAACAAGTTGCGGCATCGGCCACGGGTTATCAGCGGTGGGAAGGAACCCACAATCGTGGGAGAGGAGACTTAGGAAATGTCCAAAGGGTAGGTTGGTCGGTCGAGTGCCCTGGACAACTATGGAAATCTGGTGAAGGATGATAGAGGGGAGACATAGATGGACACCTGTCACTATGTTGTATAGGGCATCAATCATAAACGGAGTCATGTCCACACAATTGGTACCGCGGGGGTACACATTTGTAGAAAAGATTGAGTGCAGAATCCTATACTGACTATTCATTTGGGTGGACCGAAGGGAATTTCCCTCATGCCATGGAACATCGACCCTATTGGATAAGAATTTTCTGATGGTTGAGCAGATAGTGGGGTCATCCATGTCATGCTCCGGTAAACCGACCGGGGAAAGGGAGAGACCAAGTGGGCAATTTTGCCCAGAGTGATGTGTATGGTGGACTGCCCAAAATTGACATCAATAAACGAAGGGTCAAGTGATGGAGAGTGGTAATGTGAGAGAAATTCATAAACTTGCTCTACCCTTGACATTTCCCCAAATGTTGAAACGTTGTTATAATGCCCCAGGTTTTCAAAACCCAAGTATATGACTCGTTCTCTCAAAACCTAAGTGTTAACCTTTAAAGATAGTTAAATTCAAGTATTTTCTTTTCTTTTCTTCTTCTTTCAGAGTTAGCAATTTAGTGGAAGATAGACAAATCAAATATAAAGGAAAATTTGCATTTACATTCAGAATATATGAGCGGCTGCCCAAATGACTTATACAGACCAATGTCTCTATGCTAACAAATACAATAATTACACAATTTAACAAATGAGAAATAAGAAAATGCATATAAACTTGAGCCGCAAGATCACACAGCTTCTCTTGGCAGATACAACCATGCATCCCTGATAATTGTACTCTGCTCTTCATCAATATGGACATGGATATTATTTAAACCACTTACGCTACCTGTACGATTATATATTCAATGAATGGGTGGCCAACTCAGTGTGAATTCCTCTCAAGATTACACACTACCGCATAGTTGAGCATAATTTAAAAACAACAAGGCATTCAAAATAATACATGATGCAGTCTTGTTTAAATGCATGGATGTGTGGATGCACATCGACCTGGGGATGCTCATTCAGTCAAACTTAGGCTCGTCACCCATGCATATGACTAGTCACCAATGTAGCATATCACGTGTGTACATTACGTATAGTATAATGACCAAGTCATAGTACATCACGTATGTGGGTCGATAGTCGATGGTCTGGGAGCTAGCGAAACGATACCATGCTAAGCCTAAGGGCACGTGCTACAGCATGTAGAATTACCCACCCGTCATCACTCGTATGCTATGAATGCATGATTAGCCAAACCATTATTATTCCAATTACAAAAAGCCAATTTAAGTAAACTCAAAGGTCACTACAGGGGGCTCGTCACCCAGCGTAGGCCGACAGGTTGGGCATAGTGCCCCATTCCCACCATCCCCGGCTCATGATATTTCCCACCTTAGGATGTTTAATGGATGTCCATCGACTAGTGGCCAATCAAATTCATTATGTGGGAATTGCCATCGCATGGTTATATGGGAATGAACCATCGAAGCCACGCAGGGCAAATATCAAATCATGGGATAAATACTAAATCGAAGTGGTAAAAGGTTGCACGAAATAAATGTTAGGGCAAATATCAAATCATGGGATAAATACTAAATCGAAGTGGTAAAAGGTTGCACGAAATAAATGTTAAATCAAAATGATAAAGAGTTATGTAGGGCAGCGTTAAATCAAAGAGGTAAAGAGTCATCCCCAAAGCCATGTAGGTAAGACAACCTATGGATGATAAACACACATTGGTATTCCACATCCTAGATAACCTCCAAGTTAAGGGTCCATCTCTAATACATTCTGTCTCGTTACATCCTAAGCATGGGCTCACATATACAAGTGGAATTTTTCCACTAGTAGGTGTAGTGAAATGAGTTCCAAGTGACTTACAACAATTCATTAACATATAAAAATATATGGATATAACATGTCAGATATATGCTCAACATTAAATTCATAACAATGCAATAGGTCATGATTCAAATATATAATTTATTAGTTGGAATTTTAAAGGAAGTTATCATGTAAGTAACTATTGCATGCAATAATAGTTCACAAACTACCAACTGTAATCAAAATATAAGACATGCCTTAAGAGTTGATAGCTAATGTAAGTGACCATATGTTATAATATAACATTTGAGATTCTAATGAAAACTATCCCTTAAACTAAATTATAAATGGAAAGCTTAAGGGGAAGAAGTCATCACCTCACAAGTCGAATTGCCAACTAATGTTGCTAGGAAACACGTGTGCCCTTAGAATCAAATCTTACCATGAATTGTAAAATTGTACAGTCAGATTCAAGTTTTATACGCTTTCTACGGTTAGGATCATAACATAGGGTTTGGATTACTTAGATTTAGGGTTTCGTCCTAGGGTTCAGTTCTAGACTTAGATTTTAGGATTTAAATGCTAATCGATGTACAATTGATCATAATGCTAATAATATTAATAATTTCATGGTAATCATTAACATTAATGATATAATGAATATTAGTTAATGTGACACTAATAATCATTGTGATGAAAATAAATAGTATGCTCTACTATCAACGATAATATTTAAGAATGAAGAATAAAACACTTATATTTAATAATTGTAATTTGTCTATACTACCTAATATTAGTATAGGTAATTTACTAATGGTTAATCATATCTAATATTAATAATCCTAATAATGATAATGATGATAATTGTAATAAAAAAAATTTTCAATCTGGAAGGAGAATGTGGACTCACCTTAGTCGAGTCAATAGTTCAACTTGACCTCAATTCGAACCGACAGCCCTCTTTGCGACTCGACCTGACTCGACTTAACTAAGTTTACCCAACTCCGCACAACTCGACCTCAACAAAGCCTGGACTAGGCACAAACATGACCCACCCAGCTGGACTCCGTTCCGGCCGAGTTGACTCAGTCCCCTTTCTTTAGTTTCTTTTATTCTCTCTTTTCTTCCTTTCTCTCTTTTCTCTCACTCTTTTTCTGCTTTTCTTCCTTTCTTTCCTGCTAAAATGTCTAGCAGGCCTCTAACTCAAACCAGCTGACTCGACAACGAGTCAGCTCATTTTCCAACCCAAACTATCCCTCTTTCTATCTCGTTTCTCTTTTCTTTTCCTTCTATTTTCCTCCTTTCTTCCTTCTCTCTCTCTCTCTCTCTCTCTCTCTCTCTCTCTCTCTCTCTCTCTTTCTGACTTGGGGTGAACTGGACCAAACCAGGCTTGTCCCAAACTTGAAGTGAGTCAGCGACTTGGTTCGCTAAACAGTAACGTGGTGCAAGTCCACTACCCCAATTCTCTCTCTATTTTCACTCAGAACCCTACACGAGTGAGTTGCTGGACTAAACCAGACTCGACCTAAACTGTACAGCTTGACCCAGTGACTCGGACGGTCACACCAGTGACTTGGCTGCACTGAGTTGATGCCGCACACACCAACTCTCTCTCCATTTCTCTTCCTCTCTCCTCACTGCTTCTTTCTTCCTTTCTCCTGCACCAACCTGTTGAGCCTACAGTCTAACCCAGACCAAACTCGATCCGAGTCGAGGTGGTGTGGCAATGAGAGAAAAGGAATGTGAACTATCGTTAATGGTGGATTGCCATCGGTTGAGTTTTTCTCCAAACCGAAGCTACTGGGTAGTGTGGATAGGCCTATGGGAGCTTGGGGAACTATTAAAGTGAAGCTCCAAGGAGCTTTTTTCAATGGGTTCGATGGAGGAAGGAAACAATTAGTTTTTTTCTAGTTTCTTTGCAAGAGGTGGGAAAGATGCATTTTCTCTTCCTCCTTATAGAGAAACCTAATTCTCTTAGACCGTCAGATGAGAATAAATGGCCCGGATGTATCTTATTGATGGGAGGTATTTGCAAATAGCTGGCACAACAAAACCGGTCATGGTTTGTGCTTTTCGGTTTGCTATGGAAGCCCTAGGTAAGGTGAGACGCACGGCTAAGATCCTTTGAGTATGGAGGTTGGGATCTACTTGAAAATGGCTGTCTGGATTGCCAACCTGGCATTGAAGCAAATTTTCATTTTCAAAAACCACCTGCATGCAGCTCGACTTATACTTGAGGTTGAGCGCACACACGTGTGCATCATTTGGTGGAAGTTGCAGGGTTTCGACCAAAATCCCCTTCTTAACACAATGGATGGTTTAGATCATCTAAGTGGGCATTGGAGGTGGGCCACAACTTAAATAGATGAACGGTCGCTTGCCCATTCAAAATGCACTGAGCGTGGAGTGAAAAAAGGAAGAAGATATCTTCCTTCTTTTGGAAATCCCGGTCAAACCCGTTTTGAGCGGGTCCGGTGTACCGCGGTTATACTAGAGGTGTGGCAAATCCAATGCTTAGGTGGGCCATAGTAACAGAATCATGGTCTTTAGGTGCTGATTACATTGATCCGACAGTTGAATCAATTCCAATCTGACCATCAATGGTCGTCAAGTCCTAATGGGTCGCTCGTATGTTCCAGACTTGTTACTATCCAAATAATAATATTAATTTTAATTCTATTTTATTTTATTATTATTAGATGTGTGTGTGTGTATATATATATATATTGTCATGTTTCGGTCCCACTCTGTAGGTTATTAGGACTATCCGTCTCATGATTTTATATTATTAAATATTTAACTATTATTATTATTATTATTACCTATACATTATTATTTATCTTTTTATTATACCTATATGTAGGATGTGAGACTACTCATTATGCATCATTTAGCTACATATCTTAATATTAGGGTTACTTTGCATTAAAGTGAGCCATACCACATGAATCTATATTTACCAAATGACGGTTCCCTGGTCATTCCAACAATCTGACAGTTGGATTGACTCGTATTTAGCTATCGATAACCCTAAGGACCCTAAAGAAGGTTTAGGTGTGATCTAGGAGTTGGATATGAAACCAGATAATCCGATCTGTGTTTTCAAATGATGGATCATCCTACAGGACGTTGTAAACTTGGTGAATGGTGGATTTTGTGATTCAGGGTTCTAAATCCAAAATGGTCAGCTAGATTTGTTCACTAATAAATTGGAATCCTAAAAATAGGTCTCTCTAGCGATGTGATGGTCCATCTTGAATAAGAACGAATGGATAGATTGATATACGGATAGGGATTATTTTCAATGGTTGGATTTAGGTTAAAATGAATGTGAATGTTCACTTAAGCAAGGCTTGTATTTATACTAAATTTGGTTAAACGGTAACACTTGAGTACTAAAAAGTATGGGGTGTTACAGTTGCCCCATTCAATGACTTGAAGCATTGTGTCGATCCCATAGGGTTGGGTTGGACACACTCGATGTCAATCTTTCCTTCAAGAATGATTTTGTGCCCTCTATATTTCGTAAGTAGACTGTTTTAAGGGCGGGGAGTGGTGGGTTGAGGGGCCTCTGGTCGTGGAACTGGAGATGTCGGTGAGGTGGGTTCTAGCGGAGCCTTAGCCCAGGGCCTCGATGTAAGTTTTTTTATATTATATATTTCTAGTTTAGTGATGTCTCTCCTTGCACTGGAGCTTTACCTTCATCTTTAGGCATTGCGAGTTTTGAAGATACCAATAGAAATCAACAGGAATGGACGATATACTCAAAAAAAATCTTGGATTTGACAGACACCCTAAGGAAAAATGAAATGGAGAGGGTTATGGATATCTTACCAATGATTTAGAGGATGATTCCTTCAATTTTGAGAGGTATAAGAAGGAGAAATGGAATTTTTGGAGTTGATACATCATTTAAGGAACCTAGGAAAAATGCAAATTTTGGAGTTGATACAACATTTATGGAACCCAATCGATAGAGTGAAAAAGATGGAAGCTGAACCGAGAATGAAAAAAATTTACACGCCTGGCTTTAAATCGCAGGTCACGATACTTCGATGTCATCGAAGTGTCTTCGATGACATTGAAGTTTGAATTTTAATGTTGGAAGTGCTTATACTTAAAGCAAAATTAGGATTGTCAAATTTTGTAGTCTTGAAAGTAGCATAAGCACTCATGAAGATATTCTTCGACAACTCACGAAGAACTCGTAAAGACTCAACATCTCAAGCCTTAAAAGCTTTACATGGATCGAAGATTAGAACACTTTGTATGTGTTAACCATCAAGTGGTATAACCTTAGATCGACTCTAGGTTAGGTGTATTTCACATGATATCATGATAACATATAATTCTAAGTAAAATACACTGGAGTTAAGCCAGCCCGACCTTAGGTTCGGCTAGCCCTGAAATTGTGGTAGGACCGCTGTTATTGAAGTATGGATATATGTCCAAGTATCCTAGAAGGGGGTGAATATGACTTTTAAAACTTTAATCCTTTTTAACTGAAAATTCTACCATTTTTATCATGAGTTAAGTAGGATTATCAAGAAGTTATTTATATTCAACTTTTAAGATAGTGAAAATCTAAGTACTGCATTATATCAAACATGTAATGTGTATAATGTAAACATTCAAACATTCAATACATATGAACACAAATAATCATCACAAACACATCAATATATAGTGGTTTAACTATGTACCTACTCCACTCCTGGCTGACGCACTCCACCTTAGAGTATGCTAGATTTCACTATCTAATAGTTTTAAATTGGGTTAACCATAAACCTTTACAACCTAAACAAGGTATTGCCTACACAAGTCAATCACACATACCTACACAAGGAAAATAGATCCTACACATGGATTCTATGCGTATTCTCTCGTCGGAGGCATATGAAAGGTCTTAAGGAGTTTGAGAATCAAACTATAAATCCCATCATACACAAGGAAAGGTTTTCAGATCCTATGGACTCTAATAACTTACTTGTAAGTAGGTGAGCCCCGTTCTTAGCACATTTTGAAGATGATCTCCCTTATTGATGAAGAGTCTTCATCTCCCTTAATCAACCAAAACTATAAATGATCCCTATGCAAGTTGTTGGTTGTTGAGTCAAGATATTTTGGTGAATCTTCTCTATTAAATATAGGTCTTTAAGTGTGGATGAGATTCCCCAATGGCAAACATTCATAGGATTTCAACTCAATGATTTGGTAATAAATGAGCTACTGCAAGATTCTTGAATGGTGGAGTTTATTCTTCAATCCAATCTATTGATATTTCAATGATTACATTTAAGATAGGGTTGAAGGATGAACTCCCATGAGAAAAGGGATTTAAGATGGTACGTGTTTTCCTATAGTAATAACTCTCTTAAATCTCACTGTTTTTTTCAATTCAAACCAACAAACCAAGCCTCTGAATATAAAGGCAAAAATTCCAACGATAAAAAATGGGCAGATTTTTTCTGTGTTCGATGCATTAAAGGTCACCTTTAATGTCATTGAGTAACAGTTCGACGACATTGGGATTTTTACTAAAATTTCTTGGAGCTTTCTAGACAATCTTATTCAATTGTTCGATGTCATTGAACATGCTTCAATGTCATCGAAATTTGAATTTTGATGTCTTTCGATGAAATCGAGGAGTTCAGTTCATTTTCTCTAAAACACTCTGGACAAGTCTGGTCCATGATCGATGTAATCAAATATACCTTCGATGTCATCAAAATTTGAATTTCGATGTCATCAAAGGGAATTCGATGTCATCACAAAGTTCATGATTTTCTAACAGAACTCTTTAGACAAGTCAGGTATAGGTTCGATGTCATAGTGCATGTGTTCGATGCCATCAAAATTTGAATTTAGATGTCATTGAACATAGTTCGAGTCATCGATCATTTAAGTGTTTTTCAACCTGAGCTTACTGGACATATGAGTGTTATTTTTCAATGTCATCAAGATAGGTTCAATGTCATCGAACACATAAGTTCGATGTCATCGAACACGTAAGTTCGATGTCATCGAACCCTGTTCGATGTAATCGAGATTTGATCGAGATTTTTAGTTTGGTTGCTGGATAGAAATTAGTCCATTCTTGATGTCATCAAAGGCTGTTCGATAAATTGAAAGTTGCATAAAACTTGTGATTTTTCATTTGTTCTTGCAACTTGTTTTTCTATTTTCTAATCTTCAAGAGATGTTTTCCTAGTTGATTTTAGGACAGATTAGAACATTTTTAAGGGGATTATTACATAAGGTGTTTTGGTCATGGGATGTGAGGTTTAGTTTACCTTTGAAGATCTTTGAACACTTCTACTTTGTTGAGTCTTCATCTTGTAGTCTTTCATGTAGGGCTCATGTTGAGGGTCAAATATCGCATATTATCTCCCATTTATATCTTGGTTTTATGAACATGATAATGCTTAATGATCTATTTTACTCATGTTTGTGTTGTAAGGTGAATTTAAGAGCTTGGATTGAAAAGAGTGCTAAAAGCATGAATTTGATGCTCAAGAATCACCAAGGCAAGGGATGGATCTTAGGAGACCAAGATTGAAGAATTCACATGCCAAAGATCTAAGAAAACTAAGTGAGGAATGAAGAGAATTAAAGATTTGAAGTGAAGAAAAGGAATCCTAAAATCATCTTGAAAAAATATATTCTGAAACTCTGGGTCATTTTGTGAAATTGTGCAGAGTAAAGTCTATTTTAGAAAATTACGCAGAGTGAAGTCTATTTTAGCAAACTATATAAATTTAAGGTAGTTTTTGAATTTTTTAAATTAGTTTGAAGGAGGGAGTTCCCCACTTATAAATAGGGTTTCTCAGGGCATTCCTAGGCATCATTCAAAGCATTCAAGAGCAAGATTTAGGATTTTTAGAGAGCTTTCAATTTTATTAAAGTTTTATAAATTATTTTTTTCTTTTAGATCTTTTCTATTTGCATTTATTTCTTTCTTGTTGCTTTTCTATTTTGTAATTTAGTTATATTTTTTTAGTTCCCTTTAGCCCAAGCTAGAAGGGAAGCATATTGGTTTAATGATTTTATAAATTATAACGATTGATTGTTTTTAATGATGAAATGAATGGTGTATGCATGTTATCAATTATCTAGGTTTAGGTTTTTGATCCTCATGTGAGATCCATATGTTTCCATCATATGAGATCCATATTGATGGATAAGCTTAACCTGGATTAGTTAGATTTCCTAGATGGGAGATGTTCTCAACCAGCTACATTTCTTTGATTCATTATCTCATGGATATTGAATGCTTAAAATCACTAGCGCATGGGAATATATATCAATGATGCTAATTCATGATTCTTTAATCTTTTATATCATTTATTAAAATATTTAAACTATGTTATTTTTTGATTAGGCTGACCATAGTGCTCAGATCTTAGTTGTGTTATTAAAGTCATCATGACTTATGGAGCATTAACCTATGTGTGAAACTTTAAAGCTTGGGTGTTGTTTTCAAATTAATTGAATTCCATATATTGAAAACCTTCAAAATTATTTCATTTGTTTAGTTTTCATTACTTAGTTAATTTCGCATTTGACTTTCTCATTCTCATAAATCATCTCCCCGTAGGATCGACCCTGTACTCACAAGATATTACTTATGAACCTCTGCACTTGAAGGCAAGTAATTAAGTTTTTGGCGCCATTGTCGGGGAGAGACGGAGTTAGATTAGATCTGTGCAAGGTAGCTACGGTAAGTTCTTTTCTAAAACCTCTAAAATTTTTGTAGATTTTCTGTTTTACTTTGAAAGTAAATTTAGTTGGGTCTTTCAAGCACTAACTGTGACATAAGGTTGCCCTGCTTGGGATTTTATCACGCAAGTGCTATGGTTGTCTTACAGTTGATGTTTGATCATAAAGATCATCCACTGAATCTATTTTTCAAATTAGCATAATTTAATTTCTGCATTAGTTTTACTTTGTTAATTTATTTTTTATTTTTTCTTTGTGGTTTGAACCCTTGTGATCGGCTCTGCCGCTTGGGTTATTGATTTATTTTGCTTTGTGGATTGAACCCTTGTGGCCGGCTCTGTCGTCTGGGTCATTAATTTTTTTTGCTTTGTGGATTGAACCCTCATGGTCGGCTCTGCCGCCTAGGTTGTTGGTTAAGTTTTTATTTTTATTTTAAGTATCATACTTGTTATTTGAATTAGTAGTTTTGTTGTGTGGCGTGGATGGTTTATGTCCTGTTGGAGTAGAGATCAAAACAATCGACTCTCTTCTGAAGGTGAACTAGTCTCAGGCTTTGATCCTTCATTTAGGAGCAGCAGTTAACACCACTTGGATTCCATGGCAAACCTAGTTATTAATGAAAATCTAAATTTGCCAAATCTAACTTTAATCTAAAATAGAGAAAATCAACGCAATCGTCCTCCTGAGGATGAGAATGAAGTTCATAGGAATGTTTTACACCAACCACAGACTTTATTTGAACATCTACACCCTGAGAGATCATCTTTACCATCTTGTATTGTGTACCCTGCTCACACAGAGATGATTTTAAACCAGGTGTGATTCAATTGATTCCTAAATTTCATGGCTTATATTCTGAAAGCCCTTACTTGCACCTCAAGGACTTTGAGGAAGTAATTGCAACATTACAAGTAAACAATGATAATAAGGATGTACTTAAACTTAGGTTATTCTCATTTTCTCTAAAGGATCGGGCCAAAGCATGGCTCGACTCTCTAAGACTTCATACCATCACTACATGACAAGCCTTAAGTAGAGAGTTTTTGAAAAAATTGTTTCCTAAGCACAAAACAAATGCACTGAAACAGGAAATCATGTTGTTCTCCCAAAAGGGGAATGAACTGTTTTTCTAAGCTTGGAAGCACTTCAAAGACCTTCTACTCACTTGCTCACATTATAGTTATGAACCATGACACTTGATTGATGCATTCCGAAAGGGGCTCACCATGGATACCCATCAGTTCATAGAGATGATGTGTGGTGGAACCTTTCTTGACAAAGATCATAATGAGGCTTGAGATTTTTTATACATGTTAGCAAAGAATACTCAGACATGGGATGTCTCTACTAAACCGAACCAAACTAGACCCATTCCTAGAGAGAAAGTGGGGATGTACGTCATAAGAAAGGAAGACAACCTTAATGCAAAATTCGTTGTATTAGTTAGAAAGGTCGAAGCCTTGAAAATTAGGAAGGTTGATACAATTAAACAAACACCTCCTTAGGTAATTTTTGTAGCATTTGTGGTGGTGCTGACCATAACACAAAAGATTGTCCAACAATCCCATTTGTACAAGATATCATGCATGAGCATGGGCAAGCAAATGCTATAAATAAGTACCAAAGGCTAGTTGTGCAACCAATGGGAAACACATACAATCTAAATGGGCGTAACCATCTTAATTTTATTTGGAGGAGTGGACCACAAATTAATGCTCCCAATGTACCTCAAGTGCCTCTACAAGCTTCTTTGGGGCACTTAACAATGCAACGTACGTGCCCTCACCAAAGCGATCATCTGTGGAGGATGCATTGACCGCGTTCATGAACTCTCAAGGTCAAATGAATCAGTCTCTAATCCAATCAAATCAAGAATTAAAAACCGTCATGGATAGGATTGAGACTCAACTAAATACTAGGGAAAAAGGCACCAATCCTTCTCAACCTATGCCAAACCTAAAAATACACATTTCATTGGAGACTCAAATCCAAGTGAGCTATATTATGAATAAGCCAAGGCCATCATTACCTTGAGAAGTGAAAAAGACGTCGATGACAAGATAATGTAACCGATAGAAATACCAAAGGATGAGCCACCATATCAAGAGAATGATGAACCGACTATGGTTTAAGAGCTATAGCAATAAAAGGATAAAGAGACTAAGTCACATGAGGCTCCAGTTCCGTTCCCATCTAGACTTCGGAACCCGACTATCCTCATGAAATATCAAGAGGTGTTGGATGTGTTTCAAAAGGTTACTGTCAATATTCCTCTTCTTCATGCCATTAGACAAATTTCATCATATGCTAAATATCTCAAGGACTTGTGCACTGTAAAAAGGAAATTAAATGTGCACAAGAAGGCCTTCCTCACTGAGAAAGTGAGCGCTATCATTTAGAAAAGGGTTATACCCAAATACAAAGACCCGTGAAGTTTACTATTCCTTGTATTATTGGAAATTTTCAAATTGAGCATGCTTTGTTAGATTTGGGTGCAAGTGTCAACTTAATACTTTATTCGGTTTACAAACAAATGGGGTTAGCCAACCATGATTACACTCTAACTCGCTGACTGCTCCATTAAGGTTCTAAGGGGAATCTTAGAGGATGTGTTAGTCCAAGTGGAGCAATTTTACTTCCCCGTGGATTTTATTGTACTAGACACTAAACCATGTGTAAATGTTAGCGCTCAAATTCCCATCATTTTAGGTTGTCCATTCCTAGCAACTTCAAATGCAATCATAAATTGTATGAATGGAATGATGAAGTTGTCTTTTGGCAACATGACTCTAGAACTTAATATTTTCAATCTATGTAAGCAGCCCATGGAAAATAATGAGATTGTAACGCCTCGGATTTCGGGGGTCGAGCAAAGCTCTACTCCCGAGATCCAACACATCACTTATGCAATATGGATGATGATGTTCAGATTTCACCCATATTAACGGGTTAAGCATGAGTGAGATTATACTAAAACAACATATCATACCCTGGTTATAATTGAATTAAGCAAGCTGAAGACTGAAACATATATATTTAAATATGTGTGTGTTTTACCAACTCCAGAGTATGAGTATGTAACCAGGCTGAATATATACAAGTATTGTTTCAAAATATACAAAAAGGGAAATATAAAGTGTTCAACTAAGCCAAAATCCCAGCGTTCCCTGCATATCAGCATGAGGTTTACATCGATCCGCCTGACAATTGAAAGTAGGAGAACTCCTCCTCATCTATGTAGTCCTGCTCCATAGTATAGACTTCCTCAGTACCTGCATCTAAACCATAGTCTAGTTGGTATTTTAAAACACCATCCCAAGTAGGAATGAGTAGCTAATTCAGTGGAACTATAAAGCAAAGGTTAACATGTTATCAAGTTAATCAAGAAGTAATGATAAAGCAATACAACAATTATTTCCTAACTACTCTTGTTAATGCAGGAATGGAGTGCAGTAATGATCCCTCACAAGTGATTCCAACAACTAAGTTCACGCATGACAACACTTCCTCACAAAGTGCAACTTCAACACCAAAGCACATCCTAAATAACCTTACTCAGCGCCCTACCAACTGGAGCGTTATTTTCGAAGGGTGTCCGGATCAGACGGCTCACCCCAACCCATGATGGGACAGGCTGTGATTGGGTGTTAGATGCAATGTGATGCATGGTCGTGTTAGCCGAGTATTTAGTTAAGTTTATTCATACAGCAGGTTCGGGAAACTAGGGTAGCTCCCTTTATATCATTGGCTCGAACCAAATGATCCATCTAGGGTCATCAATCCTAATTAACCACATACGATAGGCAAGTTGTAGGGCATCACCCCAAAGAAAAGTAGTCGATAGGCAAATTCACAATTTATACTCGAGATCACACCACCAACGCCCTACTAACTGGAGAGCTATTTTCAAAGGGGGTCCGGATCAGACGGCTCACCCCAACCCATGCTAGGACCATAGCTAGGTTGTGCCGGTGTAGGCCGATAGCTCGAGCACGGTGTCCCATACCACCATGCCCAACTCACGAGTTTGGTTTGTTCACTGGTCACTACGGGGAGGCTCGTCACCCTAGCGTAGGCCGACAGCTCGACCACAGGGTCCCATTTCACCATGCCCGGTTCATGAGTCTTAGAAGATCATGGTATTATGGTTAAAATAGGCCTTTACATTAGAGGGGGGTACCTTAGATTCAGGCAGTGATGTCCATACATGGAAACACATAGTAGGCCAATCGGTTTGTTTGGTGAGTTTGATTGGTACAAGCACACGTTAACTTAATCGACATGGAGCGCATAAACATCCCTTGTGGCCTAACTACTATCGATAATCGTCGTGCGACCTAAATTCGTTGAGTTACCTAATGTGGCGAGACTAATTCAGCCACCTGTACATGGACTGTTACCGATTGCCTGGGCTACGTTGTAGCCCCAATCTCACTGAGATGCAATAGGTAGATACATGTGGTAATCATATCGGCAATTTAACAAACAATCTAAATTAATTCCTCATTTGATCATTTCATCGAACACAATGATCATATTACATAACCCTTGCATTTCATCCATAAATTTCGTAGCAGCATATATGATTACGTGGAAGAAACTATACATATGATTAAGGTAATTGAGAATCCTATCGTAATACACTGAATATACACACTTCATCAACACACCTAAGTTACACTTCACCAAATACATAGACTAGATTAGTTATGACATATATTATGGCAATTCCTTACACAAAAGAATCATTATACATACGACGAACATGAATCCTAGATTAACAGTCATCATAAGCACAAATCACAATTGCATGTTCATTCAAACATTCCAACAAACACATGGGATGCATCTTTTATTCAACATGGTTCATACATGTATAATACATTGAAATTGACGTGTCTAAGATGATATGGTAGCAATTAAGTCAGACATAAATCATTAGCTGACATTAAAAGCATTGAAAACTATAACCTAAATGTTTATAGTCTGCACCTTTTATCGAAATACTCGATTCGGACGCGGTTCGAATCCTATGTTCTCGAAAATGGAACGTCGGGCACTTAAGCAATCAAATAGATTAGGTATTTCATTACTCTATTTGGATCTCTAAATCAAGATTAGGGTTAGGTTTTCTTACTTGAATCAAAGCCGAAAATGATTGTGAAGCGAAGTGGAAAGGTGATTCAGTGCGTGGAGTAGTGAGAGAGAATCCTAGCAACGATCTCCCAAAGTCTCTCTCCTCTCCTTCCTCATTTCTCTTCTTTTTCTCTCTTCTCTCTCCTAGGGTTAGAGAAATTCGTATGGAATATAAATGTGGTGGTTTAAGGGCTATATATAGGCCTAGAATTGATGCAAATGGCCCTAGGGCCATGGTATACTTAATTTATATCCAAAGGGTGTCTGTTTTTGACAAATAGGGCATACAGGGAGGCCCAATACTCTCCTACATCATAGGGTAAGCTCCATGACAATGGATCCATACCAGAACTGTGTTTGTGGTGCGATCGGATGGGTTGATCAACCGTAGAGGACCCGTGTTAGATCAACGGTCATACTTACTCGATCGGGGCCTTAGTTATACAAATATGAGCAGTGAAATTTACTTTTCTCATGGGTGAAGTTTGGTTAGAAACTGACGGTCCAAAATCCTCAATTTCGTATGTGAACGAATGGCCCAATTCACTTAAGTTTCAACTCATTTTCTAAAGTTATTCGCGTTTCTCACGCACTTTGCTCAGGGCTCAAGTTGTGCGTTTCTAAGCACCATCTAGGCTCGATTCCTACGCTGGTTGTCAAGCCTAGTAGGACGGATATAACACTATAGTTTCACGGTCATCGGACTTTTGACGTGCAGTCTGGGTCCGATACGGGGTTTTAATGTACTCCTGAGAGCGACAGGCTCTTGGGATATCTCATAGGTCTTTATACTTTGTTAAGTCAATGGTATTAATGGTTTTAGGCCTTCTCATTTGTGAAAATGGTGGTCCAAGCTTAATCCACCGATTATTTAGTTTAGTACTTAACTAATTCTCGCCTAAAATCTTCGATAGGATGTGGTCCTAAGGTTGTTCAGGAAATCGGGGCATTTATAGAATGAATTAGGTATCAAGATTTCTTGTGTGAAATTATTAGGATTTGGATGAACTAAGCTCATAGTGTGACCTATTTACAACCAGAGGAAATAAAGATCCGATTATAATCACTTTGAACCGTCAGTTCTTAGGCTAAAAGGATATTAACTCAGTTTGGTTTGTTAATCGAGATCCGACCCTTAGTTTTCACAACCTTTAGCATGTTTTTATTTAGTTACGGTCATCTCAATTAGTCAGTGATAGGTCGGCTAGAATTAGACCCTACGTGAACAAATCCCGAGACTACGCTTGATGTTTAAGTGATTGGGTGGATTCATTGGTCTTTTACGGTCGATCAATCCTATTTGTACGGTTCTTTATCAGTACCAGCCACGTATAAGCCCATCTCGAGTGTCGAGAGTCACTAAGTGATGATAGGGCTGGTTATAAAAAGGAAATTTAAGGATTTTTGGAAATTTTAAAATAGCAAAAATTCGAGGTGTTATAATCTACCCCCCTTAAAAATAATTTCATCCCCGAAATTTCTTAAGGGTAATAAGTAAAGGTTTTATTATTTCATTTGCTTAGTTTTGTTGGTTTTAGGTTTATATACATGTTAGGGTATATAATAACTACACTAGCCTAGCTCATAATGGTCTACCCCCTTAAAAGTTTCCACCATTGAGGTTTAAAAACAAATGTCTAAATCATCATCATCATGCTAAGTGTTTGATGATAAAGTTTACATAAGGGTGGTATATTCTACTTTTTATGATTGGGCTAATACGGAAAGACAGTTGTGGTAGGCTCAAATCTGATATGTCGATTGCATGCTTGACTAGGGCAGACAACTCGCTGTATCCCTTCCTAATCCTGATGGATCTTGGTCTTCTGCTCGATCAAAGTAGTGAGTCCTTTGGTAATCACCCAGGATTGAGAATTGAGTTAAGCCGCGAATGCCTCGTTGGGATATGGTTCTGTAATTCTGAAATATGATCATCCTAAGTATTTAAAGAGTATTATAATTCATTAGGAGGCTCAAGCTTCATATTTATAAGGTTGTCCTTCAGGTCTTGTTCAACGAGAGTTTTTGTTTAACCTATGTTTAACTTAGTGGATAATAAGTTCTTCCATGGTGCTCATAGTCAAAAGACTATACTAGAAGGGTTTTCAATATCCTAAAATTATATAATTTGTATGTCACCATTTCGATCATATGATTAGTGGGTTATGGGTAGATTGCACTTCAGTTTCATTAACTTCGAGAGGGAAGGAAGAGTCGAGAGTTTTAAAATATTTCAGAAGTTTGGAATATTAGCAACATAAGGCTGCGGGAAAGGAAAGAAGAGGGACATCTCCTCAGTGCAGTACGAACCTTGAATTCACAAGAGAATAAGAAACCTATAATATTTTACTGCAGTCCGCCTCTAACATGAGCTTATGGAGTATTAAACTATAAAACTCAATCCTACTCAAGGGTCCTAATTTAATTGTTTAAAAACAACTTAAATAAAAATATATGTATATATATAATCAAATTTAACCACAAGATGATTCCTAGTATGATCATAAACAATTCCTAAATAGACACCAAATACTAAACTTTAATATGAAAAGATATGACTAGTCTATTGGCAGCTCGAAGTTGTAAAATTTTTTGGTTTCAATCCTTCTATTATTTATAACATATTTGTCACCTTTAGTTACCATATTATTTTTATAATTTTTATAGTAATCAATGGTTAAGCTTCTTTTATTTCGTAAAATTTTATTTCATTCGAAGTTTCATAAAAATTATAAAAATTCAGGAAATACTAGTTGTCCAAGACCAATGATTTTCTATATGATTCCATAATGTCTTTATTCCTTATAATATTTTCTATATTTTCAGTTAGTGAAATATTTTCAAAATTTTTGTGGTGGTTTATCATTGAGTTTAAAGTCATCCACAAAATTTCAATTCGTTTGGAGTTGTAGAAAAATTATCAAAATTCTAGAAGTTGGATAATTATCAAAGTATCCTAGATTTAACTATATTAAAAATTTTATTTTATTTTTCACTTATTTTTATATGAAACTAGACTTATTAAGCTTCAATCTGGCTTTTAAATCACCTAAATCGGATTATATTAAGGGAGATATAACTTTTTGAAGTTGGACGAAAAATGCAGAAAATCACAGAATTCTGACGGTGTGCCGCCGCGCCCCACTGTGGAAGCGGGCAATGCCGCCGTGCCCGCCTGGTGGTGGTTCTGCCACTCATTTTTTAAAATGAGTGTATCTTTTAATCCAGAATGAGTTACGTGATGTGCCATATATGAATTTAGGGTAAGAGAAGCTGATCTATCCAAATAACATACTTATTTTATGAAATTATATAATTTTAATGGTCACAAGTCCATTTTATTTATATTCTTACTATTTATAGTAAATTTTAGTTTAAATATAGTTCTTCATCCTTTGAGCTTTAGGATTTGTGTCTAATACAAAAATAGCTAGAAAGATTTAAAGAATAAAGTGGTAGAAGGTGAGATTTTTAAAGGAGATGGGTTGGAAAGGGATGGAAATGGGTGAAAAGGAGGGTGTTTCATCGCGTATTCTAGATCCATTTTTTATCCAGAAATTCATCAATTGATGACCCAGATCGCCAAGGTAATACGGGAGCTTCTTTACGTAGTCGGTACTAAATTTGGCGAAGATTTATACTCAGTTTGAACTACAAAGTTCAACGTTTAGGCCGTCTTGGCCTTATTAGCTATTTGCGCCAAGTCCCACTGTACTACGATCGAGTCGACCTCAAGTCGACTTGAATTTGTTATCTTTGGTCAGAGGTGACTTAGGTCATTGCACATGATCTGAGTCTCCCAATTATAAACCTTCGACTAAATTACAGTGTTTGGTCTCACCTGTTGGCGAAACTTTAGGATCCTAAGATCTTCTCTAAGTTTCACCGCCCCCTTCCTAAATCAGAGTGCGTCAAAGTGCGTCGTGTTACCTATAACCCAGGTCCAGTTTAATCCAAACCATGCTCTGATACCATCTTATAACGTCCCAGATTTCGGGGGTCGAGCAAAGCTCTACTCCCGAGATCCAGCACATCACTTATGCAATATGGATGATGATGTTCAGATTTCGCCCATAATAATGGGTTAAGCATGAGTGTGATTATACTAAAACAACATATCATACTTTGGATATAATTGAATTAAGCAAGCCGAAGACTGAAACATATATATTTAAATATGTGGGTGTTTTACCAACTCCAGAGTATGAGTATGTAACCAAGCTGAATATATACAAGTATTGTTTCAAAATATACAAAAAAGGAAAATGTAAAGTGTTCAACTAAGCCAAAATCTCAGTTTTCTCTGCGTATCAGCACGAGGTCTACATCTTCCCACCCGATAATTGAAAGTAGGAGAACTCCTCCTCCTCATCCATGTAATCCTGCTCCATAACATAGACTTCCTCAATACCTGCATCTAAACCATAGTCTGGTTGGTGTTTTAAAACACCATCCCAGGTGGGAATGAGTAACTAATTCAATGGAACTATAAAGCAAAGGTTAAAATGTTATCAAGTCAATCAAGCAGTAATGATAAAGCAATACAACAGTCATTTCCTAACTACTCTTATTAATGCAGGAATGGATTAAGTAATGATGCATGCCCTTGCATAAAGCTCCCTCACAAGTGACTCCGACAACCAAGTTCACGCATGACAACACTTCCTCACAAAGTGTAACTTCAACACCAAAGCACATCCTAAATAACCTTACTCAGTGCCCTACCAACTGGAGCATTATTTTCGAAGGGGGTCCGAATCAAACGGCTCACCCCAACCCACGTTGGGACCACTGCCATGCTGCAACTAGGTGTTAGATGCAATGCGATGCATGGTCGTGTTAGCCAAGTATTTAGTTAAGTTTATTCATATAGCAGGTTCGGGAAGCTAGGGTACCTCCCTTTATATCATTGGCCCGAACCGAAGGATCCATCTAGGGTCATCAATCTTAGTTAAGCACATACGATAGGTAAGTTGTAGGGCATCACCCCCAAAGAAAAGCAGTCGATAAGCAAATTCACAAATTTATACTCGAGGTTACACCACCAACGCCCTACCAACTGGAGTGGTATTTTTAAAGGGGATCTGGACAGACGGCTCACCCCAACCCAAGCTGGGACCACAGCCAGGCTGCGCCGGTGTAGGCCGACAACTCGAACACAGTGTCCCATACCACCATGTCGGCTCATGAGTTTGGGTTGCTCACTGGTCACTACGGGGAGGCTCATCACCCCAACGTAGGGCGACAGCTTGACCACGGTATCCCATACCACCATGCCCGGCTCATGAGTCTTAGCGGATCATGATACCATGGTTAAAATGGGCCTTTACATCAGAGGGGGGTACCTTTGATTCAGGTAGTGATGTCCATACATGGTAAACACACAGTAGGCCAATTGGTTTGTTTGGCAAGTTTGATTGGTATGAGCACACGTTGACTTAATCGACAGGAGCACATAAGCACCCCTTATGTCCTAACCACTGTCGACAATCGTCGTGCGACCCGAATTCATCGAGTTACCTAATGTAGCGAGATTAATTCAGCCACCTATACATGGACTTTTACCAATTGTTTGGGCTATGTTATAGCCCCAATCTCACTCATATGAAATAGGTAGATACATGTGGTAATCATATCGGTAATTTAACAAACAATCCAAATTAATTCCTCATTTGAGCATTTCATCGAACACAGTGATCATATTACATAACCCTTGCATTTCATCCATAAATTTCATAGTAGCAAATATGATTACATGGAGGAAACTATACATATGGTTAAGGTAATTGAGAATCCTATCATAATACACTGAATAAATACACTTCATCAACATTTTCTCATTCAGACATTTTGTCAAACACTTAAGTTACACTTCACTAAATACATAGACTAGATTAGTTATGACATATATTATGGAAATTCCTTACACAAAAGAATCATCATACATACGACGAACATGAATCCTAGATTAATAGCCATCATAAGCACAAATCACAATTGCATGTTCATTCAAACATTCCAACAAACACATGGGATGCATTTTTCATTCAACATAGTTCATACATGTATAATACATCAAAATTGACGTCTCTAAGACGATATGGTAGCAATCAATTCAGACATAAATCTTTAGCTGACATTGAAAGCATTGAAAACCATAACCTAAACATTTATAGTCCGAACCTTTTGTCGGAATACTCGATTCGGACGCGGTTCGAATCCTACATTCCCGAAAATGTAACGTCGGGCACCTAAGCAATGAAATAGGTTAGCTATTTCATTGATTACTCTATTTGGATCTCTAAATCAAGATTAGGGTTAGGTTTTATTACCTGAATCGAAGCCAAAAATAATTGTGTAGCGAAGTGGAAAGGTGATTCAGTGCGTGGAGTAGTGGGAGAGAATCCTAGCAACGATCTCCCAAAGTCTCTCTCCTCTCCTTCCTCCTTTCTCTTCTTTTTCTCTCTTCTCTCTCCTAGGGTTAGAGAAATTCGAATGGAATAGAAATGGGGTGGTTTAAGGATATATATATATATATATATATATATATATGCCCAGAACTGATGCAAATGGCCCCAGAGCCATAGTATACTTAATTTATATCCAGAGGGCACCTGCTTTTGACAAACAGGGCACACAAGGAGGCCCAATATTCCCTTATGTCACAGGGTAAGCTCCCTGACAATGGATCCATGCTAGGACTATGTTTGTGGTGCGATCGGATGGGCTAATCAACCGTGGAGGACCTGTGAAAGATCAATGGTCATACTTACTCAATCAGGGCCTCAGTTATACGGATATGAGTAATGAAATTTCCTTTTCTCATGGGTGAAGTTTGATAAAAAACTGACAGTCCGAAATTCTCAATTTTACATGTGAGCGAATGGCCCAATTCACTTAAGTTTCAACTCATTTTCTAAAGATATTCGCGTTTCTCATGTACTTCGCTCAAGGCTCAACTTGTGCCTTTCTGGAGACCATCTAGGCTCAATTCCTGCATTAGCTGTCAAGCCTAGTAGGATGGACATAACCCTATAGTTTCACGGTCATCGGACTTTTGACGTGCGATCTGGGTCCGATACGGGGTTTTAATGTACTCCCAAGAGCGACAGGCTCTTGGGATATCTCCTAGGTCTTTAAACTTTGTTAAGTTAGTGGTATTAATGGTTTTAGGCCTTCTCATTTATAGAAATGGAGGCCCGAGCTTAATCCACCGATTATTTAGTTTAGTACTTAACTAATTTCTGCCTAAAATCTTCGACAGGATGTGGTCCTAGGGTTGTTCAGGAAATCGAGGCATTTCTGGAATGAATTAGGTATCAAGATTTCTTATGCACAATTATTAGGATTTGGATTAACTAAGCTCACAGTGTGACCTATTTGTAACCATAGGAAATAAAGATCCGATTATAATCACTTTGAATTGTCGGTTCTTAGGCTAAAAGGGTATTAACTAAGTTTGGTTTGTTAATTGAGATAACCTTAGTTGTCACAACCTTTGGCATGTCTTTATTTAGTTACGGTCATCTCAATTAGTCAGTGATAGGTTGGCTAGAATTGGACCCTACGTGAATAAATCCTGAGACTACGCTCAATGTTTAAGTGATCGGGCAGATTTGTTGGTCTTCTACAGTCGATCAATCCTATTTGTACAATTCTTTATCAGTATTAACCGCGTATAAGCCCATCTCAAGTGTCGATGGTTAGAAAGTGATGATGGGGCTAGTTATAAAAAGAAAATTTAAGGATTTTTAGAAATTTCAAAATAGTGAAAATTCGGGGTGTTACAGAGATACATGAGCTGAATTTTATGGACTGCTTAATAGGGGAAGAGGAATTGGAACCTAGCCTATCTAAGGAATTGATTAAAGTCTTTGGGAACTCGAAAAATTCTGATTTAGAAAAATTTCTTGCTGAAATTTATGATGATAATGAGAGCATTATCGCCCAGGACATTGGTATGTACCAATAGAGATCGCGCACTCAAATCCTATCTATCAAGAACTTGCGACCTCTGTCATCACCAATCAATGTTCCAAAGCTTAATTTAAAACCACTACTAAATGAACTTAAGTATGTATACTTAGGTAAAAATAAAACTTATCCTGTGGTGATCTCTTCATTTTTAAACAAGGATCAAGAGATTAAATTGTTGAATGTTCTAAGGAACCACAAAGGAGCCTTGGGCTGGACCATTTCTAACATTAAGGGTATATGCCCTTCCATATACACCCATCGGATCCGCCTCGATGAGGATGCCAAACCAATTAGATAACCTTAAAGGCATCTCAATCCAAACATGATGGAAGTTGTAAAAAATGAGGTGATCAAATTTTTGGATGTGGAAATCATCTACCCAATATTTGATAGTGTTTGGGTAAGTCCAACTAAAGTAGTCCCAAAGAAATCCAGAATAACTATCATGTAAAATTCTAATACTAAACTTATACCAACATGTGCCACCACTAGTTGGCGTTTTTACATTGACTATAGAAAATTGAATATGGTCATAAAGGACCATTTCCCTCTACCATTCATTGATTAAGTTTTAGAGAGGGTAGCAGGTCACTCCTTCCATAGTTTCCTTAATGGATATTCCGGATATAACCAAATAGAGATAGCGCTAGAAGACCAAGAGAAAATCACGTTAACTTATCCATTTGGCACGTTTGCTTTCAAACGGATGCCATTTGGATTATGCAACGCCCAAGCAACTTTCCAACAGTGTATGTTAAGTATTTTTTCAAATAAGGTTGGGAAGTTTCTTAAGATTTTCATGGATGATTTCTTTATATTTGGGAGTAGTTTTGAGGAATGCATTAACAATTTATCTCTTGTCTTATCTAGGTGTGAAGAGAAGCACCTTGTCTTAAATTGAGAGAAGTTTCATTTCATGGTTCAAAAGGAAATTATTTTGGGCCATGTTATCTCCAAAAATGGAATCGAAGTAGATTGCTCAAAACTGGACATTATTGCTAAATTACCTATTCCCCGAACTGTTAGAGATATTAGATCACTTCTAGGGCACACCGATTTCTATAGAAGATTCATCAAGGACTTTAGTGTTATTACTAAATGCTTGACTAATCTTCTCTAAAAGGATGTACCATTTAATTGGACAGATGAGTGTGTAAGTGCCTTTAATAAAATTAAATCATCCCTTACCACTTCACTTATCATGTATCCACCAGATTGGACACTTCCTTTTGAACTAATGTGCGATGCAAGTGATTATGTCATAGGGGCTATTTTGGGTCAAAGGAAAGATAAACGGTCCTACGTTATTCATTATACGAGTAAAACTCTAAACTCGGCCCAAGTGAACTACTCAACAACTAAAAAAGAGTTATTTGCGGTAGTTTTTACTTTGGATAAGTTTAAGTCCTACTTATTGGGATCCAAAGTGATCATTTTCATAGACCACTCAACTTTAAACTATTTGTTATCTAAGAAGGATGCCAAGTCGATACTTTTGAGATGGATCCTCCTACTCCAAAAACTTGACTTAGAGATAAAAGATAAGAAAGGAGTAGAAAACGTAGTGGCCGATCACCTTTTTATATTGGTGTTAGATAATTCCACTAAGGAGATGCATATCTGGGATACTTTTCCTGATGAACAATTGTTTGTGATCTTCAAATTGCCTTGGTATGCGGATATAGTGAACTATCTTGTGACGAAAAAAATGTCATATCATTAGAAGTCACAAGATAGGAAGCGTTATGAAACCAAGATTAGGAAGTTCTTCTGGGATGACCCGTATTTATATAAATATGGGACTGATCAAAGTTTTAGACGTTATGTCCCAAAGGATGAAGTTCAGAGTGTTATTTCCTTTTGTCACATGGAAGCATGTGGTGGCTATTTTTCTCCTAAGAAAACCACTACAAAAATCATGCAGTGTGATTTTTATTCACCCACCATGTTTAAAGACACCCATGCTTTCTGTCTTACTTGTGATAGAGGTCAAAGATTGGGAAGAGTGTCCCGACATAACATGATGCCTTTATCCCCTATTTTACCATTGAAAATTTTTTATTGTTGGGGTATTGATTTTATGGGCTCATTTTCATCTTTTTTGGGATTTATTTATATATTGGTTGGTGTGGACTATGTTTCTAAGTGGATTAAAGCAGTTCTAAGTAAGACCAATGACAACAAAGTAGTCATACGATTCCTCAAGGAAACTATTTTTTCTAGATTTGGAACTCCAAAAGCCATCATTAGTGATGGCGGGTCTTACTTTTGTAATAGGACATTTGAGGCTTTATGAAGAAATATGGCATCAAGCATAAAGTGAGTACCCCATACCACCCACAAACGAGTTGGCAAGCTGAGATTTCTTATTGAAAAATCAAACACATTTTAGAAAAAACTATAAGGCTAGATAGGAAGGATTGGTCCATTAGACTATCCGATGCTTTATGGGCTTATAGGACTACCTATAAGACCTCGATTGGAATGTCTCCATACATATTTGTGTATGGGAAGGCTTGTCACTTGCTTATGGAATTGGAACGTAGAGCCTAATAGGCAATAAAGAAATTAAACTTTGATATGGACTAAGTAAGCGGACAAAGGAAAATAGAGTTGAATGAATTAGTGGAGCTGAGGAGAGATTCCTATAAAAATTTTAAAATCTATAAAAAGAGGACCAAAGCTTTTCATGACAAAAGCATCTTGAGGAAGAATTTTGAACCTCAACAAAAGGTCGTATTGTACAATTCTCGTCTTCAGTTCTTTCCAAAAAAGTTAAGATCAAGATGGACAGGTCCCTTCATTATGAAGAATGTTTATACTCATGGGGCTGTTGAAATTGAGAATCCACATAATGACAATGTGTACAAAGTTAATGGTTAGAGATTGAAGCCTTATGTGGAAAACTTTTATTTAGGAGAGGAGTCTGTCCCTCTTCATGAGCCAAAATATTCGGATTGATGCTCC